>NC_143015.1:94420639-94746264 GCF_055824585.1 Amblyomma mixtum | reverse complement strand
CAACAATCTTCAATGCATATCTATGTACTCAACGAAATTCAACCATTATTAAAAAGTGCTTGATTGTATATTGGTTGGCTTTCAGTTTACGTTAGCCGCTGCGGAGGGCATAATGAAAAACATTAGCTGCAGAGGATTAAAATAAAATGTACTAGAAAGTCAGCCTTTCAACATAGAACTTTTTCAGTGCAGCTCTGTATTTGCCATTGGCTGGTTATATTCCCGGAAAAAAGTTTAATTTAAACCGAAGGAAACTGAAAAACTCAGTTTAAATTTTGCATCGAAGGTTTGAAATTTTGTTTGGAGGGATTACCTGAGGAAGAGTTTAGAGAATATTCCTTTTTAATGTGAAAGCATTTAGAATGTTGTCCTGGAATAACCACCTGGTAGCTGCGTAACGATATTTCATGATTGGTTTGAGTTAGAGGGTTTAAGGTACCAAACTTACTCAGGCTATGAGGGATGCCGTAGAGAAGGGGTCCGGAAATTTCGACCACCATGTATCTTTTGACGTGCGCTGACAATCCCACCGCACATGGGCTTCTTGAATTTCGCCTTCGTCGGAATTCTACCAAAGTGGCCGGGATCGAACCCGCGTCTTTGGGGTGAGCAGCCGAGCGTAGCAACCACTGAGCCACCGCTGCGGGGCAGAATAAACATTAATAAAAAAAATGCAAGGCTGCCGTATAGTGATATATGGATATATTGATTGTTATAGTGAAGACTTACATTATATAAAAAATTGCGTTCATAAACGGAGCCCCGCTGAATAACGCTTTTGTCAAAAATTTTTGGGTATGAATTGGGCAGAAGCCGAAAGCACCCCTTTTCATTTTTTTTTCTTGCAGCGAACACATGAATGGAACAAGCAGAATTGCCATCCAATTGGCGTATTTCATTACTATTGTGAACGAGCATAAGAGACTCGCTCAATGAACTGTATAGCTGCCCTGCCTTGGCACTTGTTAAATTTTAAGGCACCATGCCATTTGACATAGGTGGCGAAAAAACAGAAAAAGAATGATTCCTGTGTGTGTGCTCAAATAGCAGTGCAATATTTAGGGGACTACTCCAATGCGGAAAAAATTTGCAATAAGGCATCAATTTCTCTTTATCATCGACTAGATACGACTACAATAAAATCTGTACATCGCATTTTAAAGAAAATTTGTTCTGGGCCTGAGAACACGGGCCCCGGACCAAAATGTTCTTCAACTATGTAATTTGTGTGGAAACTGCGTAACTTTCCTCAATAGCAGTATGACTGCGCTTGGGTAGATGCTAGTAAGTGCTTGCTCCCTGACGATTTCCACTGATTCATGACATCAGTGATTACTGCAGTCATCGCACCGTAAGAGAGCTACGAACCACAGATTAAATCTTTATAACCAACTTGCCTCCCGGGTGATGAAATCCAGGTTCGTCGAGCATAACAACAACAACAACAACAACAACAAAAAAACTGTACTTAGGGTAGAACGAGAGTGTCATGTTGTTTTGCTTCTACCTGTATATACAGGTAGCGAATCGGACGCTTTAAGCCAAAAATTGCAAAACTAATTGATCTATTTGAAAGGAATGCTCAGAATAATAGAGCGAAGAATTGTTGTTCCACACAGTGCTTCAAAACTGGCGAAGGAAAGCGTGGGCTCCGAGTTACCTTAGGCAGCAAAGCCAGTGATAGAAAACGCTCGTTTATACGAGGACAAACCAGCCATAAAGACACATTTACCGATAAGCAACCTCAAGTACTATAGGAAACGAGTCTAAACATTCATATCTGAAATGCTCGCTCCTGCCCTCAAATGTACGGGTCTGCACCGTACATCCTGGTTCTCGAATAAACCAATGCCATCTCATAGATCAGCAATCACTCACCTGGCTTGTGGAGTGTGATGAGGACAGTGATGCTGCTAGAAGCATAGCAGCCAGTTTGAAACGCGACGCAGGCATTGGAGACGAAGAACCAGTGGCAACGCTGCCTTCTTGCGGCACCGAGGCGAGGCTGGCCGGTCTGCAAGATGGAGACCAATAGTGATTACCGTCACGCTATTTTGGCAACAGCTGCGCATGAACTAAACGGCACGCGTTCGGACGTCTCCCACAAGAGCCTACTCTGACTTTCTGTAAAAACATTGGACATGAAAGTGGATATCAACACGGTCAAGGTAAACGACCTGTGTATGATGCTGACCAGTCAAGGGATGGGGTAAGAGGGCTCGTTGTGACGTACATGAAGGAAACCATCAGTCACTGAAACCAAGGGGCATACTGGAATGTATTTTGTTATTTGTGGTGTTAATGAAAGAGAGATTAATACTGCAACTATTTTCTCATTTAAAGACAACTGATTATAAACACAAGAGAATCACATGCCGCCGGTGGGATTGCAACCCCCAGCTCCGAGGTGGGATCGACACCAACGTGCTAAGAATTTCGAGGCCAGGCATGTTAGGAGACAAGAGAGGATGAAACGGCAGCGGTGTAGCACTAGGCACCACCAGGCACCGCATCAGTATGCTCGATATATGAATGGAAGGTAGGAGCATCCTGTTTGAAAGTGGTGCTTTCAATTTATATTTCTTTGAGGAATCTGTCAAAAGAGACGCTATCTATAATTTCCCCATTTTTTCATCAACTCGACCTTTCATCTTCAGCATATAACCTTATGTCACTACTCTCTTTTTTAGCCACCGATCATCCAATCGCTTTTTGCTGGCTTCTACCGCACATTTATTCACACAAAATTAGTTGTCGGTAAACCTATGGTCTCATGGAGAGTATGTGTCTGAATCGACGTCCAAATTAGCATGGCCATCATCGAGTGTAAGGTGTCTGATTTGTTGCTGATTTACCACTCACTCCACATAATACGTTCGGATACACCCTGATTTACCTTCATATAGTGGGACGAGTTATCATACGACCATCACTTTCTGCTTTGGGTTTTCCATTTTCTATGTAGTCCCGCAATGCACTTGTTTGTCCACTCACAACTCCACACCATAGAAATATCAAAATCATTGATATATATCGTTTCAGTACTAGAAATATGCGTATTTGGATCTGCGGCAAGCCGTTGTTCTAGATGCCCTTATATATGTTATCTGATGGATATGCCGTTTCGGAGATAATAAGCACGCTAACTTGGGATGCATATTCTTTCTGCAGAGATGGCAGGACATGTGAACTGTTGGATAGCCCGTTTTGGCGATATTATAGACATTTACTTGCATCATGTCTGATTACGACTGCAAAATGTTCGCGGAAAAGCGGGCAGAGTGGTCTAATAAATATATCTACAATGTGCTCCGGCCAGTTTCGTTTCCTGTTCGTGTCATCAAAGATTCATAAATTAAAGAAATAGTACTGCCCAATGTGCAAGCGAGACTGGCTTTTAAGCGAGAGTCTTAGATTTGGAGTATATCTTGGAAATACTCTGTTTTGTAGATGTATGGTCGATATGTTCGTGTGTGATGTCTCTGGGTGTCTCTGGGTTGTATCGTTTCTATAGCCTGATCTGCATTTTGCATATAATGATTTTTAGACGCATTCGCTGTGACAGCGTCTGATACTACGCAGATTTTACCTGAATAAAATGTCAGCACTGGGCCAAGTGAATAAACAATTGTGAAAAGCAGCAGTCTTTTGTCGACATCTAAATCGCAAGAAATCTCAATCACTCTGCGAACATTCTTCATGTGGGCCGAGAAACATCCTCTAGCCGATAACACCCCCCCCCCCCCCCCCGCAAGATATTTGAACAGTAGCCGGCGTGGTCCACCTTTTTAAGGCTCGCTAAAATCCTCAGGACTTCTTACAGAGACCTCCCATGAATAAATAAACTGCAGAGAAAAAGATATATAAGTGATACCCGCGGAAGTTTCTGCGCATTTCTTGGCCGCATGTCCTGTCAAGACTTCGCAGGGACATCCTAATGATGTCGGTCCTGTCAGGAAGGTGACAGGCATGAGTGCCATAATTAAGTCTTCTCAAACCAGTAAAGTTAGACCGCCAAGCAAACTACTGTCTCCACATGCGTAGAAACCATGGAAGAGTTTTCTTTTTACAGTGTTAAAAGAAAGGAGCGTCTTAAGGCTACAGGATCACCAGTCCAGCATCTAAAAGGACTCAGTATTTCTATCAATCTCCCCGCAGACAATCTTTGGTGAGATGAAGTTGGCACTTTTAGCTATGTCGGAGAATTGCACTGGCCAGCCTATGGCCCATGGAGGAGCCTGCCGCAGGCTGCTTTGCTTATTTTGTAAGCAAAGAGGCACCACGGATTACATCCGCACTAGGTGAACAATTTACAGCCACAGACACATAGTTGCGTATTTTGAGCAGTACAATTCCACACAGTTCAATGATTTCATTGAAAAAAAACTGACTGAATGAAAACAAAACATACTGATTCTACGTCCTAGACGTGTAAACTTTGTCGTCGATCGCGTCGTCCTAAGGTCGCACCCAAAGACAGCTCGTCGTGGATTGAGGGCCTCTCTGTGAACAATTTTTGCCAGCAATTTTCACGCATGTGCCGCAAAAATCTAACGCCTGTTATGGATGTGTTGAATGATGGTGTGCACAGTGGAGATCGGGCTCTGGAGGAACACACTGCACTTGTGGACCGAACACTGCCACAGTTTCGCTCAGAAATCTAGATGGACATCACGCGGACATAATCAGGTGCACATCACCCGAAAGACAAAGGGGCTGCAGTTACTCGTGCTCTCAGTCTCCTGACGACTGAAGCCTTCAGCAGTTCGATATTAACCTGATGGTTTTAAGGCGTAACATCTAACTTGTTTGATTCAATGAAGCAAGATATTCTTCCGGTAAACCACTCTCACTGAAACTGAATACTGACCGCTTCTCTGCACCGAATGCTAGAGGACAGTCTATATGTGGCTTTTAGAATCTGAGTGCGCCAACTGAGAGCGAGGGTTTCTACCGCACTAATGTTTGCCTGTATGACTAGCGTTCGAAAATAAAGAAGGTCATGATTTTTCTTTCGTTTACGTAGCCACTCCTTACTGTATGAAAAGAAGGCGAAGAGAAATAGCCGGCGCATTTGTTGTTAAGAGTCTTTAACAGGCGTTAACAGTGATTAAAAGACTGTTAAAAGGCGTTTAGAAGTCTTGTTAAATTCCTCGACACGTCGCAAGATGTTTCTGCTGGGTGATTTTCTTTCCCGAGTAATAGCGTGTAGACGAAACTCCGTTGCACACATGTTAGTTTAAAGCTTACTACAGCTTTGTGTTGGGCGCTGAAGTGATGTATTGGCTTTGAATGAAGGGGTTGCCTTTACAGCAAAGCTCATCATTTCACCTGATGCAGAAACCTTTCAACGCTTCCGGAATATTTTTCGACGTAGGCCGATCTCATCTAGATTGCACAGGTGGCCTTTCCTACTACCTTCAGAACCATGTCTGAAGTGTGCGCGCTCCATGTGGCCATGTAATCATCGCTTGGTTTTGGGGGATCTGCAGTCTCTTACAGTGACAGTAGTTACAGTAGCGGTGCTTCCGCTGGTTCTGTGACTGTGCTGGTTCTGCGGCGTTGACATATTCGTGGATCTATCAAAGAGTAATCCTTACTTCGTGATGATGAAACCACAGGGAGAGATCAGTGCTCCTCTTCCCACTAGCACGAAGCAAATTTTATAGTCTGATAATTTAGTTAGACCCTCTTTTGTTGCTGAGAAAGGGAAAGGCACAGAAATTGGCTCATTTTTTTTCGGTGGATACCTCAACTGCAGGTGGATACCTCAACTGCACCGTGAGCCACTTCCCCCCGCCTATCGGGTGAAAAAAAAAACAACCACGAAGGCTAAAATCTGCAGTTTGCAGATAGAGTTGGTGTTTTTCGTTTGCTGTCCCTTTTTTAATGGCATCAAAAACACTCTTCAGTGCATTTCGTGGATACGCACACGGGGGGACGAGATTTTAAACAGGAAATACTTTGTCATCAGCTTTGTTTTCATCAGGTTTTGGAATCGCCATCCTGGGGATGCGATTGAATAATTACTCAATATTTAATCGGGTTGTAGGAGTGGTTAGGAACGCATTTTTGGGTATATTGTAGCATGCTGCCAAGAACTTCATCCCTGCGCACCACTTCTACTGCTCTTTGAAGCATTTTTAGGAATAAACCACAAAAGTTTGCACTAGATTCCAATAGAAGTGATCGATGGAATCTGAGGGCAGCTGTGCTGCCTTGAGTTCATAAAAATTGGGTAGTGCATTAATCGCAGAGTTTGCTTTGCAGGCTGCGCACTGTGTGGATTAAAAACGCGTGTTTGGTAAAGTCGCTACTGATGCGATCATATATAGGGGGTAATCACGTGACGTCATGTGAACCATTTTTTTTCTGGCGCACATAGTTTTAGCAATGCAGACTAGAGCAGGAGGCGACGATCTCATTAGACACGCCCGAAGCCTGTCGCAGTTCTGCACAGGCAACAAAATGGCGGCCGCTGTGACGTTAGTGAGTACTCCCTTTAGTGCTCTTCTATCCGGTTCGTCCCGGCGACGAACCTGTAGGACATGCCAATCAATCAGGAAAAATGGATAGCCAGCAAAGACTCACCAGGCCCTTGCTGTAATACGAAGGCGCTGATGTTGTCTCCACTGACTCGTGTCGCTGCTGCAGCGAAAGGCGCATTGCCGACGAGTCAGTGGATTTCCAGTGCATTTCCCATGGACGATCGTGGCGAGGCCGGCCATTCAGCAAGGGGAAGACTGTGAGGCAAGGAAAAGTACATCGGGTCCAAATGACGACTTTTGATTGTGAAAAAGAGGGAAGAAGTCATCGCATCATTCCGTTCGCACCTCGTGTTTTGCTTTGTGCGATCAAGTAAACCGTGAGGGTACAACGGTTTTTGAGTCAGAAAAGCACACTCCGAAAAGCCAAGCGAAGTTTTGATATGATGCTCTTCAGATGAAGTTTATAGAAGTTAATGATTAAAAGAACACTCTACCTGGTTTTATTCCAATATGGGGAACTTTAGAACCCACGCTTATGAAAGCTCATGTGTAGTCATGTTCTCAAACCTGCTCTCAGCACTTAATATTCTAAATTTTTTCGCCCTAGCATGCTCCTCACGTCTTAGCCTTTTAATGCCTGCTTTACAAAGCAAGCAATGAAAGAATCGGTACCTCCACGTTATACTTTGTTAGTGCAGCCAAATTAGATAAGTGCAATTTAGATAAGATTAGACGAAAGAGCAATTAGCCTATGACCCTATTAAGGCAACTAGTTTGAGCTGAACGAAAGACCAAGTCGAAGGTATTCAACAAGCTCGAAGCCCAAAAGACTAGTTATATTTCTCCAACAAACGTCCCAGTTTGCAGAAGTATCGCAGGACTCTGGCTTGATGTCGCAAATTTGCGGTGAATTTTTTCACACCTTACACTCAATGGTCACTCGATGTTGCGAACATGTTAACATGAAACTTACTATCCAAATTCCATATAGTGGCGAGTACACGGCATGCAACAAGTGTGTCGCGAACTGACATAACTTGGCCGTAAAGGGTTAAACAGGTAGGAAGTGCCACCTTGACCGCTCTCTTGTGCCGACGTACAAGACGTGGATTCGGCCGCCGTGCATACCATGTAACTATGCAAGGGCGTGCAGAGACTCAATCCTGTCTTCCGACAGGGAGTCCAGCATTTTCCCATCCTTCTGCCTTTAAGGATAGAAGCCACCACTTTACAAAAACATAGCTTGACTCAGTCACTTTTTACTTCAAGTAAAAAGTGCGTCACAGCAGTCTCTCTGCTAATCTCAGTCGACAACCAGATGGATTGCAATATTGAGGTGTGTTGGCAATGATTTGGAATAAATTAGAAGGACATTCTTTTTCGGGTTGAGATTTTCTGCACTCGAGCACCAGATCAGCAGTCACGAAAAAAATTATGAAACTTTCGCTGTCGAAATGCACCGTGTGGGTATGTTGAAATCAAGTTATTGCGAACTACATGCTCATCTGCCATGGGCAGCTATACCCACCCCATATCGCCTTCCCGGTTGTGGGATCAGGCTGGAGGGCTGATGTTCACCCGCAAAAGAAGTGCTGTCCAGAAGCTGTAGCTGACCACAAATTTATGTATTTAAGGCAGCCGTAATGGTGCCAGCTACTGCAAGTTCAGATGCCTTACTTCTGAAGTTTTCATATATCTTGATATCAGTTTTAGCAACCATCTGATATGGATTGCGCATATTTTAAACATTTTCTTATCAGCTTTTTTCAACTGTTATTTTCTCAAATGTAAATTCAGATATGCTCAGTCCAGTTTAAAACTTCTCCCTTGCAACACTGACAAGATCAAATTTGCCCAGACAATTTCTGATTCAAGAAAACACAGTTAAATCTTTAAATTCTGTCTTGGAAATCAGCCTGTAACTATAGTGCCTTGACGTTTCTCTCTCAAGATTTTTCAAGAAAAGTGTATACTGAGTGGTTACCTTGCGGAAGTGCACAAATTATACCGATGGCTAAGCTGCTGAGAAAGAATAATTTGCTGAAGATTTTTTCAGAGAAACAATCTGTTCAAGTTTGAGACCCACCTAGACACACGTAAAATCGTCCCTGCACGATTTGTGCCAGCTCTAGCTTGTGCCTGGTTTTTAAACTAGTCTAGGGCCTTGTCCTGACTCGCTCATCGTTTCCAGGAAAACTCGGAGGCTATGAGGGAACAAAAGGCACCCGTCACTCAAAGCCCTCCGCCCTCTCCACTCAATGCTTTCCGAAGGGGCCTGTACTAGACGGCTGCTATTCATCGAAGAGTGACCGGACCCAAAATCATGGGAGTGTAGGCCGTACCGCAGTTGGCGTGAGACTACGAAATATTTGATAACAATGGCTGACATAACTTCTTTATGCATTTTTTCCCTCTCAAAGAAGAAGCGCGTTCAGTGTAAATAACACCAGGACACATCCGTTAAAACTGCAATACATTCTACAGGAAAATACACGTTGATCCTCAGCGTTTCTCCATAATATCGTGTTCGATCCCGGCCGCGGCGGCTAGAATTTCTTTGGAGGAGAAATTCTAGAGGCCCGTGTACTGTGCGATGTCAGTGCACGTTAAAGAACCCCAGGTGGTCGAAATTTCCGGAGCCCTCCACTACGGCGTCTCTCATAGCCTTAGTCGCTTTGGGACGTTAAACCCCATAAACCAAACCAAACCATAATATCGTAAAGAAGAAAAAATATCAGGCAGGAGTTGGTCCCCATTTTAAAGAAAACGAGTGGCAGTAGCAGTATTGAAACGTCAGCAACATAAGGTATCTTGCAATGACGCTATACACTATCTCTTATGCTTAGTGAACCGGCTGGGCGATAAGTAAATATCAGTGCGTGGATTGTGCCGAGTCAGAGCGGCAACTTCTACGCTCACCGGCGGCCATCACGTGGCGCCTTCATGGCAGTGAGGGGCACGAAGCTAATGTCAGCTACCAGACCACGCACGTGTCGGCATATGTCGACTTCCCTTCGCTAGGTGCCTCCTCTGAAGGCAGCGCCGCTTGGATGCGGGGACACGGATCTCATACTTGGCCCAGCCAATCTTGTGAATGATCGCTGGCTGCTTAAAGCAATATTTTTCCACGTTTCGGGGACTCGACCCCCCCAGACCCCTTTGGTTTCCTTGCCCGCGATGATTCTTCTCTAGTTTTTCGGAACAAGGGAGGGCGTCGGTGTCGTAATGAGGCGGATGGCTTGACTGCTGCATGCGCAGGCTCGGGATATCTCTGTCGGGTTCGGTGACCTGTCGCGTGCTGTACCGTCAGCGCAGTGCTCCGCTCTCCGCCAGCGGGATGATGTCTCTTGGGGGAAACAATTCCTTCGGGGTCATCGCGCCCGGGCTTAGAGTATTTGCCCAGCTTTAGCTTGGGCGAAAATTCGTTTGTAATATTGCTGGGAAGTCGGAAGGCCTCGATTCCTTTGCGTATTTTGTTGCTAGCTGGCGTTATTGTTGTAGCATTAAATATTTCTTTCTGCGTCAGCGGCATTCCCGGGCTCATTACAGAGAAAGCGTTTCGTCCAACTGTGGAATGAACCAGAATTAAGGTCAAGTTTCAAATTCAAATCGCGAAGAAATTACCGTATTTTCCGGTGTATAAGACGCAGTTTTTTTCAAAATCTTGCTGGTGCGTCCTATACAATGGTGCGTCTTATATGCGAATTTTCCGGTTTTTTTTTTGTGAGTTCAGAAATTACTCAGGTTCATGTTCAAGCTTTTTTCACCGAAAAAATATTACTGCCAATAACGCGGTTGTAACATGGTTAATACTTCAATACGGAGACCGCCGTGCGCAACTTTTTTAGGTGAACTTTATGATGAAACGGCGGGGTTGACCACTTCCGGGATCTTAAACACGCGGCCCTTTCGGAGGCCCCAAGGAAAGGTAATGTGAAATGCCAAAGGATGGCGACAGTCGCCCTTCTCGCCATTGTCAAGACAAGCCAAGAGAAGCCGATATTTTTTTTTAGTCACCGTTTGCAAGTACGAAGTGCGAAGAGAATGCTTCAGACGTGTTACCTTTTCAATAGCGCATCCGAAGATGAAGATTTTGAAGGTTTTATGTAAAAATAAATTCTTATGGACATAAAGAGAGTTCTTTCGCTTTTTTTTCTTTTGTGCTAAAACGTGGGCTGGTATGGCGTGAGCGTTGCCTTTTTCGATCACTTAGCGTTGCTTAAGAACTTCTCACACGTACGGTGCATTTTGCGATGGTCGCATAAGCATGTTAAGCCTCACTAGCCTAACTGGGTAAATTGGGGTGCGTCTTATAAACGGGTGCGTCTTATATACCAATTTTTTCAATGACAGCCTGCATATATGGCGGGTGCGTCTTATACAAGGGTGCGTCTTGTACACAGAAAAATACGGTACTGCAAGCGCTCCGCACAGAAATATTCGCATGTTTGTGGGATCAATGAAATTCAGAATATCCACTCGCAAGTTGACAGGCAAAATAGCCACATGCCTGAAAATTTACTTTCTAGCAATAACGACACACCCTGTGAAGATATCTTGCTTTCGGGTACCTTCTTTTTTGCCTGGAATTTGTGCCCCGGAAACTAATTCAAAAGAAGTTTGTACAACTTTAATTTCCCCAAGCTGCACAGTGTATTTACGTCGCGGTTTGTCGCACCTCGGGCCCTGCCACTTCCTGGGGCCCTCGAATATGCCCTGAATATTTCACCAATAATGCGTAAGTCGTTTTGCACTCCATCCAGACAAGGCAGGCGCGCGGTAGCGAATAAAAGGTTACGAATCAAGACAGCGACACAAATCCGTTCCCACAATGCGTGCCAATATGCTCAGCCTCATACTGGCTTCGACTATGTGTAGGACGAATTATACATTGGCTCAGTAAGAAGTTGACATGCATGCGTACCTTGGGTGTCGAGTCGGAGCAGAAGCTTCCACTCGAATGCGGCCACCACGTGGGGTCTTCACGGCAGCCAAGGTTATGAAGACGGAACGTGATGCCTCACTACGCACGTGACGGGTCACATTTCTTCCGTCGCTCGGGCTGCATGCCGATCCTGTTCCGGACTGATGCGGGGACATGCTTCTCATATTTGTCCCAGTCATCTGCAGAAAAGATGGTTGGGTGTTCATGGCATCGCGAATAGTCAATGCTTCTCGAAAAGCCGCCGCGCTCTGGCGCTTGAGGAACCAATGGCGTATGAGAGCTGCATGTGAATTTAAAAAAGATGCTTGCACAATTCAATGTATTGGATGTCCCCGGTGCTTGCCCATACCTCATCTAAGCCAGCCTAGTAAAGGGCATTGTAGTTTCTAAAGGGGCCCAGCTCCTGGAAGGTGGTAGTCAAATGAACGGTTGATGGCGATAGTTATGGTTTGCTTCACGGTGGCTGATCGCCCCAAAGCAACGCAAGCTATGAAGGATGCCGTAGTGAAGGGCTCCGGATAATTTCGACCACCTGGGGTTCTTCAACGTGCACTGACATCGCACAGTACACGGGCCTCTAGAATTTCGCCTCTATAGAAATTCAACTGCAGCAGCCGGGATCAAATTTCGATAGAGGCGAAATTCCAGAGTTGCTCACCCAATGAACGCTGTGACCTATTGCTGCAGTGCCACCCCAAAGAATCCTGCGGCTTAATGCTGTAGTGCAGCGTGTCTGCCTCAATGTTGTCATTACTAACGCATGCAAACCACATCTCTTTCTCACCACCACCACGTGCCTCAAAGTGCGATTGAAGCGTCTGCTGACCCAGGGAGCCAGTTCTGCGCACTTCCTTTCACTGGAATAATGGGAGTCTACAAGATTTTCAACGCCAGCGCCTATGAACACAATGAACACCGAAGCCCTATAGAAATGAAAATTGAAAGTTTGCTTTCAAGAAGGAAAGGATGGTCTAACACATCTCTGTGGACACTGGAACCCGCGCCGTATGGGAAGGAGTAAAGTAGTGAATGGAAAAAGGATGAAAGAGGTGGGCCTGCGGAACAATTTTGACCATCTTGCACCTTTAAGGAGCACAGATATGGCATAGCACACGGGCGGATTTAGCGGTTCACCTAGCACCGCGTTTCTGCAACAACGGTGTGAATGCTAACATAGGTAGCGCACGTCTGTCACTACTGTCAAATAGCTTACGGCGCGACTGAGGTGTTCTCTGTCCCAGGAGGACCAGTTATGCACTTTTCGCTTGCTTTGGAAGCGTCCGCACTTCATCCGTTTTGGCGCATCTCTGGAGTGGCTGAAGCAGGAAAACATGGTAGAAAATGGTACACTAGAGCTTTCGCTGTAAAACGACAGCTTGTAAACTAGAAATAATGGCACATGAAAGTGGCCAGCAAATTTTGCGTAGTTTGTAAACTTTCTCGCCTACAGCACCACCTTTACTGAACGGCGGGTGGAAGACCGTGCTAAGGTGATAGCCTATAAGTATGTTCCAGGCGCCGTAATGGCAAGTAACAATGGACAAGCAGCAGGCGTCAATAAGTGTTGGCTTCATGTGGTTTAAAATTTTGTCCTTGTGATGTCCTCGTGATGTCCTTGTGGTGTCCTTGCCATGTGGTTTTGATCGACAGCGGCCCTAGTATATATTGAGCATCTCATTTATATTTGTTCACTCACCATATTTTACTACATGGTTAAGAGAATCACGAAAAGTTTGCCTATAACCTGTCATAAAGCGTAGAAACCTTGGGGAGCCTTGTACTGTTCGAAGAAACTGGTAAATTACGATCGGCAAAAAAAAACAAAAAAAAAAACTAAGAGCACATTCCAATTCAAGGTGCATGTTTGGATGTAGCTTGGATGCGCGCATTGACCAGAATCACATTTCTTTATGTTCGATCGCTTATGTTCTACCGTTTATCACCAGTGCTATAGAACACTCATGATGAAGTTGTGGTAATGCGTCGTCATCCTGCGTATTTTTCTGAGCGTTGTGATGGGAGGTAAAAGCGGCACCTTTCGCGAATGTTGTCGCATTGCTGCTAATCTCTCTGTTTACAGACGCCTCTGTGCCTAACAGCTACGCAGTTGGCAAGCTCGTTCACTATGAATGCCGCGTGGCTTGCGCTTCACAAAGCTTAGTTGTTTACAACTGCACATGTGTAGTGCATTTTCACTGGAAAGCTGCACGGAATTCACAGAAACTTCGTAGTTGAAAATAAAATTCGTTTTGGTTCAATGAATCCGGGCCCCGGACTAAGGTCAATTTTTCTTCAACAATATTATTTGTGTGGAATTTTTACAGCTTTCTTCCACAGCTGTATTGCTGGGCCTGGGTGGATTGTAATGAGTGCTTACTCCCTAACTATGGATTTTTATGTAAGAACAAGTGTGCTCCTTTTATTTGCTTCTACCTATACATACAGGACAAGATTTAGGACGCTTCCAGCCGAAAATTGCCGACCTAACTGACCTATTTCAATGGTAAGCTGAGGGTAATGGGGCTAAGAACTCTTGTTCCATACAATGCTTCAAAAGTGGCGAATCAAAGCGCGGGCTCCGAGTTACCTTTCGCAGCAAAGCTAGTGGTAGAAGACGCTGCTTTATATCAGGCCAAACCAGCCTAATAAAGCCACATTCACCGATAAGCAACCTCAAGCACCATAGGACGTGAGCCTAAACATTCCTATCTCAAATGTTCGCTCCTGGCCTCCCACATACGGGTCTCCACAGTACATTCTGGTTCTGGAATATGCCAATGCCATCTCATTGATCAGCAATCACTCACCCTCCTCCTGTAGTGTGATGATGACAGTGACGCTGCTAGAAGTGTAGCGACCAGTTTGAAGCGCGACGCAGGCATTGCAGACGACGCTGGCTGGTCTGCAAGATGGAGACCAACAGTGATCACCGTCACTCCGTGCTCGCAACAGCTGCGCATGAACTGAATGTTACGGATTTATATGCGTCCCAAATAAGCGTATATGATTTGCTCTTAAAACATTCAACAAGTAAGTGGATATAAACACGGTCAAGATAGATCACCTCTGTGTGATGCTGACCAGTTAAGGGATAGGGTAAGAGGGCTCGTTATGACATACATGAAGGAAACCATCAGTCACTGCAACCAAGAAGCACATTGGAATATTTTTATTTGTTCTGTTGATCAATGGGAATTATACTTGTTTTCTCACTTAAAGACAATTAAAAATACAAGACGATGACATGCCGCCGGTGGGATCACAACCTGAGACCTCCCAAACTCGTGTTCGAACGCGTTAGGAGGAAAAGAGAGAGGCCTAGCAGAAGGTGCCGCATCAATACTCTCGATGGATGGATAACAATCGCGCCCTCTTTGAAATGGGGTAATTTATATTTTTTTGAGCAGCACATCAAAACTGATAGCGTTGACTATACGCGAACGACGGGACAAAAGAAGGCACGAATACATACACACAAAGCCTTCTTTTGTCCCGTCGTCTTCGCGCAGTTCAGTTTTGCTCTAACCATGAACCGACTAGCCCAACATCATGTTGACTATAAATTCGCTATGTTTCTTTCGGCTCGACGTTTAACCTTCAACTTGTAACCTAATGTCTCCACTCTCCTTTTGAGCCACACATCATCCAGTTGCTTTTTGCTGACTTCTACCGCAGATTTATTCACATGACATTAGTTGTCTCTAATCCATAGTGGACCATCGAGAGTATGTGCCTGCATCGACATCCAGATTGGACATGGCCACCTTAGAGTGTAAGATGTTTGATTTGATTTTTTCTCTCATTTACCTCACACCCCTGGTGAAAAATGTTGTATGATGCAATAAACTCATACAGTTTGTTACACTGTAGGAGGGGGCTGTGGCTGAGCAGAACCTAGGTCGCTTTGAAACGTTCAGCAAAGGTGCAGGCCAAGTTTTCGGGCTGCGAGCGAGCGTCACACCTCAGGATCGTCGTCGTCTTTCACTACTACAGTTCACCACGGTGAGCGAGCGCGGCTCCTACACTACAATACAAATATCATAGACTTGTCATACAAATAATAGAAAATTATCATACAAATGTCATACATTTCTGCAAAATCATGGTCATCATACAGATTTCATAGAATATCATAGAAACTTTATGATATATCATACAAATTGTATGATATTCTATGATGAAGCCTCTACGAGATTATTGCTTCATAGAACTATTCTGCAAGGACCTCATATATAAGTTCAGAGACACCCAGATCTAACTTCAAGTAACAGAGCCAGTTATAATACGACGATTCTTTTCTGCTTTCGGTTTTTGAGTTTCTATGTAGTTCCATAGACCACTCATTTTCGATTGAATTAATTCAGTTCCTAATTTCTAAGTTCTTTAACCTGCGCAGTGAGAACACCAGAAAAAGAGAAATATCCTAAATCCTCCGAGTACCCGCTGGATATGTCTGCCGCAAGTCCTGATATGTTATCCGGTGTATATATTATTTCAGCGATATTACAGACACTAACTTAGCTTCAATGTTCTTTCTATAGTGGTGTCGTGACATGTTAAACGTTGGATAACCGATTTTGCTGATATTACGGATGATAACTCGAATCACATGTCATAACCGTTAATGTTTTAGGAGGGTTTAACGTCCCAAAGCGAGTCAGGCTATGAGAAACACCGTAGTGAACGGCTCCGAAAATTTCGACCACATGGGGTTCTTTAATGCGCACTGACATCGCACATTACATGGGCCTCTAGAATTTCACCTGCACTGGAAATCAGCTGCCGGAGCCAAGATTGAATTCGCGTCTTTCGGCTGAGCAGCTGAGTGCCATAAATACTGATAAACCGTGGCGGCTCACTTCTCATTACATCTGCGGAATGTTTGCGAGAAAAATAGCTGAGTGTACTAATGAAAGTTATCTGCAATGTGTTCCACTCATTTTCGTTTCTTCTTTGGTTTGGTTTGGTTTATGGGGTTTAACGTCCCAAAGCGACTAAGGCTATGAGAGACGCCGTAGTGGAGGGCTCCGGAAATTTCGTCCACCTGGGGTTCTTTAACGTGCACTGACATCGCAGTTTCTTCTTTGTGTCATCAAAGATTAAAGTGAATGAAATAATATTGTTCAAAGTGCAACAGACACTGGCTTCAACACGATAGCCTTAGATTTGGAGTATAAAAGTTCTTAGAAATTCTTCGTTTTGTAGATGTATGCTCAGTTTGATTACGTGTTGTAACTTTGGTTTGTAGGGTTTCTGTAGCCTGACTTCTGTTTCGCATATGAATTTTTTACACGCTCGCGTTGACAGCGTGAATATTATGCAGATTTTAACGCGACAGTGTTAAGGACCCCGAGTCGCAAAAAAGCCGGTGTCGTCGGTGGCGGCGCTGGCCGTGAGCGAAAAATTCCAGAAGCATTATTAAATAAAACTGAGCAGGAAATACATAAACCGCGACGAAAAGGATATCTAAAGAATATCCACAAAAGTTTCTCCGCATTTCCTGGCCGCATGTCCTGCCAAGTTTTTATAGGGATATTCCTTGGATGTTAATGTTGTTAGGAAGGCGCCGCGCGCAAGTGACGTCATGTAGTCTTCTAAAACCTACTAAGTTAAAAGCGCACAGCAATCCACTGTAAAAAATACTATGTTTCACATGCGGAGAAACCGTGGACGAGTTTTGTTTTGACAGTACTAAAGAATGTAGCGTCTGAAGGCTACAGGATCACCCGTCTAGCATGTAAAATGACTCTGTACGCCCGCAGACACTCTTTACTGCCATGAAATACGCACTTTTTAGTTTTGATGGAGGAACACACGCCATTTTGTGGCTCATCGAGGAGCCTGGCATAGGTTGCCTTTCTTATTAAATAGGCAAATAGGTACTACGCATTACATCTGCTCACGATCAACTTAGATACATTCACAGAGTTGCTGACCCTTGGATGAGCTGTATTGTTGGTGGGGATTCCAATAGAACTTGTCGCTCGAATCGCAATAGGGAAGCTGGTTTATCGCCTTCAGTTCACCAAATTTTGCAGTGCAATAATCGCTGAGGTTGTTTCACAGGATGCTAACTTGGTGGAATCAAAACGCGCTTGATAAAATCGCCTGCTGTTTTGACCACGTTGAGGGGTAATCACATGACGTGAGGTGCACCATTTTATTGTCCAGCACATAGTTTCAGCAGTGCAGGCCAGAACAGGAGGTGATGATAACATTAGACACGCCCGAAGCCTTTCGAAATTCCCCACAGGCAACAAAATTACGGCCGCTGTGACGTCCACTCAACACACCCGTAGGACATGCCAACCAATCAGGAAACAAGATAGCCAGAAATTCCTCACGGGGCCTTTGCTGTAGGACGAAGGCTGTGACGCTGTCTCCACTATGGCTCCTGTCGCTTCTGCCGCGAAAGACGCACTGCAGAGGGGCCAGTGGAGTTCCAGTGCCATTTCCATGGAGGATCGTGGCGAGGCCGGCGATTCTGCATGAGGACAATTGTGAAGGGTAGTCATCACAATGAGGCAAGAAAAAGTACACCGGGTTCAAATGATTTGACTTCTGTTTCTGAAAAAGAGGGAAGAAATCGTCTTATCTTTCCGTTTGCGCCCTGTGCTTTGCTTTGTGCGATCAAGTAAACCGGAAGGGTACGAGGTTGTTTCGCTGCTCGGAAAGGACACTTGAAAAAGCCAAGTCTCGATATTTTGCTCTTCAGACGATATTAATAATGGTTTATGACTCAAAGAACTCGTTTCCTGCTTTCATTCCAACATGGGACAATTTGTTACCCACGCTTATGAAAGTTGGTACAATCGTGTTCTCAATCGACAGTTTTAGCAGAGCGTAATTGCGCCTCCGCTCACGGTTCCCGCTCACCCTAACCGGAGCGTTGGCCATAAAATTTTTTTTTAGCTGAGCGGGAACGAGGCGAACTGCGCAAAGAGCCTCTGGTGTTGAAATGTGAAACTAGGCAATAGGAAAAAAAGAATAGCTTTATTTTCCGTCGCAGTATAAAGGCATATTTTTGCACGTAAACATGTTATAAGATGTATGGTGAAATGCACATGCTGTTTTTGAGCAGTCGTTTTTTATTTCTGTTATCGAGCACAGTTGCGAGCCAACGCCAGGTCAGAAAGTAGTCGTGATGAGGCGATCCTCATGTTCGTTCCTCTGCTGTCTTGTGCGCGATACCTGCAGCGTTTGTCTTGTACCGCTAGCTAGTGCTTTGCTTACGAGCCGGCGTCATGACACAAATGAGGAGTGTGCTGCAAGACCCACTCTTGTTGAGTCAGCTCACCTGGCGCGACATTGAAGACCTTTTGGTAATGGAATTGTTTTCTGTTACTCGGCGAGATCCGCTTTCGGCGTCCGGGTATCTGAATATCGATGCTATGGAAAATGGACTTTTCCAATGTAGTTTCGCTTCGAAAAAGCTGATATTAGAAGATTGAAAAGTGCTCTGCTCGTTCCCGACGTCATCGCGACGCCGCAAAGAGTGATGTTCTCCGGAGATGAAGACCTGTGCATCACTTTGCGTCGCCTGTCATACCTGAACAGGCTCTGCGAATCAGAGCAACTTTTCAGCCGGCACTATTCAGTGATTTCGTCGGTGACCAGCACTGTGCTCTCGCACACAGAGGACAACTTCGTTGACCTCCTAAAAGACGTGAACAATCACAGCTGGCTTGATTTGCCTACAATTGAAGCATTCTCCCAGGTAAGGAATTCGTTCGAATTTCTTAAACCACCATTACAGACATTTACTTTGCAGGCTGTGCATTTCAAAGGGGCTCCCCTCCACAACTGTTGGGGATTCATAAACGGAACCGCCCGAGCTATCAGCAGGCCATCAACTAGCCAAAAGCTTTTCTTCTCTGGACACAAACGCATACACGCTGTGAAATATCAGTCCATCATGTGTCCGAACGGCATCATATGCCAGCTCAGCGGGCCATTCTTCGGTAGCCGGCACGACGCTGGTGAGTTCCTTGTTCAGCTTTTTTTGGCATGGCTTGAGCACAACTAACTTTTGTAGAGGAAGGAAACAGCGAGTTAACCCGTTTACTTATTTACATGTCTTTCAGGTATCCTGCGGAAAAGCGAGACATACGAAGAACTGGAAAAGCTTGTCCAAGGGCACAGCTACTGCTTGTATGGGGACCCGGCTTACCCATTGAGTCCACTGTTGTTAAAGCCCTATGGTGGAGGCAATGCATTTCGCGGAGGCCGAGGCTGAGAACCTATTCTAGTACAGTCGGGGACAAAAGTCTCCGGACCACGTGTTCCTCAAACGAAGATTATAGCTCTACTGCCAGACAGCGGCTGGAGACCGCACTTGTGGAGATGAAAGGACAAAAATTTAACTTTTACCTCCACAAGTGTGGTCACCAGCCGCCGAATGATAGCAAAGCTATCGACTTCGTTAGAGAAACACGTGGTCCGGAGACTTTTGTCCTGTTATTCCCAAGTCTGCTCCAGACGACTACGTCGTCGTCATCAAGCCCCGGACCCGCGTCAGGTTGTACGAGACTTTCCAGGAGACCGGCTACGGCCGGGCGTTCACGGCTCTCCTGGGCACGCAACCCGCAACAGACCTTACCATAATACCGGTAAGAGACCAAAACCTCATTATTGTTCAGACTGCGAAACCTGAGCTAGCCGAACGTATCATCGGCGACTATGAACCTAATGGACCCGACGGGAGGGTTCCCCTTGTGGGGCACCTGCGCCAAGACGGCAAGGACGTCTGCTACGGCGTCATTACCGTCCGTAACTCTGAAACTACTGACTCGCTCCGTACTAGGCTCCAATGGCGCTACGGCACCATCGTGGAAGTGCGTAAAAATGGGACATCCAACAAAGCGAGACTGACTTTCGCCGGAACAGAGAAGCCACGATTCGTGCACTACGACTCGGAGCTTGTACAAGTTAGGCCTTACCAGCGAACCATTCCAGCCTGCCGACATTGCGGTGTGGTCGGCCACCGCGTGGACGCCTGCCCCGGCCAGAGGCTGGACCGGTGTGGCCTGTGCGGACAGCAGGCTCTACTCGTTGAGGGGGTGCGGGCCCCTCACCAGTGCAACCCGAAGTGTTCAGTGTGCGGCGGGGCCCATGCCACGGGGGGCCCTGCGTGTACGGCTAAATATCGCGCTATCCAGCCCCCGCATGCCGAGCGCGGGCGTAAATCGAAGCGGAACCGACGCAAGCGTGGCAAGCGTCGCCCGAACAAGCTGAAGGCCAAGGCTCCCGTCCAAGCCATGGACCAGACTGTGAATTCCTCTACTGGGAGCCAGGGAAAACCTCCAGCTGCGCCACCGCCGCCTCAAGCCGGTGCAGCGAAGCCCCTCGGACCTCCCCTGAACGGCGGCTCCAAGACGTGGGCAAACGTTGTCAAGCAACACTCCCAGGTGAGCGGCGCGGGCAGGGCAGCTTCTCCCTTCCCTCCCCCTTCCCAGTCCCAACCACGGACAATCTCTGCCGAACAAAAAGAAATATCTGCTCTCCGCGAGCAGGTTGCAAATTTTCAAAAGCGCCTCGCAATAGCGGAGGCCCGCCAAAATTCCCCCAACCACACCTCTGCCTCACCCGCAGCAGAGGCAATGGAAAGCGACGCAACCCCTTCAGGACAGGCTGCGCATGCCCTCACGGCACTCGAGGCGAGAGTGAGCGCGCTCGAAACTCAAGTTAACAACAGAATATCCGCATTGGAAACGCAAATCAATGCCACACTTACGGCGGCACTCAACAAAATTAGCCACCTTGCGGCATCTATCCCAAACCTCATAACCGCTCAGTTCGCTCAACTCACCCGCGCTCCCAAGCGCGCTGGCCCGCTCAAAACCTTCGCAGGCCGGCAGCTCAAAGCGTCTAGGCGTCGAATCGCCAGAGAAGAAGAAGAGGTCCCCTGTGCCATCCCCAGTATAGAGAACGCTCCTCTATTTGGAGCCACTGGCTCTCAAGCCTCCTCTCTCCAAACTCACAACTCTACCCTTGATCATGGCGGGCGCCCCTAGAAATAGGAAGCATCCGCGAAGCAATTCGATCCCTATTCAAATTGTACAGTGGAACTGTCGCGGATTCAAGGCACGCACAAAGCGAGCCGATCTACGCCTTTTCCTTACAACTTTCCCAGAATTACCTGCTGTGGCGGCCCTTCAGGAGCCAGGAAATGGCGCCACCCTTGCCAGTTACACGGTGTACCAGCAGGATGCGCAGAGCTGCCTCTGCGTACATAAAAATTACACGGCCTCCCAGGTTGACCTGGATCTTAGCGCTAATTTCTCCTATGTAATGGTGACGATCCTTCCGCTACGCAAACAGGACCCCCCATTGCACATACTCAACATTTACTGTCCCCCAAAGCTACCAAATGTTACATTCGCAGATGTCTTCAGCCGAGCTTTGAAGGTCGCGAATCGGGATCCCCTCATAATCGTTGGGGACTTTAATGCTCCCAGCACCTTATGGGGGTACACACGTGAATAGAAACGCGGACGCAAGTTGGCGGAGCTTGTTTCCACACTGGGCCTTACTCTTCACACGGATCCCGCGCAACCCACTCGTATAGGTAACTCCGTTACACGCGATACGTGTCCGGACCTCACCTTTACAAAAAATATTCGCTATGCAGATTGGAGGAACACCGAGGAATCCCTCGGTAGCGACCACTGCATAATTACCACTACAATCCATACCAAGCCACTCACAAGACCACAGGCCAATGCAAAACTACCCGACTGGACCAAATTTAGGAGCAGCTACACCAATCCTCAATCGATAATGGACAGAGGATACTCAACGTGGTCCCAACACCTAGTATCCCACTTGAAAACAGTCGAGCAAAATGTTCAACTCTCAGAGGCGAGCCCGGCGGTGGATAACCACCTCCTCCACCTCTGGGAGGCACGACACAGCCTAGTCCGCCGCTGGCGTCGTCAAAAACACAATCGGAAACTCAAAATTCGCATCGCGGATATCACCCAACAGGCGGCACAATACGCGGCCGAACTCGTCGACTCCAATTTGGTGCACCGATGCAACACTGCAGCTCGGCAAATGTCGAGTCGGAGTACGTGGCGCCTCTTCCGCGCCCTTATTGATCCGGTACAAACCCGTACTGAGACACAAAAACAGCTTCAAAGAGCTATACATAACTTCACTGGAGACACGGCCAAACTGGCCGATGCGCTCCGCGACAAATATTTGAGTATACACCAAGATCCCCGTGGTCAGGCGTACGCGTATGCAGGTTCCGAGAACGCGGATTTGGATCAACCGTTCCAGCTCCATGACCTAAAAGCGGCCCTGGCTAAAATGAAGCGAGGTACAGCACCAGGCCCGGACAAGGTGACGGTAAAGCTTATTGCCAACCTCCCAGATCCCGCCTACGAAACTCTCCTCGATTACTTCAACACTATCTGGATTGGAAGCACACCACTCCCCATAGATTGGAAAACGGCACTAGTAACTTTCATTCCCAAGCCAGGTAAAGCCATTAACACCGACAACCTCCGGCCCATCTCCCTCACTTCGTGTGTGGGGAAGCTGATGGAGACTATGGTCCGTGACAGATTGTCGGCTTTCCTGGAACAGCAAAACATTTTCGCAGACACCATGTACGGTTTCCGCCCACACCGGTCCGCACAAGATGTCCTGTTGCAACTTCACAAGGAGATTCTCGACCCCGTCGAGCACCCCAGCAATGATAAAGTAGTCGTCGCACTTGACCTGCGGGGGGCTTTCGACAATGTGACCCACGAGATCATCCTATCCCACTTGTCGCAAACAGACTGTGGGCGCAATACTTTCAATTATATCAAACAATTCCTTACAGATCGCCAATCCTATATCCGGCTGCAAAACACAGAATATGGCCCATATCAACTTGGAACACGAGGGACCCCACAGGGAGCTGTCCTCTCGCCATTACTATTTAATCTGGCCATGATGAAGCTCCCTACCCAGCTGGCAGAGGTCGCCGGTGTGCAGCACGCTCTGTATGCGGACGACATCACCCTCTGGGCAACACAACAATCGGTTGGAGACATTGAGACCAACCTGCAACAAGCGGCAGCTATTGTGGACGAATACGCTCGTCGCTGTGATCTTGAATGCTCCCCAAGCAAATCGGAATTTGTGCACATACGCCCCAACTCAAAGTGCACAACCAAAATTGCCCTTTCCCTACTTAGCGGACCGATACCTGAACACGAGGAGATCCGGGTACTGGGGCTTTTCATTCATCATAGGCGCAAGATAGACACTACCCTAAACAAGCTACGTAAGGTGGGGGCCCAGGTGGGTCGGATGCTCCGCCGGGTGTCCAATAAAAGGGGGGGAATAAGATTCAAAGATGCCCTGCGGCTGGCTAATGCATTCGTGACCAGCCGGATTTTATATTCGGCTCCCTACCTCCACCTCCACCTACGCAAATGCGATGAGAATGCCTTAGAAGTAGTTCTCCGCAAGATTTATAAGAGAGCGCTCGACCTCCCCATAACGACGTACAACAAGCGTCTCTTCGGTCTGGGGATGACCAACACCTTTGGGGAGTTACGAGAAGCTCATCTTAACAATCAATACTTGCGCCTAAGCAAAACACCTGCGGGGAGTCGCCTTCTGACCCGCTTACACATATAAATACGCAAAACATACAGAAGAATGGGTCCGCATCCCTGAAGCCTGGCGCTTTGCACTCCAGGTGCGACCCCTTCCGAAGAACATGACTGCAGACACCCATGATGGTCGCCGTCTCGCGCGGGCGGAGGCTATTTCTCAACAATATGGCCATAAGCCAGGTGTCTTCTATGTGGGTGCGGCCGGCCCACACCATGGGGGTTGGTACACGGCGGCCGTTATCCACCAAAACACTACAGTTCAGGGCCTTACTTTCCGTGCCACAAACATTACATTTGCGGAAGAGATCGCCATTGCACTGGCCGCCGCAGATCCAGAGTCCCGAGTCATTATTATGGACTCCAGGGGCGCCTGCCGCAATATTGAGCAAGGGTATATTGCAGACCGTGCTTTCAAAATTCTGCACGCATGCGAATACACAGGGTTTCCGACCCATCGTACCATCGTGTGGGCTCCGGCTCATGCGGGTCTTGAGGGGAACGAGGCAGCCGACGCTGCCGCCCGCGCGCTTACTCACCGGGCGTCGCCTCATCCGCAGCCTGATCCGGAATTCAATTTCAATCCGGCTATCACCTTTAAAGAGATCACCTCTTTTTATCAAAACTTTCATGGTCTCTATCCCCCTCCCTGTAAAGGCCTCACCAGGGTGGAGGAGCGCTGGCTTCTCCGCCTCTATACCAATGCTGTACTGTGCCCGGCAGTACTTAAGCACTTCAATTCTTCCTTCTCGGGCGCGTGCCCACACTGTGAGGAGGAGTTTTCGGACACCTACCACATGGTGTGGGCATGCCCTTCCAATCCTGCCTACCCACCCCACCTCCACCCCACTCGAGAGGACTGGGAAGCTGCCCTGCGCGGCTGCTCCGAACTCCATGCCCAACAGGCATTGGTAGCTAGAGCCCGGACCACTGCGGAAGCTACAGGGATCCCGGACTAGGGATCCCTCCTAGTGTTTGTAAGGGGCGGGCCCTTCCGGCTCGCCCCATCGACCTCTCACTGTAAATAGGAATAAAAGTTTTCCTCCTCCTCCTCCTCCGCTGCGTCTGGGCGCGAGCCGAACGGAAGTGCCGGTCCGCTCACGCGCTCCCGTCTGACGGTTCGGCGCATGCGCAGTAGCGCTCCCGCTAGCCGGCTTACCGGAGCGGAGGCGCAAATACGCTCTGCTAAAACTGTCTAATACTGCCCTGAGCAGTTAATATCCACTTAAAAAATTTTAGTCCCAGTATGCTTCGCGTGCCTCGGGCTTCTGGCCCAACACGAACGCTGCTTGCCAAATTCGTCGAGAGCGTTTCATCGAACTGTGGAGCGAACTGGAATTAAGGTCATTGTCTCTCTCTGAGTCAGCGGCATTGCCGCGCTCATCAAAGCGAGCGCTCCGTCGCTGTGGAGCGAACCTGAATTAAGGTCAATGTCTCTTTTTGCGTCAACGGCATTGCCGCCATCATCACAGAGAGAGCGTTTTGTCAAACTGAGGAACGAACCAGAATTAAGGTCAATGTTTCTCTTTTGAGTCAACCGCATTGCCGCGCTCATAACAGAGAGCGATTCATCGAACTGCGGAGCATACCGAAATTAAGGTCAGGGTCTTTTTGGGTCAACGGCATTGCCGCCCTCATCACTGAGACAGTGCTTCGTCGAAGTGTGGAGCGATCTGGAATTAGGTCAAGTTCCACATCCAAAATCGCGGAGAGGTTCCTGTAAGCACTCCACACAGAAATATTTGTATGTGTGTGGCATCAATGAAATTCAGCATATCCACTCGCATGTTGAGAGACAAAATATGCTCATGCCTAAAAATTTACTTTCTAGCAATAACAATACACCCTGTGAAGATATCTTGCTTTCCAGTACCTTCTTTCTTGCCTAGAATTTGCGCCTCGGGAACTTCCGATTCAAAAGAAGTTCATGAAACTCATAATTTCCCCAAGCTGCACAGAGTGTTTACGTTGCAGTTAGCCGCGCTCAGGCCCGCGTTACTTCCTGGGGCTCTCAAGTACACCTCGAACATTTAGTAGCATACATTAGTAAATTTCCACTTATCCAGACAAGGCAGGCACGCGGTAGCGAATTCAAGGCCATCTGGCATCACAGCGACGTAAATCATTTCGCACAATGCGTACCAATATGCTCTGTTTCATACTGGCTTAGACCACGTGCGGGAGGAATTATGCATTGCCTCAGTGAGATGTTGACATGTATGCGTACCGTGTGTGTCGAGTTGGACCAGAAGCTTCCACTTATGGAGGCCACCACCTGGTCCCTCATGGCAGCCAAGGTCATGAAGCCGGAAAGCAATGCCTCACCACGCACGTGATGTGTGACACCGAGGGGCTTCCCGTCCTCCGGCTGCATGGTGTTCCTGCTTCGGACGGATGCCAGGACATGCTTCTCAAATTTGGCCCAGCCATCTGCAGAAAGATGGTTTGGTGTTCATGGCGTTGAGAATAATGAATACTTCTGGAAGAGGCGCGGCTCTCTGGTGTTTGAGGAACCAGTGCCGTATGAGAGCTGCTTTGAGTATACAAACGGCACTTGCTCGATTCAGTGTATTGAATACGCCCAGTGCTTTCCCAATGCTCACATAAGCCAGCCGAGAACGGCGATTGTAGTACTAAAGTGACTTTATGAAAAAAGAAAACTATAGTTTTCTTATATAGCTGTGGTTTAACTGCTTAGAGAGCGAACTTTTGGTGTATCGGTAATGTTGAGTGCGTTCGGGGCACAGGACTGCAGCCCGCGCACCCTGCCACCCTGGCAGGTGGCAGTTATATGAATGGTTTATCCCGAGTGGTTCGGTTTGGTAGTTGGTGGTTTAACGTCCCAAGGCAACACAGGCTATGAAGGACGCTGTAGTGAAGGGCTACGGGAATTTCGACCACGTGGGGTCTTTCACGTGCACTGACATCGCAGTGTACTCGGGCCTCTAGAATTTCGCCTCCATCGAAAGTCAACCGCAGCAGCCGGGATCGAATTTCGATGGAGGCGACATTCCAGAGTTGCTAACGCAGTGAATGCTGCGGCCTATTGCTGCAATGCCGTCCCAATGAATGCTGCAGCTTAATGCTGTAATGCCCCGTGTCTGTCTCAACATTGTCAGCGATAATGCATGCAACCCACATCTCTCTCACCATTGCCACGCACCTCAAATCGCGATGGAGGCGTCCGCTGACCCAGGGAGCCAGTTATGCACACTTGATTTCCTTAGTCTAGAACGCTGTCAACGCCTATGAACACAATGAGCACCGAAGGCGTATCGAAATGAAAATTGAAA
Organism: Amblyomma mixtum; assembly: GCF_055824585.1. Lineage (NCBI taxonomy): Eukaryota > Metazoa > Arthropoda > Arachnida > Ixodida > Ixodidae > Amblyomma > Amblyomma mixtum. The sequence goes on along the minus strand of NC_143015.1, from coordinate 94,718,924 downwards.
GTTGGTTTAGAAGAAGGAAAGGATGGTCTAACATATCTCCGTGGACACTCGGAACGCGCTGTACGGGCAGGAATAAAGGAGTGAAAGATGAAAAGAGGTGAGGTAGGTCTCCGGGATTCGACCACCTTGAACTTTAAGGAGCACTGATATCGCACAACAGACTAGCGGATTTAGCGCTTCGCCCAGCGCCGCGTTACTGTCAGAACTTTGTGAATGCCAATGCATGTAGCACACGTCTGTCACTACTGTCATGTCATGTCAAATAGCTTAGGCTGGGACTAAGGTGCTTACTGTCGCAGGGGTGCAGTTATGCGCCTTTCGCTTGCTTTCGAAGCTCGCGAACTTCTTCGGTTTCGGCGCATCTCTGGAGTGGCTGAAGGTCGCCGAAGGTGAAAGCGATGGAGTAGGCGAAACTCGCAGAAAATGGGGTAGTAAAGCTTTCGCTTTAAAACGAAAGTTTATTCACTAACAATGATGGCAGAGGAAAGAGGCCAGCAAATTTTGTGTATTGTGTAACCTCGTCACCTACAGCAACAGCCTTATTTCATGGAGGCTGGAAGACCGTGCTAAGGTGGCCGCGCACAAGGTGTTCGAATCGCCGTAATGGCATGGAACAATGGAGAAGCAGCAGGCTTTAATAAGTGTTCACTAAAATCCTCAGGAATTCTTACGGACCTCCCTTCGATACATAAACCGCAGCGAAAAGCATATCTAAAGGATGTGCGCGGGAGTTTCTCTGCAATTCTTGGCCGCCTGTCCTGTCAAGATTTCGCAGCAAGATTTCGCAGGGATATTCTTTGGATGTCAGTGTCGTCAGAAAGGCGCCGAACACAAGTGATGTCATGTAGTCTTCTAAAACGAGCTAAGTTAGAACAGCATTGTAAACTACTGTCAAAGTTGCTGCATTCCACGTGCGTAGAAACCGTTGACGGGGTTTCTTTTTGCAGTGCTAAACAGTGGAGCGTCTCAAGGCTATAGGATCACCCATCCAGCATGTAAAAGGATTCAGTACATCTCTCAGTCTGCCGACAGACAATGTTTGTTGATATGATACTCGTACTATTTAGTTTTGCTGGGGAAACGGATGCCAGTTTCTGGCCACTTAAGGAGCCTGTCACAGGTTGCCTTTCATAAATAAGCGGAGAGGTACCGTGAATTAAAACTCCTCATGTCAATTTAGCCACATTAACAGAGTTGCTGACCCTTGGTTTAGCTGTAAAATTGCAAGCGGTTAAATGCTTTCGTTCAGCAAAAAAAAAAAACTGACTGAATGAAAACATTTCGGTTTCTCGCCCTAGTGGTGCAAACTTTGTCATCAGCCGCGACATCGTAATGTCGCACCGCTGTGAACCTTTCTGTTAGCCGTTTTCATGCATGTGTAGCAGAAATGTACCACGTGTTATGGCTGTGTTGAATGATGGTGGGCACAGTGGAATTCGTGCTCTGGAGGAATACACTACACTCGTGCACCATACATTGCTGTAGTTCCGCAACTAAATGGTGATGGACATAACGCCCCCAAATATTCAGATGCACATAACCTGAAAGACAAAGCGGCTGCAGTTACTGCTGCCTCAGTCTTCTAAACTGAAGCCTTGAGCTACTCGACATTCGCCTGGTGTTTTTAGTGCATAATGTGTAAAATGTTGATTCACTGAAGCAAGATATTTTTCTGGTAAGCCGCACTTACTGAAGCTGAATACTGACCACTTCTCTGCATCAGAAATGCTATGGAAAATCTATATGTGGCTGTTCGAAATTGAGCTAGCAACTGAGAGGAAGGGCTTCTGCTGAAAAATTTTTGCCTGTCTTATCCGGATTTCAAAACAAAGCACGTCAAAATTTTTGTTTCTTTTTGGTAGCCGCTCTTATTTTACCAGTTCAAAGACAGCAAAGGGATGTAGGAGATTCATTTAAACGAAACACAGTTGACACCAGACGTCTTACAAACACCACTCTTACTAAAGGACTTCACGTGTTGCCAGTTGTTTGTGCTGGGCGTTTTTCTTTCCCGAGTCCTAGCGTGTAGATGACACTCCGTTGCATATACATTAATTTAAAGGTTAGCACAGCGGCATGTTGGGCTTGGAAGTTATGCAATGGAGTAGAACCGAGGGGTTGCCTTGACAGCAACGCTCAGCATTTCAGCTGCTGCATAAACCGTTTTCAACGCTTCAGGAATATTTATCTTCGTCGTCGGCCGACCCCGTCTAGATGTACAGGTGGCCTGCGCTACTACCTTCGGAAGCATGTATGAACTGTACGCGCCCCATATGGCCATGTAGTAATCATCCGGGTTTTGAGAGATCCGCGGTCTGTTATAGTGACAGCAGATGCAGCGGCGGTGCTTCTTCTGGTTCTGCGCCGTCAGCTCTGGCGTTGTCGGCTTAACACCGCTACACGCTGATTGGTCAACATAGAGGGGCGTCACCCACGACGTCACCGCAACACACTGTGCTGACTTGGCCGCATGCAGTGAGTTCAAGGTTGACTCAGCGTACATGGCACCGCATCGACCAAATTGACGTCACGAATGAGAACATAGTGGCGGCACGCGCACTCTGTCAGAACATAAGACAAATAATTAGGAACAAGCGATATTACATCAGCGCAAGGGTCCGTCGCTGGGCCAGCGGTAGGCTGCAGTAACTGTTCTGTGTCTTTGATTCTTATCCAGGAAAGGCTGCATCTGCATATTCATGCAGGTTAGTTCTTGGAGGGATGCGAAAAAGTGCGCAGAAAAGAAAGGCTAGACCGGGTGGCCTGAGAGCTCGCCAAGTTCAGAGCAGACAAATGGACATAACTGACCCCGAGTCATGTTTGCCATCCATATAGCCAACAGGTTCCTGCCAAAACCATGCATATGCATAACCATAGGTGAAATGGAAAAAAAAACTACGTTGAGGACAGCTGTTGCCCCTCTTCGCTGGCGTAATTTTTCAGTTGCATCAAGTTGGTTAATAACCAATGTATTACATGCACTCACAGAGTTGCCAACAGATTTTTACCCCCATTCCAGGGTAATAACGCCTCCGAGTGGCACACGGTGGAACCGTTCCTATCCTCGGTGGCTCTCCAACGTGCTGGGAACAGTGAATCTAGGAAGGCGTAATCTCTCCTCTAGTCGAATCTTTCCGCCACTCGCCGATGCAACAAGGTGACGCAGTTTGGAAGAATGCGTTCAAATTTTCCAGGCTACTCAATGGAATTACTGGACTTGAAAAAAACGACCTTATCACGACACTTGGTGTGGACCAATGCGCGGACAGCTTGTACGGGAAGGCAGCAACACCGGCAGCTTCAGCGGCTGAGTCGTGGCCGGTCTTAAGACGACGGACGTGTTTCACTATCTCAAAATCAACGAGAATGCCGAAGATCTCACTCCTTCGGGGACTAGCTGCGAAGCCGTAATCGTTGATCCATCAAAGAGCGACCATTACTCCATCCCGATGAAACTGCAGGGAGAGAGAAGTCGCTGCCCCTTTGCCTACTTGCACAAAGCGAATTAGCTCGTCTAGTTCCAAGTCTAGTCTTATTAGCGGTCTTCACTCTTCATTGGTTCTGAGGAAAGGAAAGCAGCAGTAATTGGCTCATTTTGGTGGATACCTCAGCTACACATTTGAGGGAATTCCTTCAACACCCCATGGAAAAACAGGCAGAGTGAAAGTTAAAATCCCGTGTTTGCAGCTAGCGTTGGTGTTTGTCTGTGTCCTCTCCTATTTTTTATACGAAGAAAACAGCTCTCCGTTGTATTTCGTGGACGCGCGCAAGATGGACTACGTTTGAAACAGGAAGTATTTTTTCATTAGCTTTCATCAGGTTTCCGAATCGTACTCTGGTGGATGCGGCTGAGTAATAACTCAGAATTTCATTTCGTAATAGGAGCTATTAGCAACGTATTTTTGCGTACACATCAGTGCGCTGCCAAGTACTTGCGCATCCCAGTGCACCACATTTGCCGATGTTCGAAGCATTTTTGGAATAAAGCATGAAAGGTTGCAGTGGATTCCAATAGAACTTTTCGCTGGAATTGAAGGGCTGCTTTATCACCTTCAGTTCACCTTAATTTGCGGTGCAATAATCGCAGAGGTTGCTTTACTGGATGCTATATTGGCGGAATGAAAACGCGCTTGGTAAAATCGCCTGCTGTAGTGACCACGTTGGAGGGGTAACCATGTGATGTAACTGGCGCCAAGTTGTTGTCCAGCGCATAGTTTGAGCAGTACAGGCTGGAGCAGAAGGCGATGTTCAGATCAGGCACGCCCACAGCCTATCGCTGTTCTCCACAGGCAACAAAAAGGCGGCCGCTGTGACGTCAGTGAATTCTCGCTGTAATACCCTTGTTCTACCCGGTTCGTCCCGGCGACAAACCTGCAGGCCATGCCTACGAATCAGGAAACAGGATAGCCAGAAATCGCTCACCGGGCGCTAGCTGTAAGACGAAGGTTGTGGCGCTGTCTCCACTATGGCTCTTGTAGTGGCTGCGGGGCTGGACGACGCCGTATAGACCACTCGCAGTGCATTTTCCACGGAGGATTGTGGCGAGGCTGGCCATTCTACAAGAGGAAGAGTGTGAAGTGAGTTCATCACTATGAAGCGGGAGAAAGTACACCGGGTACAAATGACTTTTCTTCTGTTTGCGAAAAAGAAGGAAGTCGTCACATCATTGTGTTTGCACCTCGTGGTTTGCTTGGTGCGATGAAGTCATACCGGGAGAGTTCCAAGGTTTTTTTTTGACAGTCAGTAAAGGACACTTGATAATGCCATGTTTCGATATGATGCTCTTTAGACGAAATTTATAGAGGTTTATGATTCAAAGTGAACTCTTTCTGCTTTTATAATGTAATAGGACACTTTGGCGCCCATGCCTAAGAAAGCTTACATAGTCATGTTCTCCATAGTGCTGTCAGCAGTTACAAATCACTCTGAATACTTTTGTCCCAGCTTGCTTCTCGCGTTTTAGCTTTTCAGTAACTGTCAGAATGTCCACATTAAGCAGCAATTATCCTATGCTCTATTTAAAGACACTAGTTCAAGCTGAATGAAAGGGCAAGTTGAAGGCATTGAACCATCTGGAAGCGCAAGCGACAATAGTTATTTCTCCAACAAATGTTTCATTTCAAGGAATGATTGCTGAACACCGGCTCGAAGTCACACATTAGCGCAGAAATTCTTTTTCACACACACCTTACTAACAGTGAAACCAAAGGTTCTGACTGGAAAGCGCTCGGCGTTGACAACATTTCCAGATGAAACATACTATCCAAATTTCATATAGTGACGACTGCATGGAGCGTGAAATGTGTGTCGCGAATGGACCAAACATGGCTGTAATGGTTTAAAGAGGAAGCAATGTAGGAAGTTCTACCTCGACTGCTCTCTTGTGCCGACGTACAAGACCTGGATTCGGCCAAAAGACGGACTGTGTAACTCAGAAAGGGCGTTCCCAGACTCGTTTCTGGATTTCAGCAACGACTCGTTCCTTCTCCCATCCTTCTGTCTTTACGCTTAGAAGGCACCCCTTTACATAAACACAGCTTGACTCACTTTCTATTCAAAGTAAAATATTTTATTTTAGGATATATATTATATGCTGCGCGCAGTGCTGGGTTTAGTCCGAGTTTTCCGTTCCTCTTGTCAATGCATTTTGTAGATTGTGGATAAGGTGCGTTTGTAGATAAGTTATTTTATTAAGTAGGGGCAGGTCTCGAAATTTGTCTAACAATGCTAGGGAATCAGAGTTGGATATCCGTTTGTTCCACGATTACAAGGTGCCAGACGAACAAGTATTGTCCGTGATTATACTGTCACACCAAGCAGGCACACAAAAGAACTCCGCTCAACTACTCACCCAAATGGCCTCAAGAATAAAGTTGAACTTCAGCAGGTACTTGTCTCGCGCCAGGCGGTCTCGGTGTCAGCCCGGAGACTGGTTGCCAAGTTCAGGACAAATAAGCCGACATATGCCGCCATGAAGTATCCACATCGAAGACGCCGAATGCTACCTGCGAAAAGGAAGAACACAAATATCTGTAATAAGTGTACAGTGTAATAAGTATACAGCATATATGTGCGCTTTATACGCTTTTGGTACCCTGCGAAAATTAAGCGATGGCTTGCGATCTTTCTTACACTGAATTCACGGATGATTCTGGCAGCTAAGTTTGTCTGCAATAGGGAGGTAGAAAAGCCGCTGGTTATCTGGCATGTGCGCCGGTAAACTCATCTCTCTTCACGTGGTCTCCGGTTGTTCCGAGTTGCTTACTGTTGCTCTGGCTGGTGCCTCGGCAAATACCTCACAGAATGCTTACCGCCTTTAAGTGGAATTTCATCGACATGTGTGACTGGTGCGCGTGTATATAGTACTGTGCAGAAACCAGAGCTATGACCCAGATAGAAACTTGAGTCACTTGGGTCCTTTGCAGCTTAAAAGATGTTCCGAGGTACGAAATGACTTGTAGCAGATCGGCGTTTCGATATAAGAAATCGGTGCACGTGTGGCCAGTTTTGGTGGAATAAGCCACTTTGGTAGTAACGCCGAGGATATTACTGGATAGGACAGAATCTGGATTATGTGCCGATGGGACATATTCTGTACGTCCTGTATGGAAGTGGCTGGGAACAAGTGCGTGGCGATGACTGTGAGGTCCTTGTCTTGTCGAGCGGCACATACCTCCCAGCTTACAGCCGTCTCCCTGCCGGCGAACTGCCAAAGCTATATCCTCGCATCACCAATCGAGGAACAAAGAAAAGTGCTTTGAACAAGAAGCACGCTAGGCCCTTTGCGGGATGCGCCGTCGGAGTTGTCTACGAAATACCACTGACTTGCTGAAAAACGTACGTAGGCCAGACGATGCTGCTTGAACGATCGTACACGGGAACATGGACTCTCGCTAACAACAGGGGAGGGATCTAATCTGGCTACGCATTTCCTTTCCTGCAGAGACTGGCGGCCATGGCTGAATGAGATTAGAATTCTGGGAAAGAGTCGCGATTCAACTGCACGTGAAGCTGTGGAAGCCTATTTCATAAAGAAAAGAGGAGATACAGGTGTCAGTGATTCTTCGGTTGTACTGTTCAATAGTGAGGTAGCGTTCCTCGATAAGATGATGTAAGTTCTGGCCTTGGTGTCTCGATAAGATTATGTAAGTTCTGGCCTTGGTGTGCGACTGATTGTCACATGCTCTACCCTTTCGCTGCGCATGCTAAAAGTGTGTTCTTTTTCTTGAAATATGTGCTGTGTCCGTTGAACAAAATCAGTGGTATTTTTGCGCTCGTCCGTACCCTGTGGTGTGTATTTGTGCGTTTCCCGCAACTACCACGTCTGAAGTATTTTTTTTCAATTCAATTCGTTTATTTTTCAGAGTGGTACAAGTACAAACTCTGAATGGTCCCCTGGACAAAAAGTTGCGCACAGCAACTTGACAAAGGTCCAGCGACCAACTTACAAGACAGCAGTCGACATAGATTAACAAAAGAAACTGCGCTCATCAAAAATCACATTGAAAATATATGGGTAATGGAGCAAGTTTCAAAAGCATACATACACATGAAACAGTGAGACAACAAAAAGGCAAAGAAAAATCATTTGTTGACATGGAAGCACACGGTCAAAGGACAGTTAGTTTAAAACCAAGACAAGACACAACAAATGAGGGTTAAACGTAGAAGTTCAGTTGAGGTTACAGAAATAATTTTTAAATTCTTAGATGGAAAAAACCCTTTTGGATATTTGTTTAGAAGTGATGGAACATTATGCTTTAATGACAAACTCGTTCTGGGTGCGGAAATAGGCAACTAGCCAGTATGGGGGATTTCTAGCCAATACATCTGTTGTTCGCTGTTTTAATGTCGCAACAGTTTTAAGAAAATTTGCAGACTCAGCGGATGAATAAAAAAGCCGATTTAAAAGTTGATATTCATAACCAACTAGCCCGACAACACGTTCTACAATGCAGCCTTTTTTATGGTTTTAGTGGGTTTAACGTCCCGAAGTGACTCAGGCCATGACCTTAGGGAAGGGCTCTGGAGATTATGACCACCTTGGTTTCGTTAACAGGAACGGACATCGCACGTACACGGGTCTCTAATTCCGCCGCCATCAAAATTCACGTGAAGGAAAAAAGAGCTAGTTAACGGAGTAAAGCCGTCGTCAGATAAATCCTGGCCGTTTATATTTCTTGGGCTCCTCTTCAAACTTGGCGCTTTTTAATATTGCGAATTCTCCGAGTGAGTTACTTGAAAGGCAACAACTGCAGTGCATGGCGAGATGCCATTGCTAGTTATCACTGCAAACTTAGCCTACTTGGTCTAAGGGTGCCCAATGGAGTTTAGTATTGAGAAACAGCTGAGGAAAATACATCTCCTTAGGTAGCAACTGGGTAGTCATTCTTGCGCAATGATTTGGAGTATTGGCCCCAACGAGAGGAAGTTTTCACTGGTACTGGTCGGCGTAAACGAAGGCGATAACTTCCAACCCACAACAGCGTACAGGCAATCCTGTAGCTCGCTTGTGGGATCTGCTTTCACATATGCTTCAGTGTAGTGCAAGGGCCTTAGGAAAAAAAACTCCGGTATGAAGACTGCGAACATTTCATAAACATAGGCTCTTAAGCCCAATAATACCGCGATACGTTTGGAATCGACAGGTGGGCATCTCACTGAAAAACATTTGTCCCCTCACCAAGCAAATTCGCGAAGTGCTTCGGGCTTCCCCGCGCTGTGCTCTTTGAAAGCTGGCGTGGATTTACACATTCGAAAAAGCGGCCAAAAACTGCAAGCGTGATCAATAATGATGTCTGAAATTTCAGAACTGCAGTTTTGCGCAATGGTGGGTTACAAGAAAGTACACAATTGTACAAGTGCCATCTTAACTACAATTTTGAGTTGCTCAAGCATCATTGAAGGCATCCTTAACACAAGATTACGAATGTGAAAGAATACTGAACTGAGTGATTGTGGCGAAAAAACTAAGGAACAGGGAATGCAATGAATTAAAGGAGAGAGGGAGGGGGAAGCTATTAATAATACGAGAAGTACGAGAAAGCATACAGAAATCATTTGGAAAGCGTTAGGTTTCCACATGTCTTCAACACGCACGTCCTTAATTCTACATGCGTGGCTCATACGATACGTTCTAGCATATACTTTCCCTTCCAAATGTTTCGGTCGTGACAGGTTCCGATAAAATCCAAACTGCTGATCATCCGGTGTAGCCACCGAATCACGGCCTGCTGTACCGAATGCCAGCAGGTATATTCAGGGCACAAGTACTTCCAGTACTTTACCTCTACTTTATCTAGTACTTTCGCTGCCGTTTATGCATGTATATTGTCTTCTAGCCCTTGCAAAACGTCCAATATACAGGGCGTTTCACCTGAGACGACATAATTTTTCAAGTAGGCTTTTCGATTTAGAAGCGTGCTGCTTTGGATATAGCATTGTCAGTGGTAATGCATCAGAATACAGCTGAGAAGTGCTATTAGCAGGATGGTTAATATCGAATAGTTAACGTTTTTACTATTACTGTTAGGCTCCTTCATAATTAAGAGGCATACGAGGGGGTACCCAAAAGAAACCGGACTAAATTTTTTGGTCGGCAAAGCTTCTGTGGTACCGCGTTTTGCCACTAGGAGCGCATAGAACGAACATTCCAGAGTCAGTAAGCCGAGTGCCGTCGTTGAAGGAGGTCAGACTTGTTTAGGCAGCGTTTCAGAGTGACGAATGTTTTGTGTGAATGTCGTTTTTGCAATGGCTGATTTTTGTGAACAGCGTGCGCCAGTGAAATTCTGATTTTTGCCCGGAAAAAGTTGAATGGAAACTCTTGAAATATTAAGAAAGACGTACAAGGACGATGCTATGGGGACAACTCAAGTGTTCCTGAATCGAATCCTGAATCAAAGCCACAATCATGCCAATGGAAAACTTCAAATTCACCTCGCCTCAAGAAAGCTCGTCAGGTGAAACCAAACCTCAAAACAATGCTGATTTGTTTTTCGACGTGAGAGGAGTCGTCCATTGAGAATTTGTTCCGCAGGGTCAGACAGTTAGCCAGGCTTTCTACTTGGATGTTTTGAAAAGATTGGGCAACAGTGTGCGGTGGAAACGGCCAGATTTGTGGCGGTCGGGTGACTGGTTTTTCCATCATAGCAATGCCCCTGCTCACACAGCCCTGTCTACGACAATTTTGGACCAAAAATGGCTTGACCCCTATTCCTCAACCCCTCATACTCTCCCGACCTTGCCCCGTGCTACTTTCTTTGTTTCATAGAATGAAAAAATAGGTGAATGGAAAGCGTTTCGCTGGTGTTGCTGAGGTGAAGAAAAAAACGATGGAGGCACTGTCAAGCATCACAAAAGATGAATTTAAACAATGTTTTGAAAAATGGAATGAAAGATTCGACAAGCGTATCATTGCAAGTGGGGAATACTTTGAAGGAGATTGAAGGTCTGTGTTCAAAATGTGAACAAATAAGTTCAAACAAAAATAAGTCCGGTTTCTTTTGGGTACCCCCTCGTATAGCCCACCGTAAATATTATCCATATCAGTTTTTAGAATTACGAAAGCGCAACTGCCGTCGGCGCTGTGACCCAACAAATTTTCGCTATTTCGGCGAGTTGCGTGCATTGAAAGAGTTGCTTTGCCTGCAGGCTTCTCGAAAGCGCAGGTATTTTGGCACGATGTACCGAAAATTTTAAGTGCCAAAGCACCGAGGGTAACCACCTTTTCGTAATTCTGAAAACTGATATGGATATCACTTAGGGTGGGCTACACACCTCTCAGTAATTATCCAGCCTAGCAGTAATCTAGGTAAAAAGTTATCTATTCAATATTAGTTTAGCAGCCTATTGGTTAGCACATCTTATCTGCATTCTGATGTACTGCACTGCTGAGAATGCTATGCCGGAAAAGTGCTCTTGTAACTGAAAAAACTCATTTTTAAAAATTGTGTAAACTTTTAGTTGAAATATCTTGTATTACTCAAATGCTCAAATCAAGAGGATTACACGAGTTCCGGAGGTACCGACGGCGGAACGGAGAATCAAACTTCGTGTTCCATATACTTTAACACTTTAGTTTTCCGAAATTCAGCAACTGCACGACGCCTGATAAAAATTGTATAAAGTCTAAGGTGCAACACAGTCTATTACTCAAATGCTCAAAGCAAGCGGATTACACGAGTTTCGAAGGTAGCGAAGGTAGAACGGAGCATCAAAATACAAGTTCCATATAATTTAACACAAGTTTTCAGAAATTCATTCTAAAGCAATAGCATGACTTCCGGAAAAGTATGTGTAAAGCCTTAGGTGAAAAACCATGTATTACTGAAATGCTCAGAGCAAGTGGATTACACCTGTTTCAAAGGTAGCGACCGTGGAGCGGAGCATCACACTTCATGTTTCATATCTTATCACACATAAATGCCTTTTCCGAAGTTAATTTTAAAGAGTGCGCGACATCCGAATCTCGCTGTTTGAACACAAGTTAGATACCCGGTTTATGCAAGAGCTCCAAACAATGCCGGTGCAGTCATCGTCGCACAGTCATCTTCAGGAGGAGGCGCTCATGTTCTGGTCGCTGCGGTGCCCACTGGTGCCCGCGGTAGGCCTGGAAGAAGGAAAAAGAAACTTTGTGTCCTCATTGCGGCACTTGTGGCAATTTAGGCTTAAGAAACAAAACAAGCGCGAAAAGAGCTTAGTGCTAAGGCAGGACAGGCAGCGTCTGGCAAAGAGGCATAACCTTGGCGCTTTCAGGGAGCATGGTGACAAATTTTGAAGTTTTCGGCTTCCGACCACTCTAAACATAGGACATGACGTTGGAGAATAAGAGCAAGAGCTTATAGCCACCGATATTCTTAAGCCTGTGTGATATTCATGCTTAGGCACTCGGAGGGCCTTGAATGTCCAATCTTTCGTACTTCATACGTGCCCACAAAAGGCAGGCGCAGATTTCTGCGCCTTCAAACATTTATATAGGAAGGCACCTGACATTTTCCTTGTGCCTATGGACAAAAAAAAAAGGCGGCAAAAACCCTGTCATTTTGCTCCGGAGTGCCGGGTTTCACATTACAAAACTGCAACTAGGTTACGACGGAGAAGAGAGTGAAGCGCTTGAAATTTCGAGTACTCGCGTTTCGTTTTAAGAGGCTTTGATGCCGCACAGATCATGCAGTGCATTTTTGAATTGAAAAATTGTAAAAATCTGGGGGCACTCTGACTGTGTAAAGTGCGTAGAGGCGAAAGCGTTTTCCGCACCACTTTGACTGCCTCTGTGGCACTGGTGACATCACCACTGGATGAAGTCACACCGAATTAATGACGAAATACTGATGACTAATCGCCAGTAATTACTATTGACTAATGAGTAAATAATTACTGATCAGTGACTAATTAGTAATTAATGACGTTCAAGCTTCGCCTTTAGGAGAGGAACACGACAGGGTGTTGCAGCGCTGCCACGGAGTCCATGGTTGGAAACATTGAAAATGCCTTTGAACGCGAGGCATTTTTGAGGAAAGGAAATGGCACAGCAATTTTGGTGGTTTGGTTCATGGGGTTTAACGTCCCAAAGCGACTAAGGCTACGAGAGACGCCCTAGTGGAGGGCTCCGGAAATTTCGACCACCTGGGGTTCTTTAACGTGCACTGACATCGCACAGTACACGGGCCTCTAAAATTTCTCCTCCAAAGAAATTCTAGCCGCCGCGGCCGGGATCGAACCCGCGTCTTTTGGGTCAGCAGCCGAGCACCATAACCGCTGAGCCACCGCGGCGGCGTGCACAGCAATTTTCATCTCGGTGGACACCTGAACCGCACCATATAGGAAGGCAGGAAGTGGGACTGAAAGAAGAATGAGAAAGAGGTGGGTAATGAAGAAAATGAAAATGTACCTTGTTAAACACCCGTCAACCGTTTGATTCATAGCTGTAGTGAGAGTTTTGGGGACAGTATGAGCTATTACAGGACTCCGCCTTAAACTTGTTTTGAGGAAATGAAACGGGGCAAAAACTGTCTTACATACCTCTGTGAACACCCGAAGCGCGCCGTGAGGGAAGGGGTTAAGGAGGGAGTGAGAGAAGAAGTTAAGGAAGAAAGAGCTGTGTAGTGGGGGTCTCCTGAAAAATTTCGACAATATTGGGGACCTGTACCTCCCACTGAAATCGACAGCATACGGCCGCGATGTGCGTTTTGCCTCCATCGAAACGCGGCCGCCGCGGTTGGGTTCCAACACGGATACTTCAGCTGCATGCAGTGCAATGCGGCCCACTCCATCAGGATTCAATTCCGTGACCTTCCAAAAAGTTATTAATTCCTTGGTGCGAGGAGGTGAATGCGATTATGAATAGTTTGAGCGCTGTAACTTACACTTCCCTGCGCAGATATCTATTTCTGACTGTAAACCACCTGCTGGCCAAAAACAGGCAACAGGCAATGCATAATTTTCTACGGGCCATTCAGCCCTGCGGAATAATGCATCAATTTTGTTGAGCTTTTCCGAGTGCAATGCGGGCTGGATGACTTGTCGCCTTCTCACCTTGCGCATCTGCAATCGCACATCCAGTCGCTGTAGTGTAACGAAGACTGCGTGGAGACACTTCGCTTGGGAAAGTGGTCCAAACGCGGCGCAGGTATTCCACACGACCCAGTCAGCTTGAACGTCTCGTCACCTGCGAAGGAAAACCTATCGTAAGTCTCTATCGTGGCTACGTCAAAGGCATAATCACGGGAACAGATCAAAAGACCTAAGAAATGGGGCAGGAACCAAAGACAGACCCACAGGCGTTTTCTTTCGTTTCCGCTTCATTTCGTCCCATGCCATTAAATCTGGTGACGTTGGTTGGGGGAGACGTCATGCTGATCATGACGAAATCCACTCACTTACTGGGTCTTCTCCGGCCAAGGTTGCTCTTCCCGACCGACCAACCATTAATTTAATTACCACCTATTACGCTGGGCAGTTTGCTCACTATCCGGTGGGTAGGTAGTGATGAAACCTCAAGGTCACGTCACCTGGGTGGCTTACTTCGCCTCCCAGATTACTCCCTGGGAACTACCTACCAGTGCTATGTGCGCGATATTTTGCTCACAACTCCGAGGTCGGATTTTCTGTAGAACGGGGTCTTTAACTCTATTGCGCTTAATTGGTGTGGATGTAAGCATGTGCAGGTAAACTCACAGACTTTCATTGCCTTTTTCTTGCCTTCCTGGTCGCAGCAACTTGGAAGCTGCGGAACACGCAGTTGGGTCGTTCTAGAAATGTGTTTTGCCGGGGCGGAAGCCACGCCCACGATCTCGCTTTATACCAGCATCTAGCGATAGCTGATAACCATTCATTGCCTGCAACGCCTTGTGTTCCTTCTATTCAAACACTTGCATATGAGCCGGTCAGAATTTCACGTAACCCCATAAATGTTCCAAGTTATTCAGACAACACAAAACAAAATAAAAGATGTTGCGGAGTATTTACCACCAGAATTCTCCGAATTGCGAACGGAAGGCCAATGATAACACTCTTCAACAACCAACTTGCTAAAATAGTCGCATCAAAAATAAAAAAAACTGGAAGGAATAATTATCAGACGTCCAAAAGAACCTGAACATACAACCAAATAAGAGGCGTGAAAGACCATTGCTCCGTTAAGGTAGCTTTTAGGACGCTATTTTTACACGCCTTTTTGTAGCGATGCTTCGCTCGGCTCGACGTGGGTAATGTAGAACTTAGTGCCTCACCTAGCGCACTGAGGCAGAACGGCATCCTGAAAGCGTGTGTTGGGTATTATTGCACCATAAGGAGCCAAGGAGCATTTGGCAAACGCAGGTTTAAAATGTCGGTGCGTTGAGGCGTATGACCTAAAATTTTTGAACTACCGCAAGAATTTTTCGAGGATACCCTTTGAGCAGTTCAACATGCGTGTGATCAGTCACCTCACCGATCGAGCTGCTCACAAGTGTACCCACAACTGACAGGCGAAACACGTACAGTCTTTGTCAAAAAATATACAGCCCAAAAGGTTTGCTTCCGAGCCGTGTAGCGGGGATCTTAAACGCATTTGACAGTAATAAGTTTGGGAGGATTAAGTTAGGTTGAGGACTTAAGGCTCAGAAGCAGACCGCTTGGGCTTTAGACTTAAAAAAACGACTGCGTCTGCGGGGCAGATGAATGCGCTATAGTCCGTACCCAATGGCAGCACATGCTCTGTGTGTATATGTGCCTGCTGCCTTTATCGTAAAGCCGTTTCTAGAGGCCAGACTGTGTGACAGAATCGAGGAATGAAACGCTGAGGCAAAACTGCCGACCAAAGTTAGAAAATTAGTATTACAGCGATTCCGAAAAACAACATTTATGAAAGTGCAATCTTTACTACAATTTTGAGTGGCTCAAGCATCATTGCAGGCATCCTCAATGCAAGATTACGAATGTGAAAGAATAATGAACGGAGTAATGATGGAGAAAACATTCTAACAGGGAATGCAATGAATCAAAGGGGAGAGGGGAAGCTATTAATAATACGAGAAGTACGTGAAAGCATACAGAAATCATTTCGAAAGTGGATGTTTTCCACATGGTTTCAATACGCCCGTCATTAATTCTATATAAATGGCTGGCTCATACGAAACATTCCAGCATATACCTTCGCCTCCAAGCGTTTCGGTCGTGACAGGTTCCCAACAAAATCCAAACTGGTGCACATCCAGAGTTGCCACCGAAGCATAACCTGCGGTACCGAATGCCAGCAGGCATTTTCGGGGCGACTTTTGGTGGCTATAGTACTTGTGCTGCCGTTTTTATATTGTTTTCTACCCGAGAGAAACACCGTGTTTCACCTAGGACTTGACATGATTTTTTAAAATAGGATTTTAGACTTAGAAGTGCGTTATTTTCGATATAGCGCTGTCAGTGGTAGCACATAAGAATACAGCTAAGAAGTGCTAACTAGCAGGATGGCTAATATTGAATAGTTGACTTTTTAAATACCACTGTTACGCTCTAAAAATATAGTGAGGCGTCTACGCCACCGTAAATAATATACATATCAGTTTCTAGAATTTCGAAAAGGCGGCTACCGTTGGCGCTGTGACACAACAAATTTTGGCTATTTTGGCGAGTTAAGGGCACTGGAGGAGTTCCTTGGCCTGCAGACTTCTCGAAAGCGCAGGTGTTCTGACACGATGTGCCCAAAATTTGATGGGCCACAGCGCAAAGGGTAACCGCCTTTTCGAAATTCTAAAATTGGTATGGATATTACTGATGTTTGGCTACACGCCTCCAATAAATAATCAAGGAGCTTCAGAGTTATAGTTAAATAGTTAACTATTCCACCTTATTTAACGAGCCTTCTTTAACGAACCTACTTGTTAGCACGTCTTAAATCTTTTCAGATGTATCACACTGCTGACAATTCTGTGCCGAAAAATAAGCGCTCTTTAACTCAGAGCCTATTTTTAAAAAAATGTGCAAAGCCTTAGGTGAAACACCTTATATTACTTGAACGCTCAGAGCAAGTGGATTACACGGGTTTCGAAGGTAGTGACGTTGGAGCCGAGCATCATGCTTCATGTTCCATCTTTTATCACACATAACGTTTCCAAAATTCATTCTATAGACTGTGCGACACCTGAATTTCGCTGCTTCAACACAAGTTAGTCACCCTGTTCATGCTTGAGCTTCAATCAGTGCGGGTGCAGCCATCGTCGAGTCATTTTCAGGAGGAGGCGCTCATGTTCGGGTCGCTGCGTGCCGACTGGTGCTCGCGGTCGGTCTGAATAAAGGAAAATAAAAAAAATTCAGGGGCACTTTGTCTAAAGTGGGTAGAGGCGGAAGCGTTTTCCGCACCACCTTCGCGGTTTCTGTGGCACTGGTGGCGTCACATATATTTGAGTACTAATTACTAAGTGATGACAAATCACTACTTAATGGTTAATTACTGATTAATGCCTGAATACTAATTAACTGCTAATTAATGACGCTTAAGCTTCGTCTTTAGGAGTGAAACGCGACACCGCGTTGTAGCGCTGCCAGGGGGTCCACGGAACGCCACCACCCGTTCGGCGCGATACCTTGCCCTTTGAACGCAACGCTTTTTGAGGAAAGGAAATGGCGCAGTAATTCTCTGTCATCTCGGTGTACACCTGAACCGCACCGTAGAGGGAGGGAGGAAGTGGGAGTGAAAGAAGATAGATAAAGAGGAGCCGTAATGAAGAAAATGAAAATTGTATTTGAAGAAAGGAAATTACGCAGCAACTGTCTCACAAAATTCAGGGGGGCACTTTTTTGACCTAAAGTGTGGTCACTGATGTGTGGTTAAGATGTTAAGCTTCGCCCCTAAGAGTGGAACGCGACAGCGTCTTGCAACGCTGCCAAGGAGTCCATGGAACGCCATCGCCCATTCAGTTCTACGCCTCGCTCGTCGGTAAATTGGTTTTTGAGGAAAGCAAATGTATCTGTCTGTCATTTGTCGGTGGACACCTAAACCTCGCCGGAAGGGAATGGAGGAGGATGAGAGTGAGTGAAGACACCGCATTGACTAGACGCGCCTTTGTTCATTCCAAACCATCGAGCTAGCATGGCGGAGTGGATAGCATGCTCGTCTCTCACGCCGAAGACCGGGGTTCGATTCCTAAGCTCGACCAATTTCTTAATCGGTTTTATTTATTTATATGGTCTGACTAGTAAAGCTAATTAGGCTAATTGGGTAATTAAGCAATTAACTAAGCTCAGTCCACTTGGAGCATCACTATACGATCCCTTCAATTGGTTGCATGGTTACTAGCCAAAGTACAATTGGCACCGTTTGAAATTCGCGCACTGTGACGTCACGACCGTTTCCACCAATTGAAAAGCGTGACATTTTCTGTCGACAACTGCTGCTTACAACGATGAGACATTAAAGGCTTCCGCCTTAAAAATTGGCGTTGGCTTAGCTTTGGTTATGCCTGGTAGGTTGCGAAAGCAAAAGCGCAGCACCTCCAAATGAAGGAACGCAGTGCGCCGCGTCTACAGGTCACGCGTGGCTACCGGCCGCCGCTGCGCGACGACTGAAAGCGCCTTCGGTAATTTTTTTAAATATATTTTTAGGAAACTGCCTTACATACCTCGGTGAACACCCGAACCGCGCCGTGAGGGAAGGGATAAAGGAGAGAGTGAGATGAGAAATTAAGGAAGAAACAGTTCCATAGTGGAGGTCTCCGGAATAAATTATACTACCCTGGGGCCTTTAGTATGCACTGATATCGACAGCATACGGGCGCGTTTTGCATTTCGCCTCCATCGAAACGCGGCCGCTGCGGTAGGGTTCGAACCCGGGTACTCCAGCTGCATGCAGTGCAATACGGCCGACTCCGCCGGGATTCAATTCATTGACCTTCGAAATTAATTCATTGGTGCTAGTAGGTGAATGCGATATTAAATATCTTGAGTGTAGTAACTTGTACTCGCCTATGCAGATATACGTATTTCTCTATTCGCTGACCACTATATATAAACCACCTGAAACCCTTCCCTGGCCAGCAAAAGCAAATGCAAAATTTTTCTAAGGGCCATTCAGCACTGCGGGATATTGCATCAATTCTGTTCAGCTTTTCCGAGTGCAATGCTGCCTAGATCACTTGTCGCCTTCTCACCCTCAGCATTACTGTCACGGACCCAGCCGCTGCAGTGAAACGAAGACTGAGGGGAGTGGCTTCCCTGGAGAAGTGGTCCAAACGCGACGTAGGTATTCCACACGGCCCAGTGAGTTTCAACGTCTCGTCACCTGCGCAAGAAAACCTATCGTAAGTCTCCATCGTGGCTAGGTTAGAAGTATGGTTACGGGAAGTGATCAGAAGCCCTGACAAAAAGGGCAGGAATCAACGACAGACCGACAGGCGTTTTCTTTAGTTCTCGCTTCATTTCGTCCCATGCTATTCTGGTAATAGCATGGGACGCCTCTAGTCTCGCGCCTCTAGTCTGGGAAATGGTGGTCGCATATTAGAAAAGGCTGCACATGACAGCAGTAGAAATGCCTGCAGTTTGGGCTATGCTATGCTATGCTTTGACTACCTGTTTCTCCGACTATGATATTATGCAACCACTGCCAATACCAGTCGTAATCACACACAAAAACACATTTTTAAAAGCGACGAGCTTCTAGGAGGGCAGCAAACAATAATGTTCGGCGAACGTGGTTGCTCGAGCCTGCAGAACGTTCTTACGGCACTGGCGCAAAGCGCGCCGCCCCCAGCGCTCTAGCTCCCAAGCAACACCGATGAATAGACAAAGTAGCGCCGAAGTAGCGCAGAAGAAAAACCATGTACCCACCAAGGATTGCCTTCTTCGCTCGCAGTTTGTAGCAGCGCAGACGTGTCTGGAATTATAGTTATTATACTCTCTCAAGCGTCGCCCCCTAACGAGTCGTTTGCAGTACAGCTATGTCTTCCATCAGAGAAAGAATTGACCGTGAAACACACGAGTGCAGCAACGCAAGTGGATCTGTCAATTTTCGGGACAGTGAACGACGCCCGCTGATAGGCGGGCTTACATTGGAGGTGACGCTAATCCTGGTGTCATGTCCAGCGCAGTAGGCTTGTACAGAGAAGCCACGTCTACAAACGAACAAACAATACTTGTGCTTGGTGCATGATGACCTTAGCTGCTCATGCGCGATTAAACCCAACAAAACACAACACAAACAGCACTGAATTTAAGTAGGCTTGTACAGAGAACCCACGTCTACAAACGAACAAACAATACACGCTTAGAAAAAAGGTAGTAGTACTTACTAGCTTTAGGGTAGTAATTGGTTGTCACATAGGTTACTACCTTGTTAGTAACTGCAGTTAGTATCGGGGAGGTTAGTAACAGTTACTAACCCACTGAGTTAGTAACGGCTGCTACCCGCAGTTAGTAACGGGAAGCTAGTAGTATTTACTAAGAAAATGAATAGAAACTCGCATATGCCGCTACGTTCTTCGTACGGTGTGCTGGCGTGGCTTGTCAAATTTGTGCGTCCTCGAAAAATAAAAAAAGCTTCACAGTCAATTTGGCTAATTCCGGAATCCAGACAGAGCTATCAGAGCGTGCTGGCAGTAAATCCCACACTTAGCTTACCGCGCATTACATGTAGAAATTATGCGAGATGATGGCATCAACAACCTTACCGCGCGCACACAAAGATCCAGAATGCAGGAAAAGCACAAATAAGGAAGAGTCACACACGCGCACAGCGCGTGCACATGTAGGGAAATCTTTCTCAGGCTTATATACTCCGTAAATCAGGCTCGCATTTACGGGCTAGTTGTTCGTACCGGTTGAGCTAAGATGCCAGCTTTAATTATGAAGTTGATATTGTAGAAACAGCTTAATCTACCTAACCGCATGCCCCTGCAGAAATGTTTAATTACAAAACCAATTTATTAGCATGACAGTCTGCTTTAGTTACATTCTTTGACTTTATTTTGACTTTATTTTGGGGTAAAAGGAACAGTTACTAACTAGGTACTAACTGGCGACCACAGTTAGTAAAAGGGTAGCAAGGGCTACTTTTACTAACTATACTTTGAAGAGGGTAGTAAGTAGTCAGCAAAAAGTAGTAAAACGAAGTCAGAGCTAGTAACTGCTGCAGTTACTACCCTTTTACTACCCATTTAATAACTTTTTACTAACTTTTTTTTAAGAGTGTACTTGTGCTTGGCGCATGATGGCCATAGCTGCTTATGTGCCATTGAACCCAACACAACACAAACAGTATGAAATTTAAACCAGTAAGAACGCTAAACAATGCCACAGGGAGGAACCGAGTTTAACCGACCGCCGTTAAGTCTGAGGCGCTTAAAAAACGATTAGTGGACCTACGTTTAGCAATTATTGCGTTAATCAGCGAAAGCTGACTGGCATTAGCGACCGAGACGTTTGGAGCTGTAGGACCCTTTTGACGTTCCACGACTGTCAGGATGAGCGTCTCTACGTCCACGTGCATAGTCGGCCTTTTTGCTCTTGCGGGCTTGGTTCGACCGCGTTCATTAGACACTTCACGGCAAGAACAAAGTCCAGTTGAAGTCCAGTTTCCAGCCTAATCTTATTCGGAGTCGAGATCCTCCCCTGATTTGGCTAAGAAAGGCGCATAACTGAATCCCTTTGGGGGTGGACCCCTGAAGCGCACTGTGAGAGAAAAGTACGAACGCTAGCTAGAAAAAATGTTGAGTTTATGGGTCTTTAACGTCCCAAAGCAACTCAGGCTATGTGGGACGCCGTGGTGAAGGTCTCAAGAAATTCCGACCTCTTGCGGTTTTTTAACGATCACTGACGTGCACGGGCCTCTATTTTGCCTCCAACGAAATTGGACTGCTGCAACCGAGATCTTGGCGCGGTTCGGGTGTCCACCAATATGTATGAGAAAGACATCGTGCCATTTACTGTCCTCAAAAACCAATTTTAACAGCGATCAAACCCATGCCTTTCCGGTCAGCAGCCAAGCGCCATAACCACTCAGCCACTGGGAGA
Organism: Amblyomma mixtum; assembly: GCF_055824585.1. NCBI lineage: Eukaryota > Metazoa > Arthropoda > Arachnida > Ixodida > Ixodidae > Amblyomma > Amblyomma mixtum. Next base: position 94,697,447 of record NC_143015.1, on the reverse strand, counting down.
CGAGTTGGAAGTCTCATTTGGTAAGGAAGGCGCAAAGCCTTGGGAGGGGGTAACGAAGAGTAGGAAGTCTTTAATGTTTGCGCGCTCATAGTCATTTAATATTGTTCTGATCACGCCAAGGGAGCCATATTTTTCAAACACCATTTGGATAGGAGCGGCCGCGGTGGCTTCAGTGGTTATTCTGGCACTCGGCTGCTCACCCGAAAAACGGGAATTAGATCCCTGCCACGGTGGCTGAATTTCTTTGGAGGCGAAATAGTAGACGCCCGTGTACTGTGCGATGTAGTGTACGTTAAGAAACACCTGCTGGTCGAAATTTGCAGAGCCCTTCAGTGCGGCGTCCCTCACAGCCTGAAACGCTTTGAGACGTTAAACGGCCATGCACCAAACCAAAGCGACCATTCAGACATTAGTAAGTCGCTAGAAGGGCCAGTTCGAGCGGTAGGATGGAATCTCAAAATATGCTGCAGCAAAGCCACGGCAATCCGTCACAGCCTAGATTGGGCATTTCCACAGGAGGTGGGACACGCCGCCGTGGGTTAACTGCTATTAGTGCCTAATTATTAATAAAGTGAAATAACAATGAAAGGAGAAAATTGCAGGACGCTTAAGCTTCACCTTAAGGAGCGGAACGCGACAGCGTGTTGCAGCGCTGCGAGGGTCCACGGAACACCATCGCCTATTCGGCGCGACGACTTGCCCGTTGGAAACAGCTTTGAAGGCAACTCATTTTTGAGGGAAGGAAATTGCGCAGTAATGCTCTGTCCCTCTTTGGACACCCGAACCACACGACAAAGAAGGAAGAAGAAGGAACAGGTGCCGCAATGAAGAAAATGAAAATTGGATTTTTTTTAGGAATTGGCAGACACCCGCACTCTCCTATTATAGTTCGCCGGTCGGAATTCCTGCAGCAAGCTAGGCTCTTCCTAGCAAGATTATGCTTCACGAAATGCTGAATTGTATGACAGAATCCGGCGGCAAACGGCTGACATGAGCGTCGGTGCCAACTACAACTATACGACGCTGTTAGCTTTTCGACCAAACGAGCTGTAAGGCGTCAGCTGTATTTGGCTAGTCATGGCATATGCCATCGAAACCTGACTCAGCTGCTGCTGGCGAGAAGACAAGGACAGGAAGCGGACAAGCAGGAAAAAGAAACGGGGGGGGGGGGGGGGTAGTAAGAAAGGATAGGGGTAGGAGGAGTTAGCTGGAAACAAGCTTTCAGCGGCGTTCGTGTTTCTACCTCACGGCGCTGTTGAGGCGCCCACTGGCAAAGCCAGTAATGCGTCTTGGAAAATGGTTTGATTTGGTTTATGGCGGATTTAACGTCTCAAAGCGACTCGGACTATGAGGTTCGCCGTAGTGAAGGGCTTCAAAAATTTCGACCAACTGGCGTTCTTTACCGTGCACTGACACCGCACAGCGCACGGGCCTCTAGAATTTAGCGTTCACCGAAAATCAAGTGCCGTAGCCTGGGCCGAAACCGCGTGTGTTAGCTCAGCAGCCAAGCACCATAACCACCGAACCACCACGACTCCCTGTTGTTTTTGAGGAAAGGAAAGGCGCATTCCTGGCTCACTTTGTAGCTGGTCACTTCAACCGCGCAGTGAGAAAGTGCAAAAGTATTCAGCGTAATGTTACGCGTTACGTCAGCCGCTGTACCCCCTAAGAAGATTATAACAAAGCTGTTACAGGTTTTTCTCAATGAAACATCCGAAATTTCGGTCGGGGCCGTTACGGAGCTTGAATAATGGTACGAATGGCGGCGTGGGTCGCCATCATGACGCAGGAGAACTGCTGGTCTGGAGGAAAGACGCCGGCTGATGGTGCCGCGTCAAAGGAAGAAGGTGGTCCTGTGGCCAGTCTCAAGGCCTCGACGAATTGTTGGGCCTCAATATTCAGCCGAAGCTCGCAGGCTGGCCGCGGACGCCAAGGTCTTAAGCGCCGAATCCAAAAAGAAGCCACCGGTGCAAGGGCCGCGAGTGGATCGTACGCTCAAACGCGAGACGCCGTCACATGCGTTGCCTCGCATCGAACGCAGAACGCGGCCACACTTGCACGGTCACGTGCGCTCACTCCATTTCATGCCTACCTCCGCCGAATCCTCGTCATTGCAGTGGGCTAGGCAGGCTAGGAGACAGGCTAGGCAATGGCCTGAAAGCTCTCTTTGTGCCACGGGGTCGGCGCAGGAGTATTGATAAGTCTGGATCCTTCTGCACTGTCCTTTGCCTGCGAACGCCGCGACCGCAACCGAGTAAATGACTCGACCTTAACCAAGAAGTTGTATAACTTTCGACACGCGATAGCGCCGGTAGAGACGCCGCACCAAGAAGCCCAGAGATGACTCCACGCTGTACTAATACCCATGTTGGGGCCGTAATAGACACAATCAGCGCAATTGTTGTTCTCGTAATTACGCGAGCATTCAGATGGAATTAAGAAATACACAGAAAAAAGAAAGGTCGAACCTTGACTACAGCGTCGCTTCCGGACCTTTGTGTGGAGCCTCCGCCATTTCTGGGAGAGGAAGGCGGAATGCTTGCCTGGCGCGTTCTTGTCGGAGCCTGCGGTCTGGTGGTGAAAGGTAGCGGAAGGAGATCAGCAGGCTGCTGTGCGCAGCAGGTGTTCCCCCTGTACAAACACCAGCGTCGGTAGGTGAAAACGACCCAGGAGCATAGCAAAGCTTCCTGAAGCCACACGCCAGCGCTCCACTCCGGTTCTGGTCAAACACTGTTCGTCCACGTCAGCATCGAAAAATTTTATCCACCTTGTCTCGTGGCACGCGCTGACACCACGCCACCTATACTCTCGTTGGCTCAAGGTGCATTGGACACGCGAGAGACATCCTCCTCTCATTGACTCCAAGCCTCGTGCCACTTAAGGGGGGAAGGGGGGCGGAGTTTGCCCTTCTCTGCATTGCTTGGCAGTGTTTCCACTGTGGGCTCCAATGTGCTCCAGCGAAATCAGAGCTTCTGCATGTCAGAGCGAACCCAAAGGATAGAACAGCAATACACATCTCTATGTCAGGAGGTCCTATTAGAGAGGTGGAGGAGCTCCGTATTCTGGGCCTTTTCATTCATCAGAGACTCAGACCGGACTCCACTATTGCGAAACTGAAGAGAGTAGGCGAACAGGTAGGGCGCATGATCCGCCGCGTTTCCAACAAGCGGGGTGGTCTGCGGGGCAAGGACGCGCTTCGTCTCGTCTATGCCTTCGTGACTAGCCGGATCCTCTACGCCGTGCCATATCTCCGCAATACTAAGCAAGACGAGGCGCGAATAGACGCCATCATCCGCAAGGCAACTAAGCGAGCCCTGGATCTCCCGGTGGCTACCTCTAATGCCAAACTCAAGGCATTGGGGGTGCGAAACTCCTACCAGGAGCTGCGGGAGGCCCACCTCATGAACGCGGCTCACGCAGACGGCTCCTGGGCGCCGCCTGCTAAACCGCTTACACATCCAACACGACTGCACTCCAGAGGAGGCGGAGCGTCCCCAGTACTATGGCGCCATATACTCTGGGTCTCCCCGCTCCCCCGTAACATGGACACCGACATGCATGAAAACAGACGACAAGCGCGGGCTCGGGCTCTTGAGAGACAACACGGCTCCCGACCCGGTGTATATTATGTAGACGTAGCAGGGCCATCGCCCACGGGATTTTACTCGGCCGCTGTCGTTCACCAGGAAATGCACGTTGATGGACTCTCCTTTCGAGCCCCGAATTCAATGCGGGCCGAGGAAGTAGCGATAGCGCTTGCTGCCGCCCACGCCAATTCGAGAATAATCATCACAGACTCCCGAAAAGCATGTGAACATTACTTGGTAGGGGAGATCTCCCCCTTGCTGCTTGTATTCTACGACGGACTGCCACTGATCCAACACCCAAACGAATCATTAGGGCTCCTGGCCACCAGGGCTTACGAGGTAATGAGGCCGCTGACGCGGCTGCCCGAGCGCTTACTCACCGGGCTCCTCATCCCAGCTCTTCTGGCTCGGAGACTAACCAGCCACTGCTGCGATTCAGGGAAATATTAACACATTATAGCGACAACCACCGCCTTTTCCCGGCCCCTGCAAAAGGGCTGAGTAAGACGGAGGAGCGAACTTTAAGGCGCCTGCAGACAGGTACTATACTCTGTCCTGCAATAATAAAACATTACGATCCTAATACGGATGGGCGATGCCCACACTGTGGGGAGACCTGTGATATCTTCCACATGGTGTGGGCATGTACTCAAAATCCCCACCTCCCCCCTTCCCCTACCCCTTCCAGAGAGGCATGGGAGACTGCCCTCCTCAACTGCTCCTCGCTTGAGTCCCAAAGGGCCCTGGTGAAACGGGCGCGAGACGGGGCCTCGTCATGCGGTGTCCCGGACTAAGGACGCCGACCATGCAGCGGGGCCACTCTGTGGCTCCCAAACTCTTTTTCACAAAATAAAAGTTTTCACCACCACCACCACCATCGTTTCAGGTATCGTTGGCAGATGCCGTGTCTAGCAAGATCTTTTGACGATGCAATTGAGCTAAGCTCTTAGGCACCCGTTCCCGCGTTTCGCGGCGTCGCCGTTGTCCGTTGTAACCAGCAGTGGACACCTTAATGGAGCGGGAGCTTGGAAAGCAGAGGGTAAAATTGGTAAATTTGTTTTTGAGGATAGGAAATGGTGCATTTATCTGTCTCGCACATCTAAGTGGACGCCTGAATGAGTGGGAAGGCGCGTAACTGCACTCTTGTAACAGTGGACACCTCACATCATTGTGCCAGAAACGCGGCGCTGAAGCCATAGGCCGTCGGCGTTCGTTGCATTCATTGGCGTTGGCGTTGACAAGGGAGAAAGAGAGAAAACTTTATTGTCGGAAAAGAAGGGTTCCTGGACGCTTAGCAGAAGGGCCGGGTGGCCGTTAGCTGATAGCTGGCGGCGACCTCTTCGGCGCGCTCGATGGCTCCTGCCTGGACGGCGGGGTCCGAGCTGCGCAGCACTTCTTCCCAGGCGTCTCGTGAGGGAGCTGCCTCCGTTACAGCTTCGCCTTCTACGGCGTGGATCATCTTGCGTCACCGTACTCGTCACCGGCGTCGTCGTTAGGCCTAGCCGGCTCGGTCGGTGCCGTGGTCGCAGCTATGCCTAGCTGTCAACACGGCGTCCGAAAAATGTTTCCGTCAATTATTCGGCAGAGGACCCACTTGCCTGGTAGCGAGAGGTATCCACGGAATCCGGATGGTGTTCAGCTTCGTCTGGTACCAGTCTTGGGTCAATGCGCTCTTTCGTTTCGCCGTGGTAGCGATAATTTACGGAGCCCATGCGAAGCGCGTCCGCATGGCTCGGAGTCGGAGTCTCGGTTTTGGCGTTGACAACGTTTTACACTCCGATCACTTTAAGGAAAGGAAGTGTGCATAACTGGCTCCCTGGGTCAGTGGACGCCTGAATCGCCCTTTCAGGTACGTGGGGTGGTGAGCGAGAGATGTGGGATGGCTGCAGGCATGTGTTAGAGCTAGCAACGTTGTAGCAGACACTCGGCATTGCTGCAATAGGCCGCAGCGTTCATTGGGTGAGCAAGAGTGAGTAAAAAACATTTATTGCTCCAAAAATCAGGTTTTAGCGGTGGGCCGATGTCCTCATGTCTTCGGCCTCTTCACAAGGTCGGCGCCCCTATTCCAGGGCACCGCTGAGTCTTGCTGCTTCGCAGGCGTGCTAAACTCTCGCGATAAACCATTAACTGCCACCTGCCAAGGTGGCATGGTGGGTGGGCTGCATAACCAGTGTCGGAACGTCCTCAACGCTAGAGACGACAAGGCGCTTATAACTTGACATGTTTACGCAAAAGGCGTACTGGCGCTAAAAAACGAAGACAACACACACAACAGGACAGGACTGGCGCTTATAACTAGTTGCCCTATACGGCATAGCTTTCGCTCTGTAACTAGGTTGGGCAGTAGTTGAACCGCACCATTTTCCTGACACCTCCACTACGGTACCTCATTCTCTCTTCTTTCACTCCCTCCCCTTACGGCGCAGGTCAGGTGTCCATCGAGATACGCGAGACAGATACTGCACTATTTCGTTTCCTCAAAACCAATTTGTCAACTTAGCAATTTACCAATTTTAAAATGAATGAATGAATGAATGAATGAATGAATGAATGAATGAATGAATGAATGAATGAATGAATGAATGAATGAATGAAACTTATATTCATCCTCCGAGAAGGAGCCCCCCAATCCCCGGTCCCGGCACGCAGGCCTGGGACGCGGGTTGCGATGCTCCGCGAGTAAGGACGAGTGAAGTTACATTGTTGCTCCACGGCCTGAGCCGCCAGGCGGATGACTTGCTACTGGATGGCGGGGTCCTCGCTCTGCAGCAAAGCTTCCCAGGCTTCTCCGCTGTTAAATGAATGACTAAACCACTTAAGGTTGGTAAAAGCGTCCAGCGAGATGCGAGACAGTTACTGTGCCATTTCCTTTCCGCAAACATGTTTTCGCAATCAAAAGGCGCCTGTTTGCAGTACCATTTCAATGAATGTCGAAGATCCCCAGTACCAGTGCACGTTAAAGAACCCCGGCTGGTCGAAATTTCCAGAGCCTGAGTTGCTTTGGGACGTTAAAACCCAATAAACCAAACCAAACCTTCACTACGGCGTCTCTTATAGCCGGAGTCGCTTTGGGACTTTAAACCCCCATAAACCAACCATGATCCCCAGGAGGTCTAAATGATGCCGGAGCCCTCCAAAACGCCACCTGTTTCTCTATCTCTTCTTCCGCTTCCACCTTCCTCTCTCCTTTTACGGCGCGAGTGTGTCCACTCAGAAGTTACGATGCGATTTCCTTTCCTTTTATTGTAAACTCTCATGAAATAAAATAAAACAAACAAAAAAATTGGAGAGGAAGCCCGCACCCAACCAGAGGTTATCGCAGGCGATCCAATGAAACATAAAAGAAAAGGGGCCAACGCCCAAGAGAAAATTTAAGAAAAACCAATTACAAAAGAGGAAACAAAAAAGAGGCACAAATGATGGACGGGCAAAAGTGATTTTTAAAACAAGACGCCCCTGAAGGATTAAGAAGTACGAAATGAACATAAAACAGGCATGGGTCCAGCGTGCCCAGATTCTTCAGACAGGCTCGCAGGCGGCCAGGAGGAGGGAAGGTGGGGGGATCTGTAAGAAGGAAGAAGAGACAGGAAAAGAAAGCGAGGAGAAAAAACAAAAAACGAACAAACAGGAGATACTGGGCTTAAGAAAGCAGAAGGGGTACATAAAAAAGGGGAAATAGAAAAGAGGATCAAGTAAATGACAAAAAGGCATGTAATAACGCAAGGAAATAGAACGAGCGAAAAGTAAAAAAAATCAAACAAACAATTAAAACATGAAAATATAACAGCTAGAGAAACGAAAAGGAATGGCAGAAAATAAAAATAAACATGAAAAAACAAAAAGCAAAGAAAACAGAGACTGTATGTACACGCAAAGCCAGCAAATATCAAAGTCCACATACCATCCACATGCTGAGGCAGGGGCAGGGCCACGGCCCACCAATATTGGCCATATGGTGCCCCCGACCACATGAGACATGGGGAGGCACAGAAATGGTAGGGAGGTCTACGAGCCATCAGGGCGGGAATAAACACGAGAGACAGGTGAAAGAAGGGAAGAAACGCGAACAGCAACGCGAATAAGCAACGCACGAGACCGAGGGGAACCTAACAAAGAGGGGAAGTCATGAGGGGAAAGAAAGTGCGGATAGCCGGGAAGCCCTGCTGCTATGTCTGCGGTGAGGGGACAGGCACGCAGGTATTGAAGAACATCCCCCACAGCTGCCCCGCATGGACAAGAAGGCGAAGGAAGGAGGGCAAAACGATGGAAGTACGAGGGGAAACGACCATGGCCAGTTAGGAGAGGGACAAGAGATCGGGGTGGAGGGAAAGAGAGCGGGAGGCGGTTAATAGAGGGGACAAAAGCAGCCAGGAGGGTGTCAGAATGTTCCGCGGCCCAGGTGTCTGACCAAAGCCTGAGTACGGTGGTACGCATGCGGGTGCGCACTGACAAGGGTGACAGCCACGACGGCCGCAGGAGGCCACGCGCCGACGCCAGTGAAGCGGCCCAGTCAGCGAGCTCGTTGCCCCAGACACCACAATGGGCGGGGACATGATAGAGGAAGACAGGACGCTGAAGAGAAATGGCGGCAAGAGTGCGCTTGATGTCATGGACGCGTAAGTCGTTCGTAGAAAGAGAGTGAAGAGCCTGAAGGAGAGAAAGGCAATCAGAGTAGACATGCAAGGGTAAAGGAGAGGGGGCGCGCCGGGCGTAACAACAGGCCTCATGAAACGCAACAGCCTCTGCGCACAAGGCACTAGAGGCTGTCTCTAGACGAAACCGGCCCACGTTCCGCAGCGCGCCGGAAGATGAGAATGCGAAGTAAGCAGCACCCGCAGAGTGGGACGTATAAGAGCCATCCGTGAACATATGAAGGCCGAGAAGGAAGGACTGAGATGAAAAGTGAGAAGGGAAAAGACGGGCGAAGGAGAATGAAGAAGCCAGAGAGGGATGGTCGCACCAGGGATCAAAGCGGGGCAAGATATCAGACGGTAGGTAAGTGTGACCGCCAAAGGTGACGGGATCTACACCATTTAGAAGGTTGAACTCAGCACAGAGACGATCCAATTCCAAGGGAAGAGGGGGTACCCGGAGGAGAACCTGAAGCGCAGCCGTGCGCGTTGTGCGGAAAGCCCCTGTGATAGCGAGAAGAGGGACCCGCTGCACAGAAACAACCTTCTCCCGAAGGCGGGAATTGGCGCTGCGAGACCACCAAGCGGGCGCGGCATAAGTTAAAGCGGGTTGTATAACTTGAAAATAAAGCCTACGGAGAGAACAGGAAGGGAGGGAACGGTGGAGAGAGAGAAACGAGACAAGACGCGAAGTGAGGATCTCTGCCTTGTCGCGGAGAAAGTGAGCATGCGGTAGAAAAGTGAGGTGGCGGTCGAAGACAACGCCTAAACTTTTGAGTTCCTGTTTGAAACTCAAGGGGCGACCCGAAAAGCGAACGGTTGGATTGCGCTTTTCCATTCCGCCCACGCCATGTGAAAACAGCATACAAAATGTTTTTGTCCACGAGATCGTCACCCGCGTTAAGGACATCGGCACACAACTGCTCCAGCTCGTGGCGCGTGCGTGCCGGAACCAGCACAATGGTATCATCGGCATAGGCCTGTATTGTTACGCCAGGAGGCATGGGACATTCGAGAAGATCAGCGTTTATGACGTTCCACAAAAGGGGTGAAACGGGTGATCCCTGAGGGCTGCCGAGAGTGGGGTTGGCGGACACCTCCTCACCAGTGCGTGTACGATAGACTACCGTGCGCTGCGAAAGAAATGAGCGCAAGAGGTGATACAGGTTGGAAGGGAGACCGCGGCAGCGAAAGAAGCGAAGGACGAGGGGGTGCCAAACGCTATCAAACGCGCCCTGAAAATCGAGTGATATAAGAACTACGGGCGTGCGGGATATGCGGAAATTTTCCAGGGCCGTTCGCAACGAGGCCAGGGCTTGCACTGCGCTGCGCGAATGGGTAAACCCAAACTGGTTGGGATGGAGATGGCCCTTGGCGTGCAAGAAATAGTAAAGACGGCCGTGAAGTAGGCGTTCTAAAAGTTTGCCCAGGATTGAGTTCATCACTATTGGCCGGTAGGAAGTACGAAGGGAAGAGGGACGGTTTGGCTTAGGAAGGAAGATGATCCGCCCCCTTCGCCACGCGGAGGGAAAGTGGCCGAGACGGAGGGCACCGTTGAAAAGGAGGAGAACCGATCTTTACGTGACAATTAGGGGTGTGCGAATATTCGAAATTTTCGAATATAATTCGAATATTATATTTTTAGTATTCGTATTCGATTCGAAATCCAAGTATTCGTGTTGTCTCGAATATTCGACCCGACGCGAATATCGTATCTAGCCGAATATTCATTGTGAGCACCGGCGTCCATTTCGGTCCGCAAGCCCTATCGACAAAGATATAACAAGGCGGCGCCCAGAGCAATGCGCATGGACCTCCAAGGGCCATGCCGTAGTTGACTGCGCTGGTGAGCTTCTTTGTGGCTATACCTGCGAAGCTGGTATAGTCAGAGCTGTGCACGAAGTACCTCGCAATACGTGCAAGTTCAGTGCCAAGTGAGAGGGCATTTTCTGTGGCTGGAGGAGTCGTTTCAGCTAGAAGGGAACAACTTCTGCCTGACCATGTGGAGCAGCGGGTTTTACTTCACGACAACCTTTTATGTTCATCCCAGCAAAGCGCCTTCGTGCTGATGGCAAGCTAGCCTTAATCAATGCTGTGTACCAGCCACCTTCTCTGATATTTCCACTCTTCTAAGAATAATGTTCGAAACTGATACTTTTTGTGCAGCCACACACACCTTTTGTGTTCATTTAATCATCGTTAGTTGAACTGTGATGTTCTTGGGGGCTCAAATAAATGTTTTGTAGTAGTTAAATGCGTTTGTCCTTGATTATTCGATATTCGATTCGATATTCGGAGCCAAGTATTCGTATTCGATTCGTATTCGAAGAATTCGATATTCGCACACCCCTAGTGACAATGTATAGTAGTAGTAGTAGTGAAAACATTTATTTTCTTTTTTTTTTAAAGGAAGAGTTAGGGAGTAGGGGGATGGGGATAGATAGATGTGGAGCTTCAGTGGTCGGTATTCCCTAGTCCAGGATCCCGTTGGCCTCCGCCGCTGCCTTGGCCCTCGTCACCAGCATAAGCTGTGTGCTCGGGTCGGAGTCAGCCAGGAGGGCCTCCCACTGCTCTAGACTAGGGCTATTTACCTTTGGTAGTAAAGGGCTTTTTTCGCAGCCCCAGGTGGCGTGGTACGTTGTGGCGTAGCCCCCACACCACACGCACTCTTTCGCGTATCTGTTCGGCCACATTTTGTGATACATGGCTCTGCTTGGGTAGGTGTCTGTTTGTAGTCGTCTGAGCGTGGTGGCCTGCTCTCTGTCGAGGATATCCGCCGGAGCCGAGTACTTCTTGCGCGCTCCCAACAACGCCTTCATTGCCTCCCCGTAAGATTCTGGCGTGCTGAAGGGTTCGACCGGCAAACCCGCCCTCCGGTTCGTGAACCCTCGGACAACGGTGTCTGCCATGAGATGTATAGAGCTTGTTCCCTCGAAAAGCCGTCGGCGTAGTGCTAGTAGTCGGCACCGCTTGTCGGAAATAATCGGCGGCTGCCTAAAATATGCCGCAGAATGTTTCGGATGGTGTCATAATAATAATTTTGTTTTCAGAAAAGGAAATGGCGCAGTATCTGTCGGCGTTATTTCGGTGCAAAGCTGAACCTCGCCGTAAGGGAAGAGAGGAAGGCGGCAGTGAAAGAAGAGAGAGAAGAGGTGGCGTAGAGGAGGTCTCCGAAATAATTTTGACCACCTGGGGATCTTTAATATGCGTTGGCATCGCACAGCACACGGGCGCCTTTTGCGTTCAGCCTCCATCGAAACGCGGCCGCCGCAGTTGGGTTCGAACCCGGGTACTCGTGCTCGGTAGACGAGCGCCTTAACCACTGAGCCACCAGGGTGGGTGGATAGCGTCATACGATCCAGCGCTTCGTGCAGCATATCTAGTTATAGCCTAGTTCGGGGCAGGAATCTGAACTGGCGGCCTATAATTGGGGGAATGGACGACCTATAATGGGGGCTGCGTAAAAATGTGAGCGAGGTTCTGCGGACGGCGAGAGATCGTATGGTTACATTTCAAGACACAACCATGCACTACCGCTTAGGTTGACTTCTATGTCCCCTCGCGCATAGTTCTCTCAGCAAACCCCAAGAGGTTGTGTGGAGGCAACTCCAAACGAACACCTTCATCAACCCTGCCATATATTCCCGCATATACCCTGAGATCTACTCGCCTTCCTGTCAACTAAGTGGCCAGCATGCCACTCTGTTGCACATACTCTGTGCTTGTCCTCAGGGCACCCATCCTTGAGGTTTTCAGCTCTCGAATGCACACCAGTGGGAGGCCGAATTGCTTAGTTGCGACTCGGACACACATATCCGGGTTGTGACAAGAGCCCTGGAAGCCCTAGAAGTCTCCGAACGCCACGGGCTCATGGCCACTTGATGAGGCTATACCCCCCACACAATCTGCTACTTTTATTGGCGGAAATAAAGTTTATCCTCCTCGTCCTCCTCGGATGCCCACCGAAATAAGTGAGTCTGTTACTGCCTCATAACGTTTCTTGAGAAAACCATTTTCCGATTTGTTCAACGGAAAAGGCGTCGTACCGAACGGGCTATGGCGTTCTGTGGACCCTCGCAGCCCTTTAATATGCTGTGGCGTTCCACTCAAAGGCTAAGCTTCAGCGTCCGGGCAGACGTACGCTGAAAGGGCTCCCCGCCCAACTCCGACAGGCTGCGAGTTGCCTGACCCGACGAAACCGGTCGCGCTCTCGGCCGCCGGTGACCTTTCATCCCTTCGTGGCCCACGCCACGTGGCTTCGCTCTGACGGAGCCGCGCCGTACTCCCGCTATCCCTAACGCCAGGCAGCCCGCTATGGCGGGCCCGTCTACGGACCCATCGACTTCTACGGACCTGGGACCACCCCAGGATTTCAACATCGAGCGAGACTCCGATATGGAGTCGAAGGACGAGGATTTTTCGCAAGAGTCTACCCCCCTCACATCAACGTCCGGCGCTGACGATCCCCCTCCCCTCCCCGGCAAAGGGTCAGGATGGGAGTTCTACATTAAAAGAAGCCGGGCGAAGAAGCTCCGGAGGGAAGCTAGAATTTTGGCTGCAACCACCAGCAAGAACACGGAATCCAACGTGAGTGCTCCTCAAGGTACTCCCCACAACGATCAAAGGTGCCGCCCAGGTCCACGTCGACCTCGTCTGCCGCCTCTACCCAAAGATGACATCAAGATCGTGGTTCGCCCGACCGCAGGCCTCAACCTCCGCAAAAGACCGACACCCGTACTCTCAGAAGCCGGGGTTCGCTCATGTCGACACCCACAACGGATCCAGGGAAAGGTACATTGTTCGCCTTCACCCAGGCTCAAATATCATCGTCATCAGCACGCCGTGCGAAAACTCGGCGGCCGAGTTTAGTAACCTCGAAGGACTCAAGTTGGACGGCAAAGTCCACCCCGTACGGGCGTATACCCCGCTCCCCACAAGCACACTCAGAGGAATCATCCACGGACTCCGGTCCACCGAAACCCAAGAATCACTCATGGCATCTCTGTGGGTGAGAGACACAAAGATCGAAATCCTACACGCGTGGATCCTCGGTTCCTCCACAACAGCTCTTCTCGCTATCTCGGGACCATGTCTGCCTGGAACGGTCTACCAAGGAGGAGCGGAGTTTTTGTGCCATCCGTATCGACCGGCGCGGCAGTTCTGCTCGGCGTGCATGCAGCCGGGCCACCGACCCGACGTATGCCCCAACCCCACAACCAAGGTGTGTCGTCTCTGCGAAGCCAGCGACCCACCTGCGAGCCACAAATGCCAACCCAAATGCTGCCTCTGCGGGGACCAGCACGAAACCTACGCGAGAGGATGCCCGCGACGCCTGAAAGCCGTGCGCCAACCTCCCGTCTCCTCCAAGACAGTCAACCCAGGCCAGGGCCGGAAGTCCCGCAAGGACGGGGTGCCGGGAATCCACAAAGGCCGCTGGTTCTCCTCAGACGACGAGACCATGACCAGCCACGCCAGCAGGCGGGTGGTGGTGAAAACTTTTTAATAAACAAAAGGAGAGTTTGCGCACCAAAAATGGCCCTTTACATAGGCGGAGTCCTTAGTCCGGGACCCCGATGGTCAAGGCCGCTACTCGCGCCCGTTGGACTAGAGCCCTTTGAGACTCCAGCCCCGAACAGTTGAGCAGGGCTGCCTCCCATGCCTCTCGGGAAGGGGAAGGACTGGGGGGAAGGGAAGGATTCTTTTGACAGGCCCAAACCATGTGGAAGGTATCGGATACCTCCCCACAGTGAGGGGAGCGCCCATCAATTTTGGGGTCGAAATGTTTCACTATTGCAGGACACAACAGAGTGTTGGTCTGCGAGCGCCTCAGAGTTCGCTCATCAGCTTTACTTAGGCCCTTGGCCGGGACCGGGAAAAGCCGATGGCGTTCGCAATAGTCCAGAATTTCTCTGAACCGCAGAAGCGTTTGCACAATCTCCGAGCCGGGAGAGCCTGGATGAGGTACCCGGTAGGCAAGCGCTCGGGCAGCCGCGTCCGCAGCCTCATTACCTCTAACGCCCTGATGGCCCGGAGTCCAAACTATGCGTTTGGGCGAAGGGTCCGATTCCCTCACTGCGCGCTTGAATATACTGTAGGCTAAAGGTGAAATCTCGCCAGCCAGGTAGTGTTGACAGGCTCGACGCGAATCTGTCACGATTACCTTCGAATTCAAGTCCGAGGAAAAACAAGCCGTCACCGCCGCCGACAACGAAACAGGTGAGCTGGGCTGAGAAGGTTACGGCCTCCCCTCCTCCCTCGTTCACTGACTCCCGAACTGCTAAACTACAGGCCCAAATCGCGACCCAGGAAACCCGCCTAGCAACACATGAAAAGCTTATAGTGGATATCCACGTGAAACTAGATCGCCTCCTTGCGCGAAAAGAATCCCCAGCCCCTAATCCGACGTACGTCACACAGGAGCAGCTCTCCCAATTTGCGCAGCGTCTTGACCAAACAATTCAATCCGAGGTAACCTCACAGCTCACGCACCTCCTTGAGACAAAAATCGAACGGCGCCTTTCTCGTATAGAAGCGCAGATTGAACACATTCTCAGGATACAAACGCAAAACGCGGCAGATATGCAGTCCCTCCGGTCTACGCAGCGAAAGCGTACCGCCTCGAGCGACTCGGGCCCCACCCGAAATCGGAGTCGTGCACAATCGACCAGCAGTGAGGCAGGCGTTTTCATTGCCCCGCAGGTCCACCAATATGGCCCCACACCCTAGACAGCCACCCACCGAACACGTCGAAATTTGGCAATGGAACTGCAGGGGGTTGCGACGAAAGTTAGGTCTCCTCAAGCAATTCATTGCTAAAGCTCCTATCAGACCCGATTTGATATGCCTGCAAGAGGTCAAGGCTGACAGAGCCCCCTGCGTGCCGGGATACTACACGGTCGTTCACCCCCTCATGCCGACGGTTGCAACGCTGGTTGCAAAGGATGTGACCGTTGTCGAACACACGTTATCTGTGCCGGATGCAGAGCACTTAGCGGTCGAAATAGTGCCAAATAAGCGTGGCCGAAAAAGCACATTCGTCGTGAATATGTACAAAGCACCGACCCCAGCGAGAGCTGACTTCACAGATTTCTTAACGGTGGCAGTGCAAAAGGCGCAAAACAACCAACTTGTCGTAGTCGGCGATTTTAACGCCCCGCACTGAGACTGGGGATACCGCATCAACTCGGCAAGAGGAGCCTCGGTGGCTAGGGCGATAACAATACTCGGCCTCGAAATCCTCACCGACCCAGACTATCCGACGAGAGAGGGAAACAGCGTCACGAGAGACACTTGTCCGGACCTGACCCTCGTCAAAAATGTCACCCATGTAACGTGGACGAATCTCGGAGAAACACTAGGAAGTGATCACTGCATCCTCAGCACCTCGCTCACATCGACGAAAATTCGCAGAAACCTTGGCCCGGCACGGCTAACCGACTGGACTAAATTCAGAGAGTCACAAATTTCAGAAGGCGCCATCGAGTCGCTCTCGGATTGGTGCGATGCCATAAGACAGGCGCACGCTTCCGCCACCGAGATAGTACAGCGTACGCCGGAATCGCCGGAAATCGATCGGCACCTGCTCAAGCTATGGCAGCAACGAACCAAACTAGTGCGACGGTGGAAGCGCCAACGCCTGAATCGTCCCCTGAAGAAACGTATTGCTACCCTCACGGAGGAGGCCCAAACGTATGCCGTACAGCTATCTCAAAGGAATTGGCAACAGTTCTGTGAGTCGCTGAGAGGCACGCTGGGAACGTCGCGTACTTGGACGATTTTGTGTAACCTAATCGATCCCACGAAGTCCAAGACTGAATCAACTCGCACGTTAAAGCGCATTGCTCATCTGTTTCCGGGAGATGATGCAGCGCTGCTCCGAGCCTTGGAAAACAGATACGTCGGCACAACGCCGACACCACCGAGCACGGTCGAGTACCGAGGAAATCTCAATTCGGCCCTAGACGCTCCCATCACAACGGCGGAAGTCTACGCTGCGGCCCGTTCGTGCATCCGGAATACAGCGGCGGGAGCGGACCGGATCAACAACGCAATGATCCGGAACCTCAGCAACGCTAGAATTCGAGACCTGACAAAATACATCAATGATTCGCTCTGGGAGAAGAACGTCATCCCGGATGAATGGAAACATGCGGAGGTGATCGTAATCCCCAAACCGGGGAAACAACCTACAATTGAAGCCCTCCGACCCATCTCGCTTACATCGTGCCTCGGCAAGCTGTACGAACGAGTAGTGCAAAAAAGACTCCAAAACTACTTAGAAGAAAACAATCTTTTCCACCCATCGATGCTGGCATTCCGGGCGGGTTTCTCTACTCAAGACGCCTTCCTCCTTCGGCATAATGAGGTCCTTGTCGGCATTCCGAGAGAATCCGAACACGTCGTCATGGCTCTCGATCTCAAGGGAGCTTTCGACAACGTCTCGCATGACGCTATCCTGAACGAACTGAATAACCTCCACTGTGGTGAACGGGAATTCCAATACATCAAGAATTTCCTCTCGAACCGCACGGCCACCATTGGCATAGGCGAAACGCGCTACGACATCAAAAGCATGCCCAACAAGGGCACGCCTCAGGGATCCATCATCTCCCCTATCCTATTTAACGTCGCCATGATTGGAGTGGCGAAGGCCCTGCAAGAAGTTCCCGACATTGGATTCACAATGTACGCGGACGATATCACCATCTGGACCACGAAAGGCTCTTTGGCGGACAAGGAACAAGCGCTACAAGTGGCGGCGACATGCGTCGAAATTGAAGCGATATGCCGCGGCCTGCGATGTGCTCCTGAAAAATCAGAAATAATCAGAGTCAAAGGGTTTGCGTACAAATCCCAAGACACTCCATCAACGTCCTACTTCATGGTACACAGGTTAAGGAAACTTCTCTAGTCCGCATACTCGGTCTCTGGATACAAAGCGACCGCAAAGCCACACACACCTTCAAGCTACTGTCCCACGCCACCCAGCAAATCGCCCGAATGATACGTCGGGTGGCCAGGAACAGAAAGGGCATGCGAGAAGAAGACACAATATGACTGGTGCAGGCGCTTGTCCTCAGCCGCATCTCTTACGGTCTTCCGTATCACGCTCTTCTCAGACAAGACTTCAAGAAGGCGGACGCGCTGATCCGCACGGCATACAAACACGCCCTCGGGCTACCCCCGTATACGACCAACACCAAACTCGAAGCACTGGGACTTCACAACACCTTCGACGAAATCAGAGAGTCTCTCCTCCTCGCACAGCGAGAGCGACTCCTTCGCACGGAAACCGGCAGGCAGATACTCATTAGAATCGGCTTCCCGGCCGATCTCCAAGTCATCGAGTCGACGGAAAACCTTTCACCCTAGTACCGCAATAGAGTCTACGTCAATCCACTACCCAAGAACATGTCACGCTCGCACAACGAGGGCCGACGCAACGCTCGGATAGACTACTTAAAGCGCACAGTCGCCCGCAGCTTCAATACGCTATACGTAGACGCCGCCCTACACAGAGACGTCACGCGCGCCACGGCAGTGGTGGTGGACTCGACATTTCAAGAAGTGGCCAGCGTTTCCCTGAGGCACTGCACGGTCACCGAAGCTGAAACAGCCGCGATAGCGCTCGCCGTCCAGTACGGAGATACGCACGGCAAAGAAGTGAAGATTGTGTCGGACTCCCAGGTGGCATGTCGACTTCTTCTCGCAGGAAGAATCCCCAAAAAGTTGACCATATTTGCAACGACTTCCCTGTACACAATTCTGAACTCCGACACGAAATCACATGGGCTCCGGGGCACTCGGGGCTCGAGGGAAACGAGGCCGCGGACCTGTCAGCTCGAGCGCACACCAACCGAGCGACAGATACCCCCGACCAGGACACCACCACCCCCGAAATCCCCACTGCCTACAGTGCACGGCTCCAATGCTTTAGAACGCTTCGCCAGCAATACCCCCCACCGCATAAAAGCCTAAATGCTCAGGAGGCGCGCGAATGGAGGCAACTCCAGACCGACACCTTTCCTAATCCATATAAGTACCACATTATTTTCCCGGGCCGTTACGAAGGGTCCTGCCCGTGGTGCGAAGAACATCCCACAACATACCATTACAAGTGGGTGCGTTGGGCCAAAACCATTGGAACTAAAATTCCCTAGAACAATGGAGCTGTGGGAGGCCACTCTGCTCACCTCGGACCTTGCCATTCAGCAACAGCTGATCAAACAAGCCCGGGCGGCAGCGATAGCCACTGGGGTCCTGAAATGAGGACACCACCTGTTCTGTAACCTTTCATTTTCTTACTTTCTTTTACTTTTCTCAATAAATGTTTTGAACAACAACATTCCGCGTCCGCAAATTTTAATTCTCACTGGTCATTGCTAAAATCGGTAGTGCCAAGATTCGAACAAGTTCGCAGTGGCTGCGTTTCGATGACGGGAAAATGAAAAAGGCCTCCTCGAATCAGTCAGGCTCTTGCCAGTATCTAGACCCTGCGGACGACGAACTTTTGTAGGAGGTGGAAAACTTTTATTTGGGCTATTTACAGGAGAGAGTGCGGACTGGCCTTAAGGGTGAGCCCCTTACACATTTTGTGGCTTCGTATGGACCCATGTGGACCACCCTGTGGAATTCTGTGGACGCCTGTGGCTTCCGCGGCAGCTCAGGCCCTAGCGTTGAGGGCTCTCTGGCTCTCTAACGCAGAACAGCCGAGCGGGTAATCCTCCCAGCTCTCTCGTGTAGGTGAGAGGAAATGAGAGTAAAGGCGGGGGGGGGGGGTTGAGGGGCATGCCCCCTCCCCCCCCCCCTCCTTGTGGTACACATCTGAGAACGTGCATCCACAATACGGGTACTCCCCGTTAAAAGCCGAATTAAAATATTGCAGCCCTGCCGGGCACAGTTCTCTGTTGTTTTACAAGCGAAGGAGCCGACGCTCCTCGCTTTTGTTTAGCCCTTTCGCAGGGGGTGAAAGCGGCTATGCTGTGTTTATAAAAGTAAATAATTTGTTTGTAGCTGATAGCCGGATGAGGTTCTGAGACCTCAGGCGGCGAGTGAGTGTCAAGGCGATGCCCGGTAGTTGAGTGCGCAGGCTGAGGCGTCTGCAGCCTCGTTTACCTCTAGTCCCGCACGTGCTGAGGCCCAGATGACGACACGTGTGTTCGGGCGATCCCGGTACTCGCATCTATGTAAAATTTTGGCGGCGCGTTGACATATGCGAAATACAACCAGGACGAACTTTTGTAGACAGTCATCGCTGAACAGAGGTATAGAGGTAGCCTCGTTCATAGTAGTTCTGACCGCAAGCCGCTCATTCACTCTTGCACTGGATGGCTGCCCAAGCACTGAAGACACCACGAATACCTGTTGTATGTAGCGGCGGAAAGCCGCCGTACTGGTTTGCGGGGACAGCACGCGATGATTCCTGCGAACATGGCAGTTTTTGCAACTTGCCTGGGCATCACTTTACCATAAACTGAGTGGCTTCGCGTCCACAAAGCGGGCTTATTCTTTCGTTTCAAAGAAGTAAACAAAATAGTTAGCGTTTTAAAAAATTTTATTGGGCGAAAGAACACTATTTCTGAGAAAGGCGTGGTTATTCATAGAGAAATCTGTCCTTTTTCTAAAAAAAAACAAGGAACTTTTAGGATCTCCAACAATTATTTGCCAGAATTTTCCCACCATCACATCTAAAATATAGAAGCATTATATAAACTGCGACCTGCTTTTATGAAGTAAAAGAAACATGTACAGAAGGTTATTTTATCCTGTGCACTAATTTTAAGGGGATACTTGGACAAAGGTTCCTCTGAGCCAAATGTGTTGCCGATAGCGCACCATATCGAAAACCAAGAGTGCTGTTTTGCTGGTAGGGCACAGATGAGACACACAGAGGGTGTGCAGTCCGCAACACTCTAATAGAGGAGTGCACCCAGAAATGCTACGCATTCAGTTCATACTATCACAACTTTTTTAGTGCACCATGGTTGGTCCATTATTAGGGGATCGCGAAGTCTCGTGCGGAGCTCTTTGTAAAGTTTTGGTCCGAAAAGGCCAGCATCGCGGCCTCGGGTCAAGACCTTCGTTCACGACGTCTCGTTGAAAATATCGCTGGTCAGACTTTTGCAACAGTCGGCGATTTTGCGGAGCGACTTCAGGCCGCTGTGCTTGCAGAAATAAAATATTTCGGCTTGAGTAGCAATGTGTTTCGCATACTGATATAAAATTTTGGACGAAAACTGTCTACACCACAGACTACCATCAATTGATTTTTGTAATGGAATACTCCCAAACATCGCATGTGTTGGTAAAAGAATTGAGTAGGAAGGACAGAGATATACACCCAGTAATTCTAGACAAAAGAATTTTGTAGCGAAAGCTACATTCCCCACGAACTTGCGATTTCGCTGTGGCGGTGCTCCGAGGAGGCACAGACAGACCTTGAGACGTTATCAACCGCCGCAGCTTGCGGACGCAGCACGCTCGCCGCGCCATCTGGCATGACGTCACACCGCGCGCCTCGCCGCTGAGCCGCCGCCGTGTGGTATGACGTCACACCGCTTACCTCGTCGTTGGGCTAGCTTTCGATGCGTATATCCTGGCATAGCTGAGCTAAGCCAGCGCTAATTTCCCAACAGAAAAGAGGTTATGAACCTTTTTGTGAATTATGAGATCGCCGAAAAACAGTAATTACAAACGCAGATCTG
This sequence comes from Amblyomma mixtum, assembly GCF_055824585.1. Classification (NCBI taxonomy): domain Eukaryota; kingdom Metazoa; phylum Arthropoda; class Arachnida; order Ixodida; family Ixodidae; genus Amblyomma; species Amblyomma mixtum. The sequence continues at coordinate 94,676,525 of NC_143015.1, read as the reverse complement.
TCGTCGAAAGGCTTGTTTTGTTTCTATTAACGCTTTTGCTATCGTTAAAACCATTTCCTATTGGTTTTTACTGCAGTGGTAACAGCCTCGATGCAAGCCACAGGAAAAATTTAATAGAAATATGTTGCCAGGTATCCAAAGAATGGACTATTACGTTCAATATTCATTTAACAGTACCTTAGTGCGTTCCAATATTCAACATTTTTGCTCAAGAATGCAGGACATGTCATGTGTGCGTGCTAATTCTATTGAAAGAAGAATTCCGTAATTCTGTTTTTTATTTCCATAGCGGCAATATAGCAAAGCACGCCGCTCTTGTCAGATGTCAGGTTCACGCCGCTGCTGCTTACTGTCTTCTCTCATCGAGTGTCCTTTTAATTAGGAGAAGGCCCCGAATAGCCAGGGGAAGCAGCATGCTTGCATGATGTCTCGTTGAACATCTGGCTGCCCTGACTTTTGTAGTAGTCCACGATTTTTCTCAGCGCCTTCAAGCGGCTGTTTTCTCCAAACTTGTTTATCGCCCGACACTCGTTGGCGTAGTCGTCGTAGTCAACGTCGTAGGCAGCGATGCCGAATATTACATCCCGTTCAAGGTTCTTCACCTTGCACAGCTGCATTTAGACAACAAGGGAAACGAAAATGTTATTCGCATTTCCGTAAGTCAGATTCCAAAGTGAAATTTTCTTTACGTAGAGAAGATTTAATTTTTGAAAATTGGAATAAGATACGATGGAGTAGCGCGCAATGCAGTTGCTCCGTGGGGGCGCGTGATGAAATATCCTATCGAGATTTACATGGAAGAATTTCTCTGCTGAGCTAACAAAATGTGTACTTGGCAAAACATCCTCGGCCAGAACCTTTACAGAGCCTGTAAAGGCTCTCTGGAGGTGATGTAGAGCAGCCATATTGACAAACTACACAAAACTGTTAGTCTATCTCGATGTCCGTAGTGAGTGTAAGCATAGAATGCACCGCTGAGTAGGTATATCACGTACTAGAACAGGCCTCGATAGTGGCAACCTCAGTGCCATAGTCAAGGGCATTTCGCTTTTCAACAAGCCTCTTTCACCGCCCGCCGAAGATCTTCGTACTATGTTGAGCGATGCTGCCGTTCCTTGCTTGAGGAGCCTCCGCCATGACCGGCTTTCCTTAATTGTAAACAGTGCTGGGCATACAACACCACTTTTGATTTACGTGCCGCCGCACTCAGCCGCTTTTCCTTTTGGTATGGGCTGTGCGCTCAGTGTTTCCCGTTGCTTTCGACATTGACGCGCAACAGAGTCTGTTCGCTCTTCGTCCGCTATAGAAAACTGTTTGGCCACCGAGGCCGCCCTGTAACCATCTTGGGCGGTTACGAAAACCCGCCCCTGGCCACGCGTAGAGGATTTCAAGTTTGGCACAACTGACTGGACTGGAGGGAGACGGTGGCTTATGAACTCTCTTCAGGTGCTTGGGAGCGGCCGCGTTTCGATGGTGGCAGAACGCGAAAGGCGCCCTTGTGCTATGCGATGTCAGTGCACGTTAAGGATCCCCAGGTGGTCGAAATCACTCCGGAGACCTCCACTTCCACTACGGCACCTCTTTCTCTCTCTCTCTTCGTTTACTCCCACCTTCCTCCCTTCCCTTACGGCGCGGTTCAGGTGTCCGCCGAGATTGGTGAGACATACTGCGGCATTTCCTTGTCCCCCCCCCCAAAATTTACAAATTTTACCAGACGAAGGGAAGAAGAGGAAGACGACTATTTACAACATTTATCGCGAGAAGCTGTAGATTAGAAACACCGGGCAAGAGGCTGCGCTGATACAAAACTGGTGAAAGCCTTCCGTCGACGACTTAGACCCGGCGGTTGTTCGAATCCTGTTTGCGATTATGCTTTTTTCTAGTGGCTACTATTCTGACGGAAAAAGTCTGAAATTGTCGGTTAGAGCAAGCTCATTTATTTAATTCCTAATTCTCGCAATATAACCTCGAAATTTCCGCCCAGACTCACATATGCATTACACATTTTATTGCATTGATATGATGTACAGGTTTCCATAATGTGAGGCGAATAAGAAAGCAAAAGAAGAACTAGCCAGCCAAAATAAATTGTAGTGTAAAGTAAACGCAGCGTTATTATGTCTCGTCTATTTTAAAAGCCCGAGCCGGTGCCGTCGGAAAAATGAATTTACATGTAGTGCAAGACATTCCCGATGATTTCGCTCGGACTTCGGTTTCTATTAAAAAAGAAGGACTCAAGCATTTCCAGGAACATCTGCTTTACACTGGTTATCAACGAAAGAGTATTTACACAATATCTGGCTTGTATCCACTATGGTATCGGTAACACTGGAATAGGTATGGAAGAGTTCTGTCTTGAACATCAAACTCAAATAGTGAATTTTATTCAATGTAATGAATACAAGATTCTACAAATATTGTGTCATTTATAATTTGAGTAGAACCCTGTTAGAGGCAGCTTTGTAATGCCTCCGCAAACGTCTATACAGTAGGGCAAAGAGTGTACAAATTTAGAAAAGCTCTACAACAGGAATTGGCTTCGCCTCCCTGGAAATATTTCCGCTGAATGAGTGAGTGAGGGAGTGAGTCTGAGTTAGGCTACGGGAGAGCAAGCGAGCGCTTTCACCAGGAAGTATTAAGAACGGCGCTACACGAATGATGTTACAACATGAGTTTCAAGACGGTTTCGAAGGAGTGCAACCTAAAATCTGTACAATTCTCCATTTCATTTCGGACTGATGGTGCAGGCGTGCCATAAACAATCTCAACTGTGCACAATGTCTTCGCACAGAAGCTAACTGAATCTTAAGGAGGATGTGTCGGCAGCTACATACTTTGGCAGCCAGTCCACCTTCGTTGTCGTAGGCGAACACAGACCGGTTTGTGCTTTCGTAAGTCAGCATGGCGTAGTGCTGAGGTTTGTACCTTAGGTTGGACTCGTAATTTCGGTCCTTGCACACCTGGAAGAAAAACATTTGAAGCTTGAAATAAGCAGTGGTAGCGGTGGTACAGCTGCGCGAACGGCGTTTCAACTTGCACCAAGCGTTTTTAATTAGTATTCTTTAAAAAAAGCTTTGCGGGCGAAACATCACCTTGTCCAAGGGGCCGTGAAGCACAGCTGCCATCACATGCCTTACATCTGCTATTTGTTAATATCATGACGTTTGCTGCAATGCAGTCTTGGTTTTGAGGGAGGGGAGGAGAAAACAGCTTTATTGGCACTGCAGGAGCAGTCAAATTAACGGCCCAGTTCTTTAAAGTAATTCGGCTTTCCACTTTCCAGAGAGATTGCCGCACAATTAACGCGATGCTTTTTACTTAAGTGTGACGTAGTTTTTGCCTTTGTTTATGAAAGCGCTAATGTCTTGAGTGTGACATCTTTTAGTCATTTTTCTTTTTCATCCGACAAACTTCTTTCTTTTTGCTGCTCAGTTTTGTTTACATACACTATCTGCGCTAATCGCTAATAGGCTGGAAGCATCGAATGTATATATTGCCACCTCATATTCTCAGTTGGCGCATGAAAGGGACCATTGGGGCGCCTAGCCTGACGGAACCTCCGCCTCCAAGAATTCGACTACACTATTGAGTATAAATGAGGCCTGACGCACGAAGGCGCTGACGCACTCTCTCGCGCACCCGTGGGGTCAGCCGATGAGAGCATGGAGAATTAACATGGTATTCTTGGAGTTGTCAGCGACTTAGACGTAATGACCCAACAGCGAGCTGACCCAGACCTGCGACCTATCATTGATTATCTGGAGGGCCGGGCTTCTGACATACCTCGACAATTTTCTAGGAAGCTGTTGGCCTGCAGCCTCCAGAACGGCATTTTGTTTAAGGAAAACTCCAGCACTGTTGACCGAGCGCACCTCCTAGTCGTTCCGGCAGACCTCCTCGCCGATATTCTTCTTGCTTGTCACGATGAGCCCACCTAAGGCCACTTGGGCTTTGCCCGCACTCTTGCACGCGTGCGCCCGGCTTATTATTGGCCCAATCTTTCTCACGCCGTCCAACGTTACGTCAGAGGCGGCCGCTAGTGCCAACGTCTTGAGGCGCCCCTCTAAAGCTCGCTGGTTTACTCCAACCTATTGATCCGCCTCGGATGGAGCATGAAAATGATGACATTCAAGTGTTTGGCTACGTGCCACATTCTGCTTGTCAGTCACATGTCGTCCTATCTTACGTGACCATATGCATGCACTATAGGGGACAAAAGTGGTATGCTCCACGCGGCGGGAGCCGGAGCAACGGACAACTGCGGCATTTTTTCGAGCTAAAGCACGAATCATTGAAACCAGCCAAGCGGCATGCCTGCTGATAATAAACGTGACGCGTTGGCTGTCTCGATCCCAGATGCCGCCTGTAAATGGCGTTGTAACGCAGTTTTCTGTTGCTCCCAGTGCCGCCCCGTGGAGTATATCACTTTTGTCTCCAACAGTACATCTTACCCTCGCATCCCTGAATCTACAATCGTTCACACATGCGGAAACTTTAAAAGGACGTACAATCCGCAGGAACGTCGGCATCTTCTTACGATATCTACACCAGATACTAGAGCTGCAGATCGTGCGGTTGCGCCTACTAACCTCGGCGTAGCTGCCGAAAGACGTTGCTGCGGGGTTGAGCTCACACCGGGAAAAGAAATCCAGTGGCTGACCCGGAGAGGTTGTCGTCCAGCGCCCCTTCATGGTAACAGAAAGCAGCGCATGGGTCGGCACCTGCTGCCTCTCCAGCTCTCGGAGAGCTTGTGGGCCAGCCGTCTGGGTGACAGAAGATGCTCAGGAGATTACATCTCAGGAGTGGTACTAGAACTTGCAGCGTATCGGGCCAGTAAATTAAAAAAATGGGCGTAGTGCACAGATGGATTTATCGGCATAGTTAGAGGGACGAGAGCATTATGTTATAAAAAAATTACAGCGCTAAATATACGGATTGGCAACAGACCAAACCGTTTCATGAGACTGAATAAAATTAAATCTGTTGCCTCATATTTTAGGAACTGTATGGTGTATAGAAAAAACCAGAAATTTCAATATCATTTTGGCATCGGATATTGCATCAAACAATCTGAAGCGAAATCTCGCGTTTGAACCTTGATTACAGGTGTATCTCACAACGGCATCAGTTCTGAGAAAAACTGTACTGATGTATTGCTGCAAGAATTTATTTTTGCTTTCCGTGGTATTTGTCAAAATATATTATAGTTTACGCTGTCCGAAGCGCGCCCTTTTTAGTAAACTGACGCTTCCTTGGAATTGAGCATTAACTGCACGGAGGTTTGGGTTTAGAGATGGTGGAAGATTGTTTTGCTTCTGTTCAATGGGGCGATAACCACGGTCCAATAAAATTGTGGCCAGCAAAACACATGCCTCAGCGCTGTAATACCTTTTGGTGCGGAAACTACAATGAACGCTATACCAATTGTTTCAGCGAGCACTTGAAAAACTCCTAAAAACTGGGTGTTCAAGATAGCAAGAAAATCACATTTTGGCACGTAGTTCTGTTGTCCGCCTTTCGCCACGGCACAGAGGCAATGCTGCTACAGAGTGGTTCAAATCCTGGTAAAGGTGAGGTCAAACAAATTCGCGCACACAATTTCGACTCCGCGCTTTGTGGGCCTGCGTTTGTGTGAGCGCTTTGTGGCAATCTTTTTTCGTGCACGCTTCAAAAGCTCAAATTCGTAACAGTGTGATGCAAGCTCAATTTTAGCTGCAATTCGTTACGTTTGATTTCCTGTTTGCCTCATTTAGTGGCAGGAACAGCAAAAGGGGCTCTGGAAAATTGCTGTATTATTTTAGCGACCCATTCTGAAACACACGTCCTATCGCGTACCGTACCTGTTATGTATATAGGTTGCAAAAGATTTCTGGCGCACAAGGTCTGCTTTTCTCTACCATATTTTGATATTTCAAAAGCTATGAACTTATCATTGGTCTAAAGTGTGAGCATAATACTCCTCCGTTTTATAATTTATCAGGGTTCTGATATGCCATATTAAAACTCCTCTCTGTAAACTGCGAGCAATTAGGGGCTCGGGGTTATCGTAAATCCCCTATAGATGGCTCTAAAAGCGGATCGTATTTCGTGAGAACTCTTGCCACACCTTGTACCTTCACTTCTCCTGAGCTCCTGTATTTGCGCTATATGGGGCGCCGCGCCCAAGCCGGTTCATGTGTCTACCAATATGATGAAGTGACCTTACGTTGCTTTACTGTCAATATGGTACTGTACACACATTTGTATTGACAAATATCTGTCTTACCGACAGTATTTGGCGTGGTCTTGCGCAAGCTCCTATTATGAGAAGAGAGCTTATCCTGTGTCTTGCTTATTTTATGAATTTAAGAGAAAGAGAATCTCGCGACCAAACAAGGGTGGTGAGGTACTTAGGTAAATGCTTATCTGTGGTTAGAGTTTCATTTCTGCCATTAGAGTTGTGCAGCCATAGAGAAGACTTGACACTTCTTTTGCAGCGACAGCAGTGCGAGTGGCACTCGGAAAAGTTCCCGCGTCGTGTTTGTTGTCAAGAAGTGAACCCTTATCCCTTCAGAACCATCACCAATCTTCCCACCCGCACTCCAATCACCAGCTGTGACACATTCGACGAGTCCACCTTCTGGCCTGCCCTACCAATTATTTTGTATCGCGAGAAAGCATTTGACATGATTTTGAACTGAGAAGGCCATCCCCATTTCATGTTTCTCCGAAGTTACCAAAAAAAGCGTGTCAACACTACATTTCACATTAAACTCTTGACACTACCGGATGTGATAGAAGTGGCAGCGTACTGGCGAAGAACATCATGATTTTGATTCTAGCCTACATTCCAACGCATAATTCCATATCGTTAACTTGTAAGAAGCTGCCCATTGCGACAGTCTATTTACCCTCAACGTTTAATGCCCCACGTATTGAGCGGTGCCTCATGATATTCTTCCTGCACGTAGGAGCCCAACCTTTGTGGCATTGTGGCAGCCCCGTTGCAAACACTCTGGTGTCGGAACACTACTGAGCAGAGAGCATTTTGATCGGCCGCATAGCGATTGCAACAATAAAACAATTAGTATACACCAATCGTACAAATGGCCCAGAGAGGCTGCTTCGTCTCCTGCCTACTGGGTACGAGCTTACATGTTAATCCTATGCAAAGGAGAATTACGTTTGCCCTCGGTCTGGTGCGCCGACTCACCAGTTCGTAAAGGTAGGTCCCCCGGTGCTCAGATGGCAGGGGCACCTCCGATAAACGCGTGGGAGGCATGACAGCGCAGTTGTCAACAGTGTTGTCGCCGAACGGGTAGTGGCCGTACACAACTATGTAGTTGGGGACAAACTGGAGTCGCCTGCAGATAAAGGCAACTAGTTAGTCCTGCCGCAAATATTGTGTCAAGACATTTCGCATAGACATTTTAGTGTCTCTCTTGAGGGGCTTAAACGTGGTTATGCTGGATATCTGTATCTTTAGAGAATAGCTATATATCTGAATAAAAATGATCTGCAGACAATGCATTACAATCACCCCGCTATTTATCGCGAAGGAGTAGCTTTCTAATATTCACCGCTGCTGAGAATATTGTTATCAAAAATACATCGCAGTAGCCGAAAAAAAAATGCCGCTGATTAAGATACTTCCTAATGCGAAGTTTGAGCTCATCGTATGTTTCAGCTTTTCGATAGACTGAGGCATAGAATTCGAGCAAGACATTTGAGCAAGCGAGAGGAACCGGATGGTGGTGGTGAAAATATTTATTAGGAAGGGACAGCTGGTATGTTGGGATCAGCCTTAAAGGAACCGATCCTTACAATCGATAGGTGGAGGTCCCTAGTTAGGGACCCCAATGGCGGTGGCCGGAACGGGATGTTCTCCCGCATAAGAGTTGAGAAATTTCTCTTTGTCTTTACACGTACATTAAAGTCCCCACCCACCCTGCCACCCTTGCAGGTGGCAGTTAATGGTGGATCGCGAAAGTTCGCTCACCTTTGTCAGCGCATCAGCCCACGCACCTATAAACGCGGCCACCGCAGTCGGGTTCGCACCCAACCGCGGCAGCCGCGTTTCGATGGAGACGAAACGCAAAAGGCGCCCGTGTGCTGTGCAATGTGAGTGCACGTTAAAGATTCCCAGGTGGTCGAAATTATTCCGGAGACCTCCACTACTGCACCTCTTTCTCTATTTCTTTCTTCTTTCAATCCCGCCTTCCTCCCTTCCCTAAGGGCGCGGTTCACGTGTCCGCCGATATATGAGAGACAGACACTGCGCCATTTCCTTTCCTCAAGAACCAAAAACAAAACCAACCAATTCATGGCCCGTTCGGATCAAATACAGCATCGCCGCACGTTTTTTTTACGAGCGAACGCTTCACCTCTCCGGAACGGTAATATAGATTCCGTAAAGTGCTAGCGGTCCGGAAATGGGCGCGAATTCGCAGACGTCGCTAGCCGAGCTGGTAAACGTTAACGTAAACACGGTAGCGATACGCTACCTCTCTCCATTAACAACATCGTCAATTTTCCTGTTGTGGTCTTTAGATCTGATTCGAGGTACTGGCAACCATATATATCTTCTGTGTCTCACACCCCGCGAAAGTAATCTCTAACGATCCGTAGTTGCCTTTGAAGCGCTTTTAGCTTAGAGTTTTTGTTTTCTCTTCAACTTTCGCGAAGTGTACTCCGCCGTTTGACTTTCGCTGAATTTGCTATTTTTTCTAGTTGCGCCTCAGCATTTGGTCTCGTTGTTTCTGTGTCCTGGTTGTTCATTAATTCTTATGTTAAATCGTTCGTTATTTTGTCGATAATTCGTTCGTTAATAATTACGAACTGCTTCTCTTGCTTCGACACCAGGCCTGTGATGTTACGAAAGTACGAAAGAACCTTTCGCGCCTAGTTCGTGCTGGTTGCGCTGAAAGCAAACACAGTAGGCCTACGTGAAATGTTCACGGCACCAGTCTATCACAGGTACATCTTAAGTGCGTCAGTTTCGGGGGTATCTGCCGAGGAACGTTGCAGGCTTCACCACGGTGCGGCACCTTTGAGGTATAGTGTATACACAGCTATGAACGCACTAGTGAAGGGCACAGGAAGTGCGCTACAAATATGAGGTGTTGAAAAAAATTCTTTCTAGAGCGCTGCTAACAAATTCTACTACGCGTTCTCCACGCTCCTCCTTTGTACCTCGGGCCTCAGGCTTAAAAGCTACGCCTGGAATAACGTGTTCGCAACATATCGAACTGAGCTCACTTGAACTCTTCGTCCAAAAAGTACATCCACTGCCTGCTGGGAGCTGGCACTGCGAGAACTGTGAGCGGGTGAATGCCTGGCGCCGTCTGGGACTGGCCAAGGTGGTCGAGTTCCTGTGAGGGAGAAAATGAGAGAGAAGCCGGCTCCGTCCTTATTAGCAACTCATTTAATTCCACCGTGTGCTTAGAACGTTTTTCGAGAACAAGAGTCCTGTTCGACAAAATTGCGTTGATTATTTAAAACAGCGCAAAAAACAGGGACACAGATAGAAAAGACACACACAGCGGTGTAGAAATCTTGAAAGATTTCTATCTGTGTCCCTGTCTTTTGCGCTGTTTTAAAGAATCGTGGTTCACCAACTAGCCTGCACGTCTACCCTTGTAAAATTACGCTGATCGCAGTAAACTTTCAGCAAGTATCGGGATATAACATGGCCGCATAACATATTTTAGTTTTAATTACTGCTGTCTAAAAATTCTTGAAAGGTATTCAGCAGAAGACTACTGCTATTCAGCTGATTATTCAGTTCTCGTCATGTGTGACTAATGAAGCTCAGGTATTTTGCCTTCATAGTGATCGATGGATTGACATGAGACCATTTTTCTATCTCGAATGTTCGGTCAGCAGGATTGCATCTGTTTCTGGTGCCAGGAAGAGTTTGACCACAGTTTTCAGATTCTAGGGAGCACCTGACTACGCATCGTTAATTATTGATGCACCTATGTAGAGAAATGTATATATGTGCACGTACATAAATAGGTATATAAATGATTCGGCCTTTACTTGTCATGCAGAGCACCCGTGTCGTGGATTCCAGTGGAAGAGATACCTGCTGGGTGGTGTCGCTCTATGAGGAAGATTAGGTGAGCAACACTGACGCCAGAGAGGGATCATTGGACAGGATATGGCGATATAATTGTTATCGGACACTCAGATACCCATGCGACACTCAACGGTACCCTGAGGCGGTACATGGCCGTCGTCATTTGAGTTCTCGACGCGTCTGAGGGCGTGTCCACTATTCCGGTGTGGTAGATGGCGCCCTGCCAGAACACCTCGAGGGGACCCGGATTGGTTCTCCTGAGATCGTTTGCTAGGCGATCCATGTGCCTGCACAGATAAGATGTGGCGAAACGGGAGCACAGGTGGAATAAGAGGGCAAAAAGGGAAAAACGCTTTCTTGGAAACATTACGTGTTGCGTTCATTGTATAGCGGGTACATCCAGTGTCATCGCAATGTAGCCGAAACAGGTAGCATGTAATTATTATGAATTGCGAAGAAATGCACAGTGCCAGCGATGATTTTAATACCACTGCTTGTCATGAGATCCCTAACATTACCAGCAAAAAGGTGTCATGTGTCCCGCAAGAACAACGAAGCGCATTCTTGCTTAAGGCCAAAATTGCAGGCAACCTCTTTTGGGCGGCGATATGTAAAACATGTCCTTATAATCTTCGTGTTTGACGCAGGTTAGACAAAGCATCAAAGCCATTCTTTCTACCACACACAGACAAGTGCTGAGGAGCACCAAGCGCATCATCCTAGGGTGCATGGCTTATAAGCAAGTGTGAACAAATGTAACGGGTTTGGTTGAGTTCAATTAACTTTTGCTTCTTCTCTGTGGGACAAGCGACCACACAAATGTTTTGTAAAGATAGGCCTACTGGTGAAGCGGATTCAAAGAAAGAACTTGAGCTAAGAAGCTCATTTGTTCATTTATAGGGACCTTTTACGACTGCACTTTATTTCATTTACATAAAAATAGAGAAGGAGGCTCCACGGTTAAAAAACCATCAGGGCACCTCTTATGAAGAAATTTCATAAATAATTAAATAATTGGCGGCAACAAGGTTGTCCTGAAAAGAATAATTAGGATAAAGGTAACAAAAGTACGTTCTGGAGTTAATTGCATGAGTCTACATGCTATGAAAAACGTTGCTCTTGGAGCACATATACTAAATCGAGAACTTTCGAATGCTCTAACGCCTCACAAAAATGCAGGTGCACTCACTGAAATGCAAATGCCACACCCAGAGTTGTCTCAGTGTATCTGGTTGCAGCCCGCATGAATGTCATGAGATCTGGTTCGAATGGCCCGCCACCGTAGAGGAGGTTCATGTTGTTGGCGTAGACGGAGTCGTAGAAGGCGACATCGCAAAGGCCGTCGCTCGCCATCACAGCATCTGACGTCGTCCTTCGGCCGTACGTGCAGAACAGCTTTTCCGGGCCTACGTCTGCAGACGGGCGCGTCAAATACTTAGTCGAAGCGCGTGCTTCGTGCTAACGATTGCAGGAAACGCAAGAATGCTAATGATGCTGTTTAATTTTATTAGGCCGAGGACAGGATGTCCAAAGAGCGCCGTGCCAAACTTGCCTGAAACTATCCGAAAAACATTTCGCCCTTCTATATCGGGTTCCTTAAAGAGAACTGTGACTAAAATATAAGCTTAAAGGCGGGTGGAGGGCAGAGAGAAGTAAGGCTTATGGTTTATGGAGGTTTAGCGTCCCAAAGAGACTCAGGCCGTGAGGGACGCCGTAGTGAAGGGCTCCGGAAATTCTGACCTGCTGGGCTTCTTTAACCAGAACTGACATCGCACACTACACGGGCCTCTAGAATTTCGCCTCCATCAAAATTCGACCGCAGCAGCCGGAATCGCACCCGGGTCTTTCGGGTCAGCAGCCGAGTGCCATACCTTCTGAGCCTCCTCGGCGGCTCAGACACAAATAAGTGTCGTAGTTAAGGTCTGCAGGTTAATCTCCAAGAACTGTGTTTATTTAACCTGCACTTGCATCCCACTTCATACTGGTGCCATTTTAATTCGCGTCCGTGGTAAAGCTGTCACGAAACCTGGCATTTGATCGGGGCCCCAGTTCTGACTTGCCGAACGACTTTCACAAAGAGCAACCGAGCCGCATCGTTAAGCGAAAGGTGGCAGGCACTGTACGCTAGCATAACTGGGTGTTACACTCACTTTTCAAAGGCGTAACATCCGTCGTGTCAGTGCCGGCAGTGGCCGCTACGCGGACCTGTACACTTCCGCGGTAGACGACCTTCGGATACACGCTGTACGCGGTGCTGTCATCCTCCGTCGTTGTTGAAAGGTCCGGGGAAGCTGCGTGGTCGCGCGTAGAAGTTTCCACCCAGCGCCTATGCAATGCTCCGAACTGTAGGTGCTAAAGCTAGCTGTGAAATAAACTGGAAAAGGGTGAATTTATTATCGTCATGATAATCACCATAATAAACCGAATTACGCCCACTGCAGAAGAAATGCTCGCCTCGTATATAGCTACTATTCGCCCTGCGATGTGCAGTTGCATTGTTCTATACAAGCAAACTTCCTGATATATAACCCCCCCGACCCTCCCCCCCCCCCCCCCTCATCCCGCGAACAGTGCACCGCCCCGTGCTACGCTTGTAGTCTCTTTTAACCAATCCTTTACTTTAAGAGGGCATCGGTTATCTTGAGTTCGCATTACATGTCGTGCCCGTGCCTGTTACTTCATACAAAAAATATTCCAGGCTGCAATAATCGTGACAAACGCTTCGACTTTGCGCGGCTGCTACGAAGAGCTGGATTGCATTGAATATTACAAATTGCAGAGATTTTTAATCTTTTGCAGATCCCAATGATTTCTCAAGGTGGTCAAACAAATTAGTGCAAGAGGATGAAGCACTTTGCAAGTCACATTTTGCAACCCCTAGGAAGAGTAGATCATTAATGGCAACGTCCTCGCCCGCCATCTGACTGCACTTTGAGCTCTCTCTCTCTCTCTGAATTACAAATAAACACATTTTTATCGATCCACTCGGCGCTTGGTACTTAGGGTCGACAAATGGTACTAATTGGCGATGTCCACAAAAGCTGGGTATAAGTGAGATCAGCGTATATCAGATATAAGAAGTCCCCTTATGAGAAGGATACAGCCTAACAAAGGGTCACAGGTGTAATCCGCGGTGAAATATCAGTGGCTGTTCGGCGCCTGTTTTTATGAATCGAGGACAACAATATCAAGTTATAGAGGGTGTTTATCTAATACTTTACACAATGTTTAAAAATAGGCTTTTTGAGTTAGAAGTGGGATTTTTCGGCATATCATTGCACAACGGTGAACTACATAGGAATACTGCTAAGACGTGCTAACTAGGAGGCTGGTTAAATAATATTGAATAGATAGCTTTTAACTATAACCGTTATGTTCCTTAATTATTGGCAGGCGTGTAGCCCACGGTAAGTAATATCCATATCAGTTTTTAGAATTTTGAAAATGTGGTCACCCTCGGCGCTGTGTCTCGACGAATTTTGGCTACATCGCGCCAAAATACATGCACTTTAGACAAGCTTGGAGGTAAAGCAATCTTTCCAGTGCACGCATCTCGTCGAAATAGCCAGAATTTGTTAGACCAGAGCGCCGAAGGTACGCGCGTATTCGAAATGATAAAACTGATATGGATATTACGTACTGTGGGCTACACGCCTGTGAGTAGTTAAATAGCCTAACCGTAATAGTTAAAAAGTAAAATATTCAATTATTGTTAACCAGCCTGCTTAGAGTTAGCTCGTCTTGGCTGCATTCTGATGAACTACACCGCTGACAATGCTATGCGAAAAAAAAGCGCTATTGTAGCTCAGAAAGCCAATTTTTAAGTCTGGAAACACCGTGTATATTGTCAGTTGAATACTAAATTGAAAGTTGATTCAGAAGAAGGCTGTCCTGGGCAAACCGCGGCGCAGCTGGCGTTGTAGGCGTGAGCGGGAAAATAGGGTTTTTATGGCTTGCGTTAGAAGACCTAGTAATACTCCGGCATGTAATGGTTTGACTGTGGTGTGCCAGCACTGCTTTCACCAAGTTGTCAATTAAGACGAGGATTGTGGTGCGCCTCTTTGTGCGCCTTAATGGCTAAGAAAACAAAGACAGTGTGAAAGATCACTTGATGCGTGTCAGGCGACTCCAGTATTGGCGTGCCTTTTTCAATCAGGCAGTATTCGAAAAAGTACAGGGGAATTTCGCTTGTCTAAATACAGCTCTTCAGTTGGCTCTTGGTGCGAATCTGTTCAGACCCTCCAGTGGCTTACCTCCCCACAGAATGAAAGCCGCGATGGCCGTAGTTGCGGCCAAGAAAGAGAGCAGCGCGCACATCAGCAGCATGGCGGGCTTGTCGCTGCTCTCCCTGCACCAGTGGAATAAAAGCCTGTTAGGAAGGCGCGAAAACCACTTTCTCCGCCTTGGGTGTCTTAACGCGATAGCAGTATATGGCTCATCGGCAATGAAACGTGGCGTCGGCGTTGACCAGTAGCAGTGGTTTCGAGAAAAGCGCAGATTACGTCACTGCGGTATCGAAGAAAAAACGACATTTCTTCGCAAAGTCCGGGGAACGGAGCCCAGGACATCCAAACTGCGAGGCGAGCACACAATCTTTAGAGCACAAAACCATGTTACTTATTGGCGAACAAAGGTTATCCAAGTGTTTACTAAGCCTTACGACTTCATACTAATGAGCAGGTAGTGCGATGAGAATGGAAGAGAAAAAAAGAAAAATAATAAGGAAATAAAAATTTAAAACAGCAAATCCTTTCACGTTCATAGCATGTAGGTGATCTTAAGTTCCCTCTGTAATTTACTTTGAAAACTTCCATATCAGCGCTGAACCATGTCCCTTGGTCAGCGTCTATCAATTACTTTCTCTGAAGCTGAAAGGTATTTAACAACGCCCCATTTTTTAATGTGTCGTGTTGCTTTCGAAGTTGTTTTTACTACTGTGCTGCATATATCGTGCATAGTACTCCTTGATTATGGAAGGCCAAATGATCTTGCAATGCAGTCAGAAAATCTTCGCATTGGCCCTGATCTAAATAACACTGAGACACTCTGCATAGCTCGCACCTATACGCTGTTAATGACATGTTAATAGCCTAAGCAAACAAATCGGATATAAATAATTCGGATCACTTAAAGACAGGCCCCATGTCTTATGTCCCCTAACTTATTTTCATATTCCGAAATAGCAACACTTAGGGTAGCGCAAAGGACAGGAGTGCATGCATGCGTAGCGATGGGCAGCTACCTTTTACGTATATCGAATGATTCTGCCCCATTGATTTTATCCGTGACTCGGCTCCGCTTACAGACGGCCACTGGTGCCAGCTCTACTTGGTGATGAATCGCAATTGACGCCTTTAATTTTTTTTTCACTGCGCGTCTGCAGTGCGTGCGACTTCTGCCCGCATGTATTGCGGCATCTATTAAGCAAAACATTGTGCATTCTACTTGTTTGTCGCTTTCATCGCTAGGCTGACTGCACAATTCTACCCGTGCATGCATGGAAGAGATAATAAATTTATTTATGGAATAGACATTCTCAGAAAAAAAAATATTAACCGCAAAGTTTCATGCAGACTGCTGTTTTTAATGGCGTAATTTATTGAGGGAACAGCCGATTGTTTTTTATTTTACTTACCCTTTGCTCTTAGGCACTGGAAGGAAAAGAAAATAAAGTAGAACCTGTTGATTAGGCGCCTCGACATGCGGACGGCAAACTCAGTAGGACTTGAACAAATAAAGCGTTATCATAGGAGCGGGAAAAGTGCACTAAGGTTGTAATATGGAAGTTAAAGCCTTCAGGAGGGAGAAGAAATATAGGAAGCGGGCTATGTATGAATGACATTTTAGTCAAGCAATGAAATGACCAATTTCTGATATCTTGCTTTCATAGAGATATGGAAATCTTGTTGTTAGCGTGCTTTTGCATAACTAACGCTCACTTCCGGTCAACAAATGAATACAGAGGTCAGGACCACACAACGTCACCTGAATGCCCCAAAAGCAAGCAAAATATAAAAAAAACATCACCAAATGTTCGTATCGTACTACCGAGAGCAATGACATGTTCGTTTGCCCTTTGTGGTGCAAAACTTCTCTTACTCTGCCGTTTTCTTTGAGCTCAGCTAGTTTTGCAGCAGCTACGAAAATGACGCCGGCAAGGGGAGCGTAACTGCGCTTGAAGACTGACTGCATAAACGGGGCGCATTTTAGGAATCGCAGGAACACTTTTTAGAGCAGGCGGTTTACTTTCAGAGGTTTCACCTCTGCTCTGCATGGAACCGCAAGTCCCGAAGTTGGGCGAACTATTCCCATTCCAGCTTGTGCTTTATAATGTAGGCAGAGAGATGGACATACTGGTTACACATTACAATACGCTACTTGTGACCATAAGGTTCAAATACATCCTAGAACACTCCTAGTGGATCGAAGGAAACCCTTACGCGGAATTTCATTATTATTCATTTGCGATGACTCGCGATTATTGATTACCCTTGGACAGTACTAGCTTGCCTATTGTTCGAGTTGCCCCCTCCCTCGCCACAAAAGAAAGAAACAGAAAAAAGCGATTCTTAGAGCCAGGGTTACAGTTACTGAAGTGAAAGCTTCACCACGCTAGCCGCGGAGCATTGCGCGGGGTCGGGCGCACGGCCATATCTGCGCGAGCCACAGGTGCTCACTGCGCGCCGCCGCCGCCACTGCGCCGCAAGTGATATCACTCAGCTATGCGTCTAACTGCGCATGCGCCGTGCTCTTTCCACGGCGCTCACTTGTGAGCGTGATCGTTAGCGTGCGCTCGCTTCTCAGATGTGCAGTAGATGAAGAGGCGAATTGCAAGCGTACGTACTCATTACGGCATCAGCAGAGGCTAAGAGAAGGCATGTCGGCGGATCCCGAAGTCGTAGCATGACGCAAGGCCGGCTGACAACGCGAGAAAGAAGCGAGGAAGGCCAAGCGTGCGGCTGAGATGCCCGAAGAACGGGAAGAACGGCTCGCTAAACGACGACGACAAGAAGGGGAGAAGCGACGACAACGAGCCGTGAACGAAGCCGCCGCCTCGACGCCTGCCCAGCAACATCCGATGTAAACCGAGTGAGAGAGACTGACTAACCAGGTAGGTGATTCCTCTCAGTGAATTTGGGACTGCATTGAGGCAGTTTCACTAGACATTAACGGACAACCTGTTCGGCAGCGTGTGTGGCGTGTACGAAAGACAATGGCACAAGAACAACTGGAGTTTGGTGAGTGAAAGCATGTATCCAACTCTGAGTATGGCTTCTCCGAATGGGACGCAGAGACAGTTCGTCAGGCCAGCGCGTGTCGAAAGTGCAAGGACAGTTTAGTTCAATCCAAGTTTGCCCTTTTGAACCTAATCCATGGTTATCGTTGCCCGGCCATGCCGCCAAACTTAGCCGCTAAATAGCTTTCGCGTACACGCTAGGTTTAACCAAGCTAAACCTTTCTGCATTCTTTGTAAAATACCTTCAGTGGTCGGTGCCCTTTGCACCAAAAGACACCACAGTAGCAACGTGGCCCTTATAGTGTAGCTCTGCGTTCGTCTTATTACAGGTTTTCCCCCCCTTTTTTTTACAAAATTTTAATGTGGTGCCAGAAAGAAAAAGTTCCGCTCAGACCAACGTCTCGGCAGAACCTGAGTGGGATCTAGGCTTTACATTGAGCTATGAAATCTTGCCAGCTTCTTCAGTCGCTCAGCTCATGAGTACAGGAAATGCTTGCCTACAATCAATATCGCTCACTTAATATCACAATAGTTTTTCGCCATAAGTGCCGGTGCAATTTAAGCACTTTCGAGTAGCTGTCAGTAAAGCGGCGGCTACGTATGCTGGGAACTTTGGGATTTTCATTTTAACGGGGCAGATTTAGTGGTAAGTTGGCGTATCAACGAGCAAGTATCCTTGTAACAAACAAATGAAGACGTGCACTATCCCCAGAAAAAGTCTACGGGACGCGACTGCGCATAAAGAATTATATCGGTGTGGTTACGTAATCAATGACATCCTAGTTAAAATCAACAGGAAGAGGTGGGCTTGGGCAGGGCATATAATGCGAAGACAAGATAACAGCCGGTCCTTAAGGGTAACGGAGTAGATTCCAACAGAAGGCAAGCGTAGCAGGGGGTGGCAGAAAGTAAGGTGGGCGGATGAGATTAAGAAATTTGCGTGAATACGGTGGCCGCAACTGGCGAAGGACAGGGTTGAATAGAGAGACATGGGAGAGACGTTTGCCCTGCAGTGGGTGTAGTAAAGCTGGTGATGATGATAATGACATAATCAAGCTCCTTGAAATGTATGAAGGTCTGAGGAGACAGTATGCTCTAACAGCTTGCAAAAATACCAAGCGGTTGAGTCGCGGGGAAGAGCTACAATTCATTTTTTTTCCAAAACACGCATTCAATGGACTTTTGCGGGTGATATTGAAATAAATGTGGAAGTGGAGCAATGTGGATCATCCTGGAGGCACTGAATGAATGAAGGTCGCGAAACACAGAAGACCTACTGTTTGAGAACAGCAAGTGAAAATTGCGAGGACACTTTGGCAACTAAAGTGTTGAGTGGCGAACGTCAGGGACACTACACCGTGATGACTTCCGGTGGATGTGACGTCACACCATCCCCGTGGCTATATCGACGTCTGCGTTACCTCAACTCAGTTTTGACATTTTTGACTATAATGAATTAACTAATTACTCTACAGTCATCGCACATGGCTTCCAGGTTCATTTTTTCCCTCGTACAGGGTCTGTTCTGAAAGTAGTAGGACTGGTTTTTTCAGGGACAAACTGGCGGACGAGAGGTGATCTGCTCGTGCAGGATAGTTGAAGGACGATATTGGGACTGCTGGGGAAAATCGGCAGTCTGCTCTCGGCCGTTGAAGAGAGCAGGTCGCTTGTACTGTGAACCCCTGTCGAAATGTCTCATCACGCAGAATCATAGAGCGTTTTCTTGATCAGCGATACGTAATCAAATTTTGTGTAAATCTTGGTAAAACTGGCAAAGAGACTCACTACATGATTAAGGAGGCCTACGGTGACGCTGCCGTGGGTATATAAGGCGTTTTTTGAGTGGCACAAGATGTTCCGAGAAGGTCAGGAAAGAGTGGAAGACGACGACCGCTCCGGACGCTCTTCAACCGGCAAGACCAACCAAAATGTGTAGCGAAAGAAACATTTACTGAACAGTGATTGTAGGATGAGTATCACAATGATTGCTGATGACTTAAGCATTCCTCAAACCCAAGTTTTTGAGATCGTGACCGAAAACTTAGCCATGAGGAAAGTGTGCGCGAAGTTGGTGCCGGGAGTGTTGTGAGAGGAGCAAAAGGCCAACCGGAAAGCGATCTGCCAGGGTCTTCTTCATCATGTGAATGAGGACGCCGATTTTTTGCCCAGCACAAGGCGGCAACGCCGCCTCAGGCCCCCTGCAGCCCCGACTTGGCAGCGCCAGACTTCCGATCGGTAGATGCAGTTGAACAGGCCGTGACAAGGGAGCTAAACAGCATTCCGGTCCAGGCGTTCCCGAAGGCGTACGAAAACTGGAAAACTCATTCGCAGCAGCGTGTAGGTGCGGAAGGGTGCAACTTTGAAAAATTCTAATTGTCTGCACTATTCTGTTGAATAAAGTTTATACCAAAAAATGAGTCCTACTACTTTCAGAACAGACCCTGTATATCTGAAGCAACCATTCGTTTTCTGCTCTTTTTTGTTCCCGAATTAATGCGCTGCCTAAGATGTGACACCTTCTGCTAACGGACGACAGCATGAGCCATTAAGTGCTTCGCCTTAATACATGCGCCCCAGCCGCTGCAGTTCCCTACCTGCCGAAGTGGTCGCCGTCGACTGAAAAGCCGAGGTCACCAGTTCGGACGGCGCAGTTGTCTGGTCCAGGTGCGTCTGTCCATACGACGCTTCTGTGTGCGAAGCAGGGTCGTAGCCGGGATGACCGAATACCGGGTTCTGAGCAGCCGGGACGTAGGCACTGCTGAACATGACGTTGACTAGGAAGGAGATGACCTGCAAATGAAACAAGGCACTTCTGCACAATCTCCGCCTGTATTACAGGGAGTGGTGTCTCGGTTGTCTGCATTCAAACATCGCAGTGACCCCAATGGTAGTTCTCTGCACCAAGTTGGACGTTTCCGTTAAGTACATGTTCATTCAATGATGCGCCTGAGTATCATGGAACTGTCTACGGATTTCCGACTCACTGGCAAAGCGGTTCCAGTTCTTTGCTTTGATGTTCGCACTGAAGTTCAGTTTAATGGGATATTAAATGCGAGATTATATGATATTGTTGAAGATTTTGCGGGGTCGCAGCGGAGCACCAGAGAGAGATGACCAGCGTGGCAGGCTTCTAGTTCCCCAAGCAGCACATGACAGTGGTCCAATGCAGGAATTGAGTTGGCAAACTACAGTCCTATGAAGGCCCCGCGTTGCCTATGTTCTCCCCGCCTTGGCTCAGCCATTTTCAAAAGTTGGCAGTATTGGACCAGATTCTCGGGCGTTTTCCCTGTCTTGGCTCAGCCATTTTTAGAAGTTGGCAGTATTGGACCAGTCTCTCGGGCGTTTTCCCTGCCTTGGCTCAGCCATTTTTAGAAGTTGGAAGTATTGGACCAGTTTCTCGGGCGTTTTCCCTGTCTTGGCTCAGCCATTTTTAGAAGTTGGTAGTATTGGACCACTTTCTCGGGCGTTTTCCCTGCCTTGGCTCAGCCATTTCTAGAAGTTGGCAGTCTTGGACCAGTTTCTCGGGTGTTTTCCCCGCCTTGGCTAAACCTGTGCTACACGGGCACTTTCGAATGACATCTGAGTGGAATGGCAGTCGAGACTTGGAATGGCATTCGAACTCGATGGACTCCCGCGGTGCTACACGACACTTTCCAAACGCATTCGAAATTCTCAGCTCGTTTTCAGTGTACAACGACGACGACGGTCACACTAGTCCGACAACGGCACTATCACGGTGAACAGCAGCATGTGATTATAGTGAACTATCTATTTCACTTTAATATTGTTGTAGTGGGACAAGTTTTTTGGCTAAACGACACCGACGAATCCGATCGGCGGACGGTCAGCCTTCATGCCCTCGGGAGTTCGGCGGCTAAGCGAAAACACGCTGATGAGGTGACGGTGGGAATACATGTGCGCATATACGTTATCCGCATTGGAAATAAGCGAAACGAACGGCTATATTTCACATGTGCACACTTGGACACTCACTAGCGATAAGCACTTGAGAAATTAATTTCAGTCGACGACGACTCCGTTCCCTTCCGCGACGACTAGGCCTAGCGAGTCTGCAGGGTTGGATCGGTGACTGCGGTGGTTGTGAAGAACGAATTCACAAGTTCTAGCGAATGCAAATGGTCAACGAGTGTAGTTTTGACAACAGTGACATGAAATCAACTATTGCTTACATCGCAGGACGCGCATACGATGAACGGGAAGCGGCGGTGTGACTCGGGCTGCCGAGCCGTGCTTTACGGCCAGCAGCAGTCGTCGCCGTCGCTAGCTTGTGGGTAACAAGTTAGGCCGTTTCAGTTAACGCGAACGGTCGCCAAACATACTTCTGGATCAAGTAGTTTAAAATAAAGTACTGGGCATGTCGGAGGAAGCCGGGAAAATTAGCGAGAAGCGCCGGTCCTACGCGATGTCAACCCGGCTGTCAAGTGCTTCTCAGGCGAGCGATCGCGTCGGCGCTTCCCACAGATTACAACCGGTACTGAAGAGAAGAGACTATTTAATAGAACTAAAGCGCATATTTCGTTTTCGACGCTGCCTACGACATTGAGAGCAGTCTAGGAGCAGAAAAAAGGGTGGGTTAGATAAACAAAAAAAAAAAGTCTTGATCCCCGTTCTGAAGTCACGAAGCTATGTTGGAAAGCTTTTTCTGAAATATGGAGATTAATGGGGCAACAGCCCTCCTGTAGCTTGAAAAAGAATTAGTTGAGCGAGAACGAAGGCTCTCTAAGAAGAGCTCCGCGTTTACACAAATACCGCAGTAGCGCATCGTAATTCCCAGCGGCGGGGCTAGTTGGTGACGCATTTTCTTTTCCCGAAATTTCCTCGCGGAGGGGAGACGCCATGCTCGCATGTAAGCACACGGCACGCGGAAGTAGGGGGAGGGGGGGGGGACAGCCGGTCACAACTTGAGCGTGGTCTGCTTTGTTTTCCTTCCGAGAGTGTATTGTGTAGGCGCCCAGGGCGGAAGAGGGGGCCCCAAAACGAGGGTGTCTCGATGTGCGGGAGGGGAGAGCGGAGAGAAGCGCACGCACATCTAGGCGCCCTACGGCTACGAGCACCTGTTTCTATTCACCCCAGCACACCACTTGCACTTGCCGATCTGCGCCCTGCCTCTGGGATTAGTGCATTTTCCTGGCGCATTTTCCCTGTTTACATGAGTGGGATGCACGAGAAAGTTGACATGTTGCGCTGCTCTCGCGTTCATGTAAACGGAGCTTATCAGCCGTCCTAGTGTTATGCGCTTTTCTTACAGTTGCACTGTAAAAACTAGCCGTCACTTTGACGGTCATCCTTTGGTCAATTTTCACGGGTCCGCGGCGTATTCCGAAAAGACCATTCCTTCGGCGTGGATCGGGGGGAGAGGGCAGAGCAACGAGGAGCACAAAAAAATAAACAAAATTCTCGGCCTTCTGATTAGCTCTTCTTCGCAAACGTCATACGACCGTTGACCTATCGCGATGCGGTCGCGTTTGGCGTCGCGCGGACTCTGCGTGTGAAGCATTTCTGGCCTCCTCGTGCCATCTTGGCGTCGTCGGTGTGCGCGGACCTTGTTTTTTTTCGTGTTCTGGCGCCATTTTGTTTTTCCGCGTTGGTGAGAAGACGGCGAGGCTTGGATTCATGGAAGCGGCTGCTGTCTCAAACCAAGTGCGCCTGATTACGGTAGGTGTACTGCATGTTTGCTATATTTGCTTACATTTTCCTTTCGGAACGTGGTGTATGACACAAGCGCGGAGGGTCTCGTTCGAGCCGTCGTGGCGTGCACACCGCGGCGGCCGGCGTACATACGTACAGGCGCGGCCATAAGTAAACGGAGCACGCTAGTGCGTTTGAAGTGCAATCACGTTTTCTCCATTGGTAATAAAGAAGCGTTGTTTGTCTACAAGAAAGCCCACCAACCTCCTCTACCAGCATGCGCGTACCACTGCTGGAAATTTTAATTAGGTGACGCGTGAAAAATATTCGAAGAGAATTGCGTGCTCCGTTTACTTTTGTCCGCGCCTGTACGTTTTTCGCCTCAAGCCCGTCGTGGATTCGTCTCGCGCTGTGTTCGCCCGCTTTCCTACACAAGGGTTACCATCGATGCAAACTTTCTTCTGTGCGTTCCCTGTGAGCCCGCTCCTTCCTAACGCGAGAGGTGGCCTTGTATGCTTCAACACTCAGGTGAAGGGAACACGCGAGCCGATCGCGCGCTTGTGGCTGTTGTAAACAACGCGCTGTCGTGCTTTTGCGCGGTCTGCTAGACTGCTGGTCGCGCGGCTGGTAAGATGTGATGTGACAGCTATTACCCCATTGTGCTCCTTCGGTGCGTATTTGGCTTTCGAATTAAATCGTCCTCACTGTTTTAAAACTCTTACTGTTCCAAAAGTATAGCACGCACGCATCGTATTGCTCAAGACGTGGCCTGCCTCCAGTTTTTAGAACAGCCGCAGGGGCTCGATCGGCCCGCATCGCGATGATCCCGCGTGTTCGCTGCCGTATTGCTTCAACCTGCATTAGGTGCGTTCGCCTTTTCCTTCGTTTTTTTGCGGGGACATCTCGAGCACGCCTGTATCGTCTACTTTCGCGCTCTGCCGCGCCTATTTCGTCTGTCCGGAACTGTCCTGCAGCTCTTCGGTCGGCTGTACTCGCCCCGGCTCCTAACGCTGCAGCCGTGCGAGGCGGCGGCGGTCGGCCCGCTGGTTGTTTTATGTTCCTGCTGCACTGGCCGTAGTTTGAAGTGATAACTCCGAGGTCCGCTGTGCCTGCAGCAAGCTGTGATAGCTTCGTGCAAGCGGGCCCCGATTTTCTAGAACGAGCATCTCGCTAGGGATACATATTCGAAAGCAAAAGATCAGCCCAGACCGAGAGCCTTCGCTGCCCTGTAACCTTAAGGGTGAACCGAGTATAATCTCGATGTCTTTCCTATGGCACCAAGCTTGCCGTATGCATAGTTTGTGTTAGTCTTGAAGTTACACAGCAAAACTTTTGACTGAATAGTATTACGTGCTAGTAATTTTGTTCCCATGCAGGCTCAGGTATGGGCGACATCCACCTACTTGCCCTTGCAGTCGACAGAGAGGAGTGGACAAGTCTAGACAAGGCAGTGGGACTCCTTCTTGGAGCCTTTCTTGGTTTCAACATCTGTGATCCACCCAGCAGCCCTCTCACTATGGAACGTTTGCAGAGGTAAATGAGTGTGAAATAATTAGAAGGACCTTTTCTATAAAGGTTGGGATTTCAGGACCAGTAAAATATTTATTCAAATAATATGCGTGACTTAAAATCGAGTACTTCTTCGAACGAAGAAGCTTAGGTGATTATTTTGAAACGAATTCAAGCGCACAACAACACGCACACAAGAGAGGAAAGACACAGGATAGCGCCTGTCCTGTGTCTTTCCTCTCTTGTGTGCGTGTTGTTGTGTGCTTGAATTCGTTTCAAAATAAGCTATGCACCATCTAGCCCAAACAGAAGTTTTGTTAAAGCTTAGGTGACCTCTGGTCAGCTTCCTTGGCTTTGTGGGTTCTTATAGGGTGCTGCAATACAAGGTGCAGGACTGAAATCTTTTCTTTCAGGGATTTATGGTTTATGCACTAGTGAGTAATCTCATAACTTGGCAGCCCTTAGCACAGCAAGCTGGCACTATTCATATCGTGCATCATCGCTTACAGCTTGAAACTTGGGAAAAACCCACCTAGGCACAAATGATTTCACGACACAAGAAAGAGACGAGGAGACAATGGACAAGCGCCAAGTTCCAACTATTTTTTGCTCGAAAAAAAAACAACAACATACATTTATAGTCTCAGGTAACGCCCACATTTACACACCACGTGCCTTATCGCAGCCCTAACTTATCGCCTAGCACGATCATTATTGCTAAGAAAATCGTACTCAGCCGCATACAACCTAACTGAAGTGTCACTCACGCACAAGGCTGCCTTTTTCTTTATGTGAAAGGCTTCCAATAAAAGCCTCGCCTGCTTGAATTTGCTTTTGCCCACAATCCTCGCCTTTTCCAGTCGAGGTGCACACTTGCACGTGTTAACGTGGCTCACCAAAGTGGCGTATTTGTGTTTGTTATTCACTACCTTTTTGTCATGTTCCCCAAGGCGTTTGTTGATGCACCTCCCCGTTTGCCCTATATAGGACATACCACAGGTCAGGGGTATCTCGTACACCACTCCTTCCGTGCAGCGTATAAAGGTGCGCTGATGTTTTATGCTGCACCCAGGGCGCTCTGTGCCACAAATCCGGGGTGTAAGTTTGCTCAACTTGTTTGGGGCTGAAAAAACAAGCGGTACCTTGTGCCTGTTAGCCACCTTCTTCAAATTGTGTGACAGTTTGTGCACATAAGGCATGACTTCAGGTTTTACCGCAGGGCCCCTTTCTTCAAGATTCTTTGGACTGGTGCAGCGTTTTGTCTTTTGGAGGAGGGTTTCAGCGACAGCAGTCAACACCACCGAGGGGAAGCCAGCAGCCAAAAGGCGTCCAATCTGATTTCTTAAGCTATCGTGCATTTGGTGCGGACAGGACTTCGAAAGCAAGGACTCAAAGCATAACGAGGCGATGGCGCGCTTCACAATTTTTGAATGCGCCGTATTGAAGGGCAGCAGTTCCTTGCTAGTACAAGGAAAATAACCCCAACATAAATGGTCCTCCCGGAACGCCAAGCTTAGGTCTAAAAATTGTAGTTTCCTCTCCCTTGGGAGCTCATGCGTAAAAACTAGGACACACCCTTTGAAGTTAAAAACACTTAAAATCCTGGACACATTAGCTTTAAAAGAATTGTAAAAACCAGTGGATAAAAGGATAATAAAATTGTCAACATATCTAAAAATTTTAAAAACAGATCCTCCTACCAATAATTGTGCAAGTTCCTTGTCCAAAGCAACTAAAAAAATTTCACATAAAATAGGGGCGACACAGGAACCTATACATATGCCTTTTCTCTGTAAGTAGGGTTGCTCATTAAAAACGATAAAAGTGACCTTAAGATATTGCTCCAATAAATTCAAAAAGTTTTCCACAGACATACAAGCAGCATCCCGGAAGTCCATTTCCCCTGTACCTTCAACACACGAAAGAACAGACGCCAGTAGCTCAGCATGCGGGACGGAATAAAACAAATCTTCTATGTCTACAGCAAAGGCAGATCGAATTTCTGGATGCGTTTCAAAACAATGAACTACATCTATCGAGTTCTTTACCCGAAAAGGGTCGTCCAGTTTAAGAGAGTTAAGCTTGCTTTGCAAGAAACGGCTAACATTATGCTGCCACGAACCATTTTCGCCCACTATAGTGCGGAACGGAATGTCAGGTTTGTGGGTTTTAGCAGTAAAGAATACGGAAAGACAGTTCCGTTTGCTTTTCGCTATATCACTAGCGAGCTTCGGCAGATGGAGGTCCTTACAAAAGTTAATGAACCTGGTTTTAACTCTCACTGCTGCTTTTTTATTGGCTATAAAATTCTTGTCTACTGCTTGCAATGCTTTTTCATTGTAAAGTCCTTTTTTCATGACCACAAACCTGCCATCTTTGTCTGACTGAAGGAGACACAGCTCATTCCTATTAAAAAAAAGAGGGAACATGACTGAATCACGTTCCAGTCGACTGGTTACAGCCATCTTAACAGATTTTTTGAGGCAGTCCACTCCTTCCAACAAAGACCGTTCTTGGTTTTCTCCTTTTGCTTTCGCAGCAATGTTCCTGTTTGTGGCGAGCAGTTCATGGGCAGGCACACCCGGTTGAATGCCGTACTTTGGTCCTCTCTCAGGCACATCTAACAACCTGTCTGGGACATTTGCATCCCCTAACACCACCACGCGGCTCGTGCTGTTGTCCTTTTGGTTGTTAACATCACCGAGCAGACATTTTAGAACCTCCCTCCACTTTCCTCTGTCAGCTGGGCAGCTTGCCGCTTGAAGAAAGCGTAGTTCTTCTCTGCAAGCCACTCTGGAAACTCACTGCGGCAGATGACATGTAGCCAGTCGTGAAAAAAAACGAACCTGGCGCCACAGTTCAGATCTAAGTATCTTGCCTACCCGCTTAACGTGTCCCCAAGAAGGCTTCACAGCACCAAATAGTAGACTTACATCGTGCGGAATAGTTCCTTTCCGAAGGCAGAAGTGTCTGTGTGTCTACTCTCCGTGCTACGCGCCAGCTTTTGGTGTGCTCCATTGTGAATGCCATGTGCCAAGCAAGACGCTACGCCTTCTGCCTTCGGAAAGGAACTATTCCGCACGATGTGCAACACGTGCACAGTGTTCCGCAACACGTGCAAGTGTGCACCTCGACTGGAAAAGGCGAGGATTGTGGGCAAAAGCAAATTCAAGCAGGCGAGGCTTTTATTGGAAGCCTTTCACATAAAGAAAAAGGCAGCCTTGTGCGTGAGTGACACTTCAGTTAGGTTGTATGCGGCGGAGTACGATTTTCTGAGCAGTAATGTTCGTGCTAGGCGATAAGTCAGGGCTGCGATAAGGCACTTGGTGTGTAAATGTGGGCGTTGCCTGAGACTATAAATTTTATGTGTTTTTTTCCCGAGCAAGAAATAGTTGGAAGTTGGCGCCTGTCCGTTGTCTCCTCATCTCTTTTTTTTCCCAAGTTTAAAGATGGAAAGCCTACTAGCCTGTCAACATGCCTTCCATCGCTTACAGCGTTTACCAAATTTGTTACACGTTATTCAGTGTTCTAGCAAAAAAACAGCAAAAACTGAGACACAGGTCGATGAGACGGTACACACACTACCGCCGAATTTACAGCTGATTTATTTTTGCAAGCGCATATGAAACTGAAACAAGCCCAGTCGTCATTCCATTCCTGATAAAAAGCGCCACTTTTTTTCTGTGATAAGGACAGAGAACCACTTATTCTTTTTTTATAATTTGTTAGAAGTGTTTCAAGCAGTTCTTGCTCATGCCTGGACTTACCCCTGCTAATAATGTTTGTACCACTTATTCTTTTTTATAATGTGTTAGAAGAGTTGCAAGCAGTTCTTGCTCATGCCTGACTTAACCCTGCTAATAATGTTTGTGCTGTGAAACAGGCTGGCATCTGCTACAGTCCTTCACATACAAAGCAAGGTTGCTACAGGTGCCTGCTTGCAACTTCTTGCCATGTTATCTGCGACGTTCATTCAGGCATTGCCGAGTCTGCCTGATGTATACTTTCCCACTCGACATATGGATTTAATACACAACCCTCATTACACACACTGTGAACTCCAATTAGTGGTTGCTCTTGCAGGCTGAAAACACAAACTGGATACCAAAATTTCGGACACTCTTTCAACCCATGGGAAATTTTATGGAAGTATGAGACAAGAAACACTGAGGTGATCCTGTTCTTCCATAAAATTTCCCATGGGCTGTAAAGAGCGTCCGAAAAATTTGGTATCAACATGGTGTTTTCAGCCCCTCATGAGCTATCTGGTCTTTTCACCCGCATCTCTGGCTGTGCAGAGAACAAGCATGCAAGACCAACCACCAAACGAGGTTCACAAAGTGTGTGGTGGGATTTGTGTATTCAACCCCATGTGCTGTGGGAAAGTATACATCGAGCAGGCTGGGCAATGCCTGAATGAATGCCTCAGGAAACAAATTGCATGTGAGCACAGGGAGCAACCTGGCGTTGCATGTTAGGGACTGTAGCAAATGTTTACCACTGTTTCACCACACGAGCATTACTAGCAGACGGAAGTCCTTGCCGAGCGAGGACTGGTTGAAGCATTTTTAATAAAAAGAAAGAGCAATCCTGCATAAGCGAGCCATCTATCCTTATAATAGTGAAAGACTGCCGTTTTTTGCCTTGGATGGAAAGATGATTGAACTTGATTTTTTCATTTGCATCGGCGCTTGAGCGAGAAAATGGCTTCAAGTACATGGATGAGCCAAAAATGAATCATTTGTAAGTTTGCCAAAAGTGTGTGACTTCTTCTGGTCCTGTGTCACGGTTTTCAGGATATTGCAGAAAACACCTGGTATAATTGTTTATGTAATTCAAAATATCTTTGGTCATCTATGATGCTCACTTAGACTAGAAGCAAGTAATGCGTAACCCTATCAGTACATGTGTTGTACACCTTGTGATGGTCACAAGTGCTTCCTCCAGAGTGATGCATTGATCTGCCAGAGTTGTCCAGTTGAAAGGAATGTTTCTGATACCTTCCACTTCCAGACCTGCCCTCCTAAGACCGCCTAGATTGGTTTATGTGCCGTTGCCTGCTGATCAAAGCTTTGCCTTGAGGAAATGTGATGTGTACTCTCTTTGACAAATTCAAGTAGAGTGACTGTGTTGCTTTCAAGTGGTAAATGTAAAGGTAATGTCGTGTATATAGCATGAATGGTTGCATCAACAAAAGGATGATGCAATAAGGGAACAAGACAGTACACCTTTTGAACTACAGTGTAAAATATTTCCGCAAGGTGCGATATATTACAGCGGTGGACTGTCGTCGCAACTTGACAAAGCCCATGCCTTGCAAGCCACGTTAAAGAGTTAGAGTCGGGTTAAAATTCATTGTTGTGCATGACAGTTAAGTGCAACACAGTTCATAAATGGAAGTTGGACAGATGCGTTATCTCCCTTTTATAGAAAAGAGAATTATGTTTTGATTTCATTTACAAGTATTTAATGATGGCAACAAATTCTAGCTTTAGTAAATAGTTTTTCATGTTCCCTTTAATTAACATGCTTTCACAGTTTTATTTTAATCGTTTGGAAAGCTTATTGGAGCTGAAAATGCCCTTCGAACCTGCGGTGTGTAATAAAAGCTGCAGTCACTTGCCTTCTATTTATAGGCATCTATGATGCCACTTAGCAGGTGCAAGGTGGTCAACCGCAACGAGAAGTCAATGTCAATGGATTGAGGCCCCTCTAGTGATTCTTTACTTGATTGTTTAGTTGTGTCAAGGTTTTGTATGTTGCCTTGATTTATGAGGCACGTAATAATATATCTGTTTACTATATTTTTTACCTGATGTCCTTCCTGACTCAGGTGCTCAGCTACTGATTCCAAGTGAGGGATCAAACACCATCCATAGTAGCTGCATTGCTCTGGAGGCTAAATGCAAAGAAGCACGTGTGCTAAGCGATGTCGGTGCATCTTAAATTAAGAACTCCAGGTGGCCAAAATTAATCTGGAGCCCTTTAGTACAGCATTTCTCATTGGCAATTTCCTCGAATTAATTTTCTACATTTTTCTAAAATGATGGACATGATTTTTGTGTGTTTGGAAATAATGTCTATTTTCTTTGTTCACTTTTCCTGTGCAGATGCCATTTGCGAAAAACTGCATTTGATGCATCAGAGGCACAAGGTTTTATTCGCAGGTAGCTGCCCGGTTCATGTGATAGAGCGGGTGGAAGGAAGAGACGCTTTGCCGAAGTCTTCTCCCCCCTTCAACCAAGCACGCCACCTGCGAGTGCGGGGACAGCCCCCTGCACTGTGCCTGCATGTGTGCCTCCCAATCCCCTGGCCTCTTCCACTTCCCGAGGGCCCTGCCTCCCTACAGCCCCGGCCATCACCCATCCGACAGCACCTGCCACCACCCTTCCCAGCCCCTAACGATTAATTCTATTTGGACTTTTTCGTAAAATAAATGTTCTTTTCATGAATACTTTGGTTGTCTCATTTTATGAATATTTGCGTGGTTGCTTACGAGTGAACATTTGCATTAATGTTGCCCACTGAAGATAAAAATTAACATAGGCTTTACTGGTGAGTAGTAAATAGAAAAGGGCAGTGGCATGCCAATCTTTCAGCCACTGATGTGACAGGTTGTATGCGCTGTCATGAATGGAAAAGCCTGTGCTTAGTCTGCATTGACAGTGCCAAATGGCTGAACATATCAATCTTGGCATCAACAGTGGGATATAAATGGAGTATATGAAAGGAGTAGCTGGTTTTCAGTACATATTGGTATGGCCAAATGGCTATCCATGGGACTAATATTGGCATCAACAATGGGACATCAATGGAATAGCTGATATTCAGTACGTATTGGTAGTACCAGCATGGCTGAACATTGGACCGATACTTGCAGGACCAATGAAGTATGAGTGGATAGGCCAGTGATATGCCCATACTGGCAGTGCCAGAATGGCTGAACAATGGGACAATCTTGGTATGAAGTATGGGCCAAGGTTGGAAAATGTAGTAATGTGCTCCTATGCCAATGCCAGCCCAATATTGATGCCAATGTATTCCAACAATGAGCCATTGTTGGTACAATGCTGGCGTGCTGCCTGGGTCCGGACTGCCCGTGCCGGGCGTGCGCGCCCAGCACGCGCTGTCCATCTTTATTTTCCTCTAGCGCGGGAACGCCGATCTCAGCGCCAGCGCGTTATAGCGTCGCCGGGCGCTACAGGGCCCCCCGCCAAGACGGAACGTCGAGATGTGCGCTCGGTAAAAGAAGGGAGAGTATGAGGGTCCAGTAAGTTCATGTCAGGGGCCGGGAAGAGCTGTCGGGTGGAGTGCGCGGGCTCAGGTGGACGAGCCTGGATGCTGCGCAATGGGCGAATGATGCAGGGTGCCGAGCTGACAATGGACTTGGGGGCAGGGGAGGCCATGATTGGGCCGTCACCGACTGTAGTGCTGCCCGCTGGCACAAGTGTCATCAGTGTCGGAACGTTGCAGCTGATGCCGATGGGAATCTGACGCGCCGAGTACACGATCACAAGCACAGGAGCGGATGAAACGGCTCCATGGACTGACAGCAGCTGTGGTGTGACCGTCGACACAACGGTGACAGCTGGGACGATGCGGGAGGAAGTTGCTGTGCTCAATTCCAGGTGCTTGGGCAAAGCGGGAGTGACAGTCCGGAGCGACTGGCCAGTGCTGATTCGCGGGTGGGCATGGTCGGCTCTGGGTGGCTGCAGCCGTATAGCTGAGATTGCTACGTCAGACGGCAGGCTGACAGAAAGAGACACAGCTGGTGGATGGAGAGTTGCCACACCACTCGGTGGGTGTAGCTCTACCATTCGTTGCCGAAGGGGGCTCAAGTCAGGCACCAAAGACGCTTGCTGCGGCAGTGTCGAGCTGCCAGGGTCAGACTCCGAGAAGCGGTTGACCGTACTGAGGGCTTGGGGTGGGGCCTTTTGGGCAGGCGGTGTGGCCGCCGGGGTAGTGGGGCTTGTATGTGGCATGTGCTGCGGTGGCGGCAATCTCACTTCGCCTTTAGCACGATCGCTCAGGTCAGTGACTGACGGCTTTGGCGAAATGAGCGATGAGGCGGCAGGTGAGCTTTCGGCTGGCAGTGATGCTACGCAGGAGGTTACAGAAGTTGGCGGAATGGGGCACTCGTCAAGGAAGAGCGCGACTTACGGCGGCACTATTGCAGATGAGAGAAGTTGCTCACCGGGCTGTGCCGTAGACGCTGTATCGTCCTTTTGGGAGGCGGTATGGCCGGAGGCGTTGAACAAGGTGGCGCGAGGTGCATTTGTCGCTGGGTTCACTGACGTGGCAAACCGTGGTGGGCCAGGCACCTCACTGAGCTGCTGAGGGAATGACTGCGGAGTTCGGGCCATGGAGTCGTCGCACAGTGCTGCTAGTGTAACCGGGGTAGCAGGATGTGCTGCCGGAATCGATGCGGTAGCGTCTTGTGCGGTCGGTGCTAAAGAAGCCGGGCCGGAAACGCTGGAGTGGAGTAGCGGCGAGGCGGCGAGGAGTTGCTGAGGCGGTCCGGGTTCTGATGAAGGCTGCGTGGGCGCGAGCGAGGCCGGTGCAGGGCCAGAGGCTGGCGGCGGCGAAAACGGGTCCGCTGCATCGTAGAGCGGCGGCGGAACGTAGTAGGCGCCGAAGTCCGCCAAGACGGCCGCACGCAGCTCATCGTATGGCCGGCCGCCGAAGGCAGAGTAGGTGAGCCGACGCACAAGGTCGGGCGGGAGGATGTCGCAAAGGACTGCGTGTTTGAACGGCTGGATGGTGATGCCGTTCAGGTACATCGCAGCCTCCAGTTGGGCGAACCACCCGCCGACGCCTGCAAGCCGGAACGCCGGGAGCGGCGGGTCGGAACTTGGGTGCTGCCAGTACGCCATGCTAGGACGCCGCTGCGATAGAAGGCACGGTTCGCCGGGTCACCACTGGTGAGGGTTTGCGGGGTCGCAGCGGAGCACCAGAGAGAGACGACCAGCGTGGCAGGCTTCTACTTCCGGACTGCCCGTGCCGGGCGTGCGCGCCCAGCACGCGCTGTCCATCTTTATTTTCCTCTAGCGCGGGAACGCCGATCTCAGCGCCAGCGCGTTATAGCGTCGCCGGGCGCTACAATATATTACAATGCGATATTAAAAGCTCTCTTTGCCACCGTCTAAAATTTCAATATAGACAGCTTAGCAGTAGTTTGGAAAGTTGTTTTCAACGATGATGAACTGACTGAGGCCGTCCCCGGGTACTGCTGACACAAATTAAATTACGGAATATGTTGGAGTGAAAATAAACGCCTTAGACATTGCATTCCTCACACTTAGCTTTCCAGTACATGGAACGGTATGTTACAAGTTTTCCTCGGTATGGAGTTGAGAACTGTGGTGTCCTTGAGAGTTTGCAGCGTTGAGCTTGTGTGTTTTAAATCTGACGCGTCATCGCTCAGAGGCGTAGTAAACCCACGACAAATGCTGCACATACCGCAACGCTGCAACATTTTGTGCCAAGTATGCCTTTATGCACACACTTTAAAAGAAATATGACGTAGTCTCCAGGAGCGCTCAGACCTCATTCCTGGACTTGTTCCATAGCTGCAAAGCGCGCTACCATGACGCGAGCTCCTTGCGAGGCGTCGTGCAATGATAGCGCCGCAGGAGGGTTGCTATTTCGCGACAACGCTCGCGACCGCGATAAGATCAAGGCTGAGCTCTGCGTCTTCTTTTCTACAAATTTAAACAGCCCAAACTTTTATCTAGGCGAGAGGGGACATGCGGGTCAGCCCCACCTCTGTCTTCCTGCATACCAGCGAATTCACTTTGCTTAAAAATAGGGGAGGAAATGCAGTGTGCTCGTCTTAACCCACATTCGCTGTCATCATTGAGAAAAAAAAGTCCTTCCTTCCTTCCTTCCTTCCTTCCTTCCTTCCTTCCTTCCTTCCTTCCTTCCTTCCTTCCTTCCTTCCTTCCTTCCTTCCTTCCTTCCTTTCCTTTCCTTTCCTTTCCTTTCCTTTCCTTTCCTTTCCTTTCCTTTCCTTTCCTTTCCTTTCCTTTCCTTCCTTCCTTCCTTCCTTCCTTCCTTCCTTCCTTCCTTCCTTCCTTCCTTCCTTCCTTCCTTCCTTCCTTCCTTCCTTGCTTCCTTCCTTCCTTTCCTTTCCTTCTGTGGTTAGTCACAGATGCGCGTGCGCTCACTGTGTCTTGTCTTGTAGGTTCGACGAAAATACGTGTCAATAAACATAGTTGGAGCCAGCACCCGTCCTGTCATGTCTGTCTGTCTGTCTGAAAAGTTAGCGCTGTTCAAAATTGAAGAAATTGAAGAAAAGAAAATGCGTGACCAACTAGTCCGGCAACGTGTTTTACTGAGCTCTGTGCACGCGAGATTTCGGGCAACATCCAAGTGACGGCGTCATGCGACAAGCGGCTCCCTCAAGCGAAATTTTCTGCCCGCGTCGCTATAACGCAGCAACTGCCAGGATATAAGCTTACAGCGCTTTTCTTGTGGGAGAAAGGGTTCAAGTGTTCAGGGACAGCAATGAGCGTGGCTTAAGCTCTCTATATCTCTATTTATGAAGCGCACATACCACGCGTCGGCTGACTTTGCAGTCACTCTAATACGCTATGTTCAGCCACCGCATAATGTAATGTGATGAATTACGCATTGTAGGAGCTAAACATCAACGTGAGCAACGTTGCGCGTTCTCTGCCGAAGATACCAATAAAGAACTCTCCCTTCTAGGCCTTTTATCAGGTCGAAGCTATTAAATTCATCGATCGCCTAAGCGATCACGAGCCTGATCTTCGAACATGTCTTGACTAGATAAGTTGTCGTTTGAAGAGGAGGTGAAAGACGTGCTGCTCGCTTTTCGGAGTAGACAACCAACAAAGAGTCTACGGTGGGCGGTGTAGGGCCTAACCTCCACGCTCGACGCCCGAGCTGTGAATGACGCCGTAGAAGATGGCCTGTGATCGATTACTATCACATCGGGTTTTTTACCGCGCTGGCTCCGCCAGCATCAAGGAGCCGCCGCCGCGGTCGGGATTAGACACCGCATTCTGGGGCTGTGCAGCCAAAAGCAACGAACGACGACTTCACTCACCGAGCCGACGAGACGAAGAACTGACTCTCTCGGAGCGGAGAGAGATGTGGTCCCTCGAAGCAGCAGCACAAAGGATTATGGCGATGGACGTAGACCTCGCTGAAGAGCAGAGCGCGCACAGCTCGAGGCTCGTGGTGCTCTGCTGCGCTTCTTCTTTGGCGAATTGGTGACTAACAGGACTTTCACGTGGCAGGAAATATTGTGCTTTCTAACAGCGCACGATAATGGCAGAATGTTTAGGTGTTGACTCTCAGTGAACACCTCAACAGCGCCACGAGGGAAGAGTGAAGGTGGAAGCGGGTCCATGGAGGCGAAATGCAGAATACAGCCGTCTGACGTAGTGTGCGCGTCAGCATTTAAACATTTAACAGTCATAATCTAGGCGCACCAACATGCCTCATAAGGAAAGCACAAAGCCACCACATGCTGCTAGCAGTAACCTGTCATGCACTGACTTGAGGACAATAAGATACATGAAATTTATTGCAGGTTTTGTGCGAGGGACATTAAAAAAATCAAAATATTTACCTGGTTAGTTAGATCTAAGCTAATCTAATGCGCAAACTGGTAGGACGGAATGGGCTAGAGCCGATGTGATGGCAAAACATGCAATATTTATCGTTCTCTCTTTACTCACTTAAATGAATTCTCCTGCTCTTAAATGCCGACTGAGTAAAGGTCAGTCGTGTGTGCAATAGAGGAACTTTCATGCTGGAAGGCAACCTTCTAGCTCATTGCGCGCGGAGCTAGGTTTTCGAAGCGCTCGCAGAAAGAATTCAAATCTTTCACGGAGTATTCGCTGAATTTGGTTTGTGGTGCAAAGCTATTATGACTTTCGAAGCTGCCTTGACAAACCTTCGCGGCAATCTGCAGAAAAATATCCAGAGCATCACATTCATGTTGGATCAAAAGCTTGCCTTATAGAAGGCCGTTGAAAGAGCCGCTGCAATGAAAAGCGGGCAAGCACGGGTAAATACCACTCTACCCAAAGCACCTTAGGTGCACAAACCTTGTGCGCAAGAAAAGACTAAGGCACCAGGCAGCTATTTCCGCTGTGGATCACTTAACCACCTTGGTGATACAAGCCCTCAGTGGCCGCAGTGTTTACAATTCGCGTTGTATTGATCAAGATAAATATGCGGAAGTAGTGATGGGGTGCGTATCGTTCTCGTCTGTAGACCACGCCATCTAACCTCTTGTTCTTTAGGTACGCTTTTGCGTGGAGCGGGGAAAGTTCTCCTCTATAGTTAGATCATGATATATGGTGTGGAGTCTTCGTGAAATTCAGGGGGTCAGACTCGTGGTGGTGGTGAAGCTTTATTTCCAGCAGATATAGAGGAGCGAACCAAAGTCGCCCCCCACTTTAACGACGGCCGCTATCCCTTGGGCAGCGGCGGCGTCTTCAGCCAGCTGCAGGAGCTTGATCTGTGTCCCCGGGTCGGGGCTGAGCATGAGAGCCTCCCAATGATCAGAGTCGGTAATGAAGCGACTCGCGGGTAGGGACTGCGGGTAGTTCCAGATCATATGATTTAGGTCGGCTTTGCTACCACAATGCTTGCATTTTCTGAGTACAGTCCTTCCGAATAGAAGCTACACAATTGGGGATTTCTATAGGTGTTAGTTTGAAGTTTACGCCAGGCAGTTTACCTGTTGTTTAGAGAGCGTTTTATCTGCTGGGGGCAATCTGAGTGTTGCAAGCCTGTAGTGCTGCAGGATTTCTCTGTAAGAAAACAACCTGTCCTTGCCGGAGTATAGGGCGGGAGGCCTGCACGACCCAGCTCGGCGGGACAGTTCTCAAGCTCGGCTATGAGCCGCCTCGTTACCAGCAAGGGAGGCATGAGCAGGCGTCCGGATTAGTCGAATGCGCCGCGTGGGCTGTTAATTTTGCAGAGTCCGTGCTGCTTGTGGAGAGATTCTTCCCAGCGTAGAGTTATGTATCGCCAATTTTGAGTCGCAGGCAATGGTTTCTGCCGAGGATCCCTCAATGGCTAGAGCAATGGCTGGTCCTTGTGCAACATGTGTGTGCTGAGTGCGTATAGTGCCCCCAGTTACGAGTGTACCACGTTCCGTGGTGACCACAGCTACCATGTTGTCAGCCGAAGAATCTGCTGCATCTAGACATTCCACAGAAGTATCATTAAGAAAGCGTTTCCCTAACGCTTTGGCTCTCTCGGCACGACGTTCAGCGTGGAACTCTGGGGTACTGGAGGAATGACCAGAACCTGGCGTAAATGTTTGGGAAGGTCAGTTGTTGGTCCGCCTTGTCTTTCGTATGTTATGCCTAGTGTGGACAGAATGTGTCTGCCAGTTGGTGTGGCCGATAGTCTACTGCCCGGTTGATGAAACGTCGTGCTTTATAGTGGTCTACAGACACTTCTGTACAAGCTTCCTCTTTTAAATTTCAAATTCAAATTCCATTTTTTTTTGTGGGGCGCACTGGAATTTCTGCCCACTCTGAAAAAAATCAACGCAGCCAATAATCCAGCCTTGCGGCCACTGGGCACGTGCTTTGGGGTGGACTGTTGTAAAAGAAGTGGAGGACAACCAAGCAATAGCGCCGAGGATGTGTTTTATTCTCTGGAGCTCCTGCCTATAAAATTCGACCGCTTGTGCTCTTGGAGCGTGAGGCGTTGCGCCTCTGCTTGGGACTTCCAAAGTATGTAGCTAATGTTGTCCTGCACCTTGAGGCGCGAATTCCATCTTTATTAGCCAGATTTCGCCTTTTAACAGTACAAACCTTTTTAAATTTGTGCGACTCTCCTCTCCACACATCCAATGTAATATTTCTTAGTCAGCCCGCAGTCTTTTTAAATGCCACCTGGTCTCGTTTGCATACTCCGCAGATATGTTTCGTGCAGTCTCTCCTCGATCCCTTAAACATTAAGCTCACAGATATCCATCCACTGCATAGCATCTCACCTTCAGTCGAGATTGCATTTTATAACATTTTCCCATCGAATGCCAAGCTCCAGCCCTTTCCTCTCCTTCTCGGTTTGTTACAGGACCACCTAAGATCCTTTCCTTTTCATATTCTCATTGCTACTGATGCCTCGCAGGATCGTGAAAAGGTAGGTGTGGGCATTTTTTCACCTGCATTGGGATGGTCCTTTTCTCTCCGTCTCCCTGACTTCACTCCAATTTATCTGGCCGAATTATTAGCAGTCATTCTAGCCTTACGTAAATTAGATCCTGCCGTTTCCAAAGTCATGGTTATGACGGACTCTCTATCTATTTGCTTTTCATTATCATCACCCTCTGAGTCTCGGGCATTACGCCTCTTTAAGCAGCTGATCCCGCTTCATCTAAAATCGGTGACGTTGCTTTGGGTACCAGGTCACGTGGGCATTCAGTTAAATGAGGTTGCTGATTCATTAGGAAGGGCCTCTCTCTGTGGCCCAATAATTGCTGTCCTGCCAACCTGCGCATATACAGCTGCGGTGAGGTTTCGCAGTTACACAATATTTCAGGAATTTTCAGCCTCGGCGCTTACTTCATCCCCCGAATACAAGCATCTTCTGCACCCTTGGAGCAGCAAAGACTGGAGTTCGCGCAGACTGGAGGTCTCTTTCACGCGTTTGCGATGCCGAGTTCCTCTGCTAAATTTCTACCTTCACAGATCTGGTCTGGCGGTTTCTCCACTGTGCCCATTTTGTGCCGAGCCTGAGACAGTGGATCACTTCCTGCTGTTCTGCCGCCGATTCTCTTCTTTGAGGAGGCGCCTATTAGAAATTCCGTTTCACCAGCTGGGTCTGCCTGTGTCCACTGAGGTTGTTCTTTCCTTTGGCGCTACTTCGCTTGGACGGAGCAACAGGAGTGCGCGCTGTGCAGTTCAAAAATTTCTTTTAGAAACACAGCGCCTCCCATGCTAATATTAATTTTTTTATTTTTTTTTATTTTTTTTCTATTTGTTTTCATTTTTCTGATTATCAAACTTTTAATTTATTATTATTATTATTATATTTTCTGTCTCTCTTTCGGTCAATACAAAATTGAACCATTCCATACGTTGCATTCAAACTTGCACATAATGCCGTCCTCCCATCTTCGATCTCCCTGCTAACAGGTCCCCTTTAGTTGCGTCGTCCAATCTGTCAGCCTTTACCCTATTAATACTCCTTTTCCTCTAAAACTCTTAATCATTCCAACAGTTCACCGCCTGTGTCTTGGCCACTCCCCCGTAGTGGGTATGTGCCATTCTACTTGCGGCCAACCAACCAACCAACCAGGTGACATCTTGTGCATCGTGTGCCACGGCTGCACGGAGTCCTGCTGTTCCCTCTCCTCCCCGTTGGTGCTGCTCTGCCACGGACTGCCTCTGCGTCTTCTGACCCTCTTCAAATTTTGGAGAGGCCGTTCCGTGAGTGGGGGATTTGGCCAGGTCTTTCCCTCTTTGGATGTAGGTTCGAAGGCTTTGCAGGTTTTCCGCCATGGCTATGTCTTCCCCGGGCTCAGGCCCGGTAACCTGGTTCGTAAGTTTACCGGCTGAAAATCTGCCGCTAACATCTTTTAGTCAAAACGGTGTCCAGCTAATCCCTGTGGCGCTGGTCCCTGTAGGAGATGGTGTAATCAAAATAAAGAACTGTCGATTGATCCAGGAGCAGCTGAAGGCAGCCACCAGCCACAATCTTGAGATTTCGGAGGTGCGACCATTTGGCAAGAGAGGAATTCTATGCAAATCGGCTGACTTGGATTGCGTTGGCGATTTGCTGCAGTGCACCTCTTTCGCCTCACTACCGGTGAATGTATTCATTCCTGAGCAGCTAGCCTGCGTAAAGGGAATTATCCGCGGTGTGGATCCTTCCGCTACACCAGGGGAAATCCTTCCAGATTTTCACGACGCCGGTGTTGGCATCCTTTCAGTTTACCGCTGCAGCAGAGAGGCCGGAGGCTCTCGAACACCAACGGAGTCGGTTATTGCAACATTCGCAGGGTACTCTTGTCCGTCCGAGATCAAAGTTTGGCCTATTCTGTATCGTGTGGACCCACTGCAGCCCCGTCCTTTACAGTGCAAGAATTGCTGGCGGTTCGGTGACAGTGCCAAATCTTGCAAGTCCGCAACGCGCTGTCGCGTTTGTGGCGGTGATCATGCACACGACATTTGCACTTCTGAGTCGCTTAGCTGCTGCCTTTGCCGATCTGATCACACAGCTGACGACCCCACCTGCCCGAAGCGTGCCGATGAGCAGAACGTCTTGGACATTATTCAGCGTGACAGGTGCTCGCGCGCTGATGCATACGCCCTCAGTGCTCATCCGCAAGTATTGCCAGCACGATCACTGCTGATGTGGAGGCAGCCTTAACTAAGTCCGTTGTTGTTGCGGTGGAGAAGGCTGTTGCTGGCGTACTTAACCGCATGATCAGTACGTTCAGCGATGCCCTGTCCCAGGTCATTTCCGCGCAGGCTGCTTCATCGGCTTTAAGTAACCTCAACTCGTCTACCTGTCCTCCCTCCTCTGCCACTGCTGCTATTCAGTCCACCACTCCTTCTGCCTCCACGTCCGTGGGTGTAAATGGCTCTGACTAAGTCCCCCTCTCTAACGCTTATGAGTCAGATGTTGAAATGACTACTCACTCAGAAGCGTCGTGCTTCCTCTTCTCCTTCGAAATCTGACCACCATCATGGGAAGACTAAGAAAAGTTCGCCTAGAATTTCAAAGAAAACAGATGTGTTGAAAGAGGCTGTTGCGGCTACGTTTTTAAAGCAATAATCATGGCGGGAATATCTGTTCTCCAGTGGAATTGTTGCTCTATATCATCTTCTTTCCCAGATTTACAGCAGCTTATACTAAAACATACTTCAGACATTATT
Source organism: Amblyomma mixtum (assembly GCF_055824585.1). Classification (NCBI taxonomy): domain Eukaryota; kingdom Metazoa; phylum Arthropoda; class Arachnida; order Ixodida; family Ixodidae; genus Amblyomma; species Amblyomma mixtum. Next base: position 94,635,190 of record NC_143015.1, on the reverse strand, counting down.
TTAAAACAGGAGGCGTGGCTCAATCCTAATCGCCCATTTGCAATTAAAAATTTCTGCGTTTTTAGAAATGATCACCCAAACGACAGGGGTGGGGGCTTACTAACATTGATTTCAACGAAACTGTATCATCGTGCTAAAGTGTCCCACAAAATTATGAGACCTGATTGTGAGATACTTGCCGTTGAAATCATTATTCCGCAGTGCGCCCCTGTCACGGTGGCAAATATCAACTTTCCCGCAGGAGTCCGTAGGACGGATGAGCTCGATGCGTTACTGCGCAACAGCAGACGAGTAGTTCTAGCTGGGGACTTCAATTCTCATCATGTAATTTGGGGTTTCAGATCAGACTTTAGCGGGAAATTACTTTGGTCTTGGATGTCAGCAAACGGCGTGTGCTGTTACAATAGTCGCGCCATAACTTACATGAGGGCTAATTCTCGATCAGCTATTGATTTAACGTTAGCAGTTAATGGTACAGCGGTATCTTCGTGGTGTACAGTTGACTGTGGTACGTCCAGTGACCACTCCCCAATCACTTTCAATATTGCGTGCAGTCCAGTCAGGGCGACTGGTTCGCCACAAAAATATATAAATACTACACTCTTCAAGAACCTCCTAGGTGAGGCCCTCTCGTCTGTTGCCCCCTCCGATAAATCTGACGGGGGCCCTCAAGTATTAAATTCTGTTAGACGCCTCTCGGCGAGCAGTCTTTACAGTCCGGTCAGGCGTTGAAAATAAGACTCCTTCCAGTTGGTGGAATGACGACTGCGAAAAAGCCTATCTTCAAAGGAAAGCTGCATGGAAGAGTCTAGCGCATAACCAGTTCCCAAAGAACTGGATAAATTAAAAATTCTTTGCAGCCTCTTTTAAAAGAACAATATGTAAGGCAATATCTAACAACAATACCCAAGATGATTACAATGCAAGCCTGAACACCTATATGTCTAACCCTGTCAACCGGAAGTCTCTCTATAGATTCACGGAACGTACTCATGTGCTGTCCTCTTCTGACATCTCTCAGTCCACATTATTGCCACCTCGGGACGAAAAAGATAAACTAGAGTCCATAGCTCAAAGCCTTGCTGTGCGTTTTCGTGCTCGCACTACCTTTCCATCAACCCCGTTTCATTTAGGTGGAGACTTCACTAAGGTATCTGTATCTGATTTAGCGTCTGTAGTTAATTGCCTGCAATCTGCTGCCCCTGGGATTGACGGAGTAACAGTTGGCATGCTTAAAATCCTAATGCAAGACTTTGCCCCGTACCTCTTGCAGATTGTGAACTGGTCTTTGGAAAAAGCCTGGATTCCACAGAATTGGAAAACAGCAAAAATTATTTTACTACTGAAAGAGCAGCGGAAGGGTTTTGATCTCGACAATATTCGGCCGATTGCTTTCACATCAAATTTGGTTAAGCTTGTAGAGCGGGTAGTCTTCAGCCGCCTCACGAGTCATATTCTGAGTTTTAAAGGTTTTAGCGACGCTCAGATTGGCTTCCGCCGGGGGTGTTCGATTTGGACCGCGCACATAGACTTGGAGAGCCGTATTAAGGTTGCTATGAGGCAAAATGAGGTATCAGCTCTGGTTACTTTAGATATTGCAACGGCTTACGACAGCGTTGAACACAGCATTTTGCTTCATAAACTGGCTAATGTACAACCTCCTTTGTACCTCTTTGCGTGGATAGGAGAGTTCTTAAAGAATAGAGCGTTCTTTTGTTCTAAGGGTACGTTAACTACTACAACATACGCCCAGTCTAGAGGTGTCCCACAAGGCTCCGTTCCTTCACCGTTATTGTTTAACATACTAATGCGGGATATTCCTATTCACCCAGCCGTCAAAGTTCATGTGTATGCGGATGATATTGCTTTTTTCGCTTCTGCCAAAGACATTCATATCCTGTACCAATTATTGCAAGAGTATTTAAATGCTCTGGAAGTTTGGCTAGACAGCATAAAGTTAACTTTAAATGTCAACAAGTGTGCCGTCCTTGTTTTCCCACAAGCAACCCCTCTTTACATCTCTCTGTCGTATCACTCTATCCTCATCCCGCAAGTTGATTAAACAAAATACTTGGGTATAATATATGACCCGCATTTAGACTGGCGGGCACACATCAGAAGCATTGCGCTTAAGGGTGAGCTTGCCCTCGGCCGGTTGGTGAGGATCAGCAACAAAAAATTCGGTACGCGCCGAGACACTCTACTACTTCTTTATAAGACCTATGTACGGCCAATCCTTGAATTCGGCTCCGTTCTCTTTCCTGGGTGCCCAAAGTACAAGCGTGAGCCCCTGTTTGTTATGGAGCGACGCGCTCTGCGCCTGTGGTTAGGTCTGCCTAAATCAGTAGCTAATGCTGTGTTGTACTTGGAGGCGCGGATACCTGATCTCAATTCCCGGTTTGAGCTTATCACTGTGGGGACATTTTTAAGGTCTTTGGAGCCTGTTCCTGGATTGGCTGACCCTACATTTACAACGAACCCAACTCTCTTCTTTGGTACTCCCTGGCCTCGGTATAAGCTCCCTCAGGTGGTGTTCACTAACTCCCTGCTGTCAAATATTTCTGTATCAATGAGATCTTTAGTACTAGTCAACCACAGGCGGGCTGACACGGCATTCTTCTTTGACAACACCCTCCCAAGGAATGCTAAGCACCTGCCCGCCAATATGTTAAATAGGCTCATAGAGGAGTACCTAGACAATTTTCCTAACCATATTGCCGTCTATACAGATGCCTCCCAGCAAAATGAAAAGGCCGCTATTGGTATTTACTCAAGGGCTCTTGATTGGAGCTATTCATTTCGGACCCCTGACTATAACCCTATTTTTGTGGCTGAGTTTTTGGCCATTGAGTTCGCCTTAATAAGGATTCCCTGCAGTATCACTCGGGTGCAGTATACTCTCAGACAACCTTTCTGTTTTGGCAGCGCTCGAAACTTCGAGTGATACTCCTATGAGCCGTTCCCTTCAATTTTTCATTCCTCCACATGTTACAGAAGTACGCTTTCACTGGGTCCCTGGGCACTGTGGCATTGTTTCTAATGAGAGGGCTGATTTTTTAGCAAAGTCTGTCCTTGATGATCCTATTGTCCCTTTCGTCCCAAATACTGTTTACTTGACTCTAGCACGGTTTCAGCGATTCCAGCGTTTCCACACCTTGAGCCATGAGCCTGTCCTCGCTGCAGCGGATTTTGAACACCTGGCATTTCCTTGAAGTGTGCGGATGTGCAGTTCGAGGCAATGTGAGGTGTCCATGGCCATTTTGCGCTGCAGGATACCGCGGCTAAATCTTTATTTATGCCGATCGGGGCTTTCGATATCCAACCTTTGTGCGTCTTGTGGCGAAATTGAGTCTATAGAACATTTTTTCCTCTCCTGCCGGCGGCTCGCTGCTCTCCGTAGAATTTACTTGGAGATCCCCCTCGCTCAGCTTGGGCTTCCTCTATCTATTCCGATTCTCTTATCATTCGGGGCAAGCGCAAAAGGGATATGCCCTGAAACCAGTGTTCGATTCTATTCACGATTATATAATTTTATCTGGTAGATTCCTCTGCTAGAATGTGAATTCACAACTTTTCTTTCTCCGTATTTTTTGTTTTGTACAAATTCTAGCTCTGCGTCCCAAAATTTTAAATTTACTCCATTCCCTGTACATGAGTGCGTTTGTATCCGCTATGCACCCTGGCCGATCCCCCTCCGTGGGTATGTGCCATTCAGCCTGAGGACGTCATCATCATCATCATCATCGCCGTTGGAGCAGCTGAAACTTACCGAACCTTCAAGCAACGTCTTGCAACGCTGCTCTTCAAGACGCGAATCCTCTTCTCCGTGCGTCTCTCGGCCCGCTGATTGCCTCGCGTAGAGATGGCACAGGTGTTCAGGCAAACTCGCCAGCCCTCCTTGGCATCGCTGAGGTAAGAGACCACCCACAGACTATTGCGGTTGCTGATGGAGGAACCGATAACGCCGAAATCAATGTCAAGTCAGCTGATGAGTTGGCGCCGAAATTAATATGAGGTTTGTACATGAATTGAAAAAAAATTGGTTTGAGGATAGATGGAAGACAGATTCAGCGTTTGTGTCCGTCTTCAACCCTTTCGTTCGGTTCGTTGCGCTACTAGTTACCGTTCATTGAACCTGAAGGTGTTTGAAAAGAACGGCGGTTATGATAGCGGATCTTTTGTACACACGACCATGCCTGCCATATTATGCATGGCAAAAGCCTGAGCGCCATTCTCGTTCCCCGAAAAAGAGGAGTGATGCCATTTTGGCACATAAAGATTCTGTACAAACTGTACCCGTCCCGTCACGTACAATGGTGGGTTTTAAAACGGTGCTGGCGTTATCACTCACGAGGGTTCCGTTGCACGGACAAGCGATCGCTGCTTAAATCGTCTTAGTGACACAAGCTCCACAGGGTATTGAAGCCTGTGGCTTGCAACTCACGAGAAGCCGGTCAGATTAGCAATACCGTGTGCCCTATACGGGCAGCCGTCGCGGCAACGAATGTTAGGGCAACTAGAATTCTGGTACCTGCTATGCGTACTGTTCTGCGCGAAAAAACCCGCGATTGCTTTTATTGAACTTAACGAATTACGTGTTTACAGCTTGGCTATATCCGCAATCCCACATCTGCTCATTGGTATTCGTTCGTCGACATATGGTGGGAGGTGCGCACCAGTGCAGACTCGTGTATACGCAGCTGCTCTACACCTTGGCTTATTGCGTGCTCCAGTGCTGCTCCGGACAGTGATTCCTACCAACTCTGTGCATTCAATCTGCTGACTCTGTTCGGGATGAAGATAGTGCAACTCAGGCTATGAGGGACGCCGTAGTGGAGGGCTCCGGAAGGCCCCGTGTACTGTGCACTGACATCGCACAGTACACGGGGCTCCAGAATTTCGCCTCCATCGAAATGCGACCGCCGCGGCCGGGATCGAAACCGCGTCTTTTGGACAAGCGCGGATATAGTTCCTATTTACAAAAGCTGAATTACAGCGTTTCTCGCCCTTTTTTGTTCATGGTTACTAATGTTGAAAACGTATCGCTAGACGTCGTAATGCCAATAGAATGCAAACATGTATCCTAAATTTATAATCGAAGCACAGGCAAAATGCCAAAATAAGCACGGTTTAGCATCAGTAATTTCATGTAACTCAAAATTAAGTAGCCTAAGCATTGTTTACCTTATTGATATTCACTTTTCTTTTGTACTTTAATAAATTCTATTATGGAGTGATGATGCTGACAACCTACGACTTCACCGGCGTGACTGTACATGAAAGCGTATAAACCTAAGGAACGGCATACAATATAAAGAAAAATGACCATACTTGTCGTTCTCCGCGCATTTTACTGTTAAATTATTCATAGAATTCTGTCATACTCAAACTCTCAAAGCCATGAGTGTTATCTTGACACCCGATTGTAGGGCATGGGTAATTTTTGGAAGGGTCTCGAAACATGTATTTCCTTTTTTATTAGCACGAATTATTTGTCTGTTCAGTGTAACTTAATTATAGTTGGATTAACAAATTGCATCCTAATACAATGACACGAATGTACATTCTGCAGATTATGACTAAGTGGGTTTCTTGTGTTTAAGTTGTCGATCATTTTCTCGAAGCGTCTCTTTATATCACGGCGTAATAAATATACGGTATTATGAAACATATATTATCTCTTATAATTACTCAGTGACGCTCACTTCACTGAAGCTACAACTTCAAAATGACAGCCTTTAAAAATGCGGTCATATGACTTGATGAGAGTAGGAGGTTTGCGGGGATAAGGTGCCCGCATTTGGCACAGGACTTGGAGTGGGCGTAGTTAGGTTAATGGTGACGGCGATGATGATTAAGAGAGAGCAAAGTGCGTGCGTATGTTTCAACATCTGAGATTTTTCTTGAAAACCCAAAGACAGAGTACCTCAGGAACCAGCCCTTGAATGGATTGTCCTTAAAAAAGCCAATCTTGTATCAGATGGGCATCGCTTACATCTGCCTTCTTGACCTCGCCCGTGTGCTGTGCGATGTCAGATCACATTAAAAAATCCAAGGGGGAAATGTGATGCGGCCCTCCGCAACGCCATCTATGACAGCCTGTGTGCAACTCTCGGAACTTTAAACGCCCGTACCATACCATACCATACCATACTATACCATACCATACCACAGAATACCATACCATACCATACCACACAATACCATACAATTCCATACCAAACTATGCAATCCCAGAGCATACCATAGCAATACGTTACCATACCGTACAACATATTACCATACTATACGATACCATACCACACGATACCATGCCAATCCGCACCATTGCTTTGTTTGGTGCCATGTATCAGCCGACTCGTATAGCTCTAAGCCGTCCCATCTTCTACTGTAATTCTGTTTCCCCCAGCGCTCCGCAGAACAAAATCTACCAGCCGCGGAATATCCAGCAGCCCATCCCGACAACGCAGTACCGTCATTAAATTTTGTCTGCGTTCGTCCTCCTCGGATTCATCATCGCGGCGTTGCTGATCTTCGTCCTAATGAGAACCACCGTACGGCATGTATTTCTACCTTATGAAATTCTTAAATGAATCTTTAGCCTCCATACTGAATAGGGTATCGAAAATTTAGTCTTTCACAATTCAATTCTCAAGGCAAACAAAAAACTGTGAACGAATGCCATATGTCCACTTTGCTCAAAGGAACATGCGGTCACAAAATGTGGAATTAAAGTTCTTCGGAAATGCATGGTCTGTTCTGAAAATAGTAGGACTCATTTTTTTTTAATAAAATGTATTCATGAGAGTAGTACAAACGATTAGAATTTTTCAAAGGAGCACCCTTCCGCTCCTACACGCTGCTGCCAATGAGTTTTCAAGTTTTCGTACGCCTCCAGGAACGCCTGGACCGGAATGCTGTTTAGCTCCCTCGTCACGGCCTGTTGAACCGCCTCTACCGATCCGTGATGTTTCCCCTTGAGCGTCGATTTTATTTTCGGCAACAGAAAAAAGCCTGGCGGTGCCAAGCTGGGGCTGTAGGGGCGCTGAGGCAGCGTTGCCGCCTTGTGCTGGGCAAAAAATCGGGGTCCTCATTCACATAATGAAGAAGATCCTGGCGGATCGCCTTCCGGTTGGCCTTTTGCTCCTCTGACAACACTCCCGGCACAAACTTCGCGCGCACTTTCCTCATGGCTAAGTTTTCTGTCACGATCTCAAAAACTTGGTTTTGAGGAAGGCTGAAGTCATCAGCAATCATTCTGATACTCATTCTACGATCACTGTTCAGTAAATGTTTCACACGCTACACATTTTCGTTGGTCTTGCTGGTCGAAAGGCGTCCGGAGCGGTCGACGTCTTCCACTCTTTCCTGACCTTCTCGGAACCACTTGTGTCACTCAAAAAACACCTGATCTACCCATGGCAGCGTCACCGTAGGCCTCCTTAATCATGTCGTGAGTCTCTTTCCCGTTTTGCCAAGATTTACACAAAATTTGATCGCGTATCGCTGATCCAGTAAACGCTCTATGATTCTGCGTGACGGGACGTTTCGACAGGGGTTCACAGTACAAGCGACCTGCTCTATTCAACGCCCGAAAGCCGACTGCCGATTTCCCCCAGCATTCCAAATATCCCCTTCAATGATCCCGCACGCGCAGACCGCCTCTCGTCCGCCCGTTCGCCCAGGAAAAAACCAGTCCTACTACCTTCAGAACAGACCCTGTATGTTCTTATTTGAAGTGAATTACTAAACGCTTTCGCCGCTGGAATTAGCCTGCATGTTTATATTGGAAAACTAGTGGCGATCCTAGTCCTAAATTCTTTTGATGCGATAGGATTCTCGTAGTATTCTTGGTTTTACAGATAGCTGCCTGTGGATTTCAGCTACAACCGCGTAGTAGCGTAGGAGTAGTGATTATTGGCTTAAAACTCCTCCTGGTTTCAAGCAGCCCCTGCGTATGGCGTTTTTGTTTTTATGCCATGAATACAGAGCGATGGCTGAAACTTGTAACAGCTCTCCTAACTTCGGGTGAGCGAAGTGGAAAAAACTACTCGATCCTTGAAAGAGGCGAGTAATCACGATGATTTTTCGCGTTGATTCTCGCTTTCTCGCGGGCTGAATTAGAAGCAAAGGAGGGATCACATATGAGCAGGCTAAAGGAATTATATCGAATGCTTTAGTCAACAAACACGACTGCCTCTAATTTTCCAATGTAAAAATACAAGGTAGAAATAGTACGCAAGAGCAATGTCAAATAAATTTATTAGTTTAGACATTGACAATGAAAACTGTCATTCGAATATGTGCCCGCCTGGTTACCTAACTATATTCGTAAGCCCCTTCTGTGCAGCGCTCAATGCTTATAAACACTGTGCTCGAAGTGTAATCTACTCAAGTCATGCGGCGCCGAAACCAAACCACGCGTTGTGCTTGACAGAGAAAGACAAAAGTACACGTCGCGTCCTCTGCGGTACTGCAAAACTATGGTGGCACAAAAAAATGGCAAAAAAAGGTGTCCCGGCCCTGCGGTACTAATTATGAAACCGCTAAACGGGGGGGGGGGGGGGGGGGGGCACGAAGTGGCAGGGACAAGTAAGCCGTAATGAGTATCAGTTTACCGATGTGATTTGTGGGAGTTTAACATCCCAAAGCGACTGCGGCTATGAGGGACGCCGTAGTGAAGGGCTCCGGAAATATCGACTACCTGTGGTTCTTTAATGTGCACTGACATCGCACAGTACACGGGCCTCTAGAATGTCGCCTCCATGGAAATTCAACCGCCGCGGCTGGGATTCGAACCCGCGTGTTTCGGGTCAGCTAGCGCGGCGGCTTTGACACCCAAAACCTCCCGTCATGCTTCCGTAGAAGTATTCCTTAGGAACATATTTCCGCAGTAAAAGTGCGCTTCGTGAACGCCTCGAGGCTTGTACGTCCTGTAGTCTTTCTTGGGAAGTAGTTTAAACTGTCGTATTTCTCACCAGCCAAGTGGAGAGGACGTGAAGGACAGTGCCCAGAAAGAAGAATTCGGCCTTCCTGAGCAAAGAGCTCCCGACACTGTTGAAACGGTAAGCCACCTTATGTTAAGGGTATGTGCTCTTGATATAGACACTAGAGCGCCAGGTTATAACTACAAAAAGCATAGAGCAAGCAAACAATTGCCACATTGCGCTTTTAGGAATATTACAGACACTAATTCAGCTAATAAAGTCTATACGGGCTACATAATTTTATTCGTTTCAATTTGGTTTCATGGAGTTTAACATCTCAAATCGACACATGTTATGAGGGACGCCACAGTGAAGAGCACCGGATAATTTCGACCACCTTCGGTTGGTAATTGTGCACTGCCATGGCACAGTACACGGGCTTCAAGCATTTTGCATGCATCGAAATGCGCCCGCCGCGGCCGTGATCGAACACGCGTCTTTCGGGTCCGCGGTCGAGCACCATAAACTCTGAGCAACCGCGCAGGCAGAATTTTATTTTCGTGAAGTCAATACTGAAGAAAATGATGAGAGTCGCTCCTTCAGGGAAAACTTACCAACAAATTATTGGAAAAAAGCGAACAAGAAATAGGCCGCGCACACCTGCTCCCAGGTAGCTTTTTCGTGTCCTTGTATAACTGCGCTGTTTTTAAAGGGGTTATCCGTTACCTTACAGGAAAAATTTGGACCCTAGAAGTATCCTTGCGCTGAAAGGAGAAGAGCAAACTGTTCAGGGTTCAGGTGCACCCCATTCGTGCAATTTTCAGTATTGCGAAATATGTGTTTAGGAATGCTACGAACATTAATTGGGAATATGAAGATTAGCCTCTGATTGGCCATTTTTGTTGAGCGACGTTTACTTGGGAAAAACGTGTGTAATCACTAGCGGTACAAAAAGGGGCAAATCAGTTTGCATCGACCTCATATTGCAAGCATTAGAGGGACACTTAACATCCACCTCAAGGAAATGACACGATAGCGTTAATCAGTTATGGCCCATAAATGCGGAATTAGTCATTTTCGACTTTGGTGTATGGAGTTTAACGTTCTAAAGCGACTCAGGCTATGAGAGACGCCGTAGTGAAGGGCTACGGAAATTTCGACCACCCGGGGTTCTTTAACATGTACACAAATCGCAGAGTACACGGGTCTCTAGAATTTCGCCTCCATGAAAATTCAACCGCCGCGGCCGGAATCGAACCCGCGTCTTTCGGTTCAGCAGTCGAGCACCATAACCTCTGAGCTACCGCGGTGGGTGTTTACATTCATGTTTATAGTTAATGGGGGTGTAACCTCCCAAAGCAACTCAGGCTATGACGGATGTCGTAGTGAACGGCTCCGGAAATATCGACCCCCTGGGGTCTTTACCGTGCACTGACATCGCACAGTACACGGGTCTCTAGAATTTCGCCTCCATTGAAATTCGGCCGTCGTGACCAGGATCGAACCCACGTCTTTCGGGCCAGCAGCCAAGCGCCCTAACCACAGAGCCACCGCGGCGGGTATTTACATTCAGGTTTATAGTTAATGGGGGTGTAACGTCCCAAAGCAACTCAGGCTGTGAGGGACGCCGTAGTGAAGGGCTCCGAAAATTTCGACCACCTGGGGTTCTTTACTGTGCACTGACATCGCACAGTACACGGGTCTCTAGAATTTCGCCTCCATTGAAATTCGGCCGTCGTGACCAGGATCGAACCCACGTCTTTCGGACCAGCAGCCAAGCGCCCTAACCACAGAGCCACCGCGGCGGGTATTTACATTCAGGTTTATAGTTAATGGGGGTGTAACGTCCCAAAGCAACTCAGGCTGTGAGGGACGCCATAGTGAAGGGCTCCGAAAATTTCGACCACCTGGGGCTCTTTACTGTGCACTGACATCGCACAGTACACGGGTCTCAAGAATTTCGCCTCCATCGAAATTCGGCCGCCGCGGCTGGGATCGAACCCGCGTCTTTCGGGCCAGCAGCGAAGCGCCGTAACCACTGAGCGACCGCAGCGGGGCTGAGCTTTACATTTATATGTCCCTGGCAATCCTCATACCATACCTTGCGCAATTGTACAACGGTTGAGTGATGCGCCACTGCCCTGCAATGGCAGGTACTACCACCGGAGGTCTTGTGCGAACCAAGTTGCTCTTCGCGAGCAACTTCCCGCGGTTAAGCATTAATTTAACTTCCACCTGACATAAGCTGCGATGTGCTCTGGACCGCCTGGACCCTCGCCCTTTCACAGAGGCCAAGATCCTCGGTCCGTGGCCACAACAGTCAACTGCCATCAAGGCTTACAAGGCACTCTTTCGCTTTTTAGAGAGACTGCCCTGATTGACAGACTGTGATTATTTCCCGTTACTTCTCTCTTTCCTCTTTAATTCCCCTCATCCCCTTCCCCTGTGCAGGGTAGCCAACCGGAATACTTTCTGGTTAACATCCCTGCATTTCCATCTCTCTCTCGATATATCTATATCTTAACTGCCACCTGGCACTGTGGTTAGTTTTCCCACAATCTGGTGGGTAGCTAGAACCGCCCACCTGAATTGCTTCTCCGGGGGCGGTTATCTGGGCCACCCTATGCCACTTGATTTATCGCTCAGAACGCCGAATAGCGCCGATGCCGGATTTTCTGCGTAACGAGGTGTTTAACGCTCTCGCGTTAAAAGCAAACCATTGAAGCGGAATTCGCACTGGATACTATGCCCCGCAGACATCAACCGGAAAGACGCCGAAAGCCCGGGCAGCCTCTGGACGTTCGCCGACGGCCAGAAAACCAACAACTGACATGGATACAACTGAAGCGCCGCCTGACACAACGAGGGAAGAGATGAAGGTGCCAACGAGGCAGATGCGCAAATCTTTGAAGGGCCACGCTGTACGGCGGGGAGAATGATGGACAAATCTGTTAGTTGTGTTTTTATTTAAATACAAGACCTTAATTACGCTGCTAACAAAGAAAAACCTCAAAGTCTACGGAATTTTATGTCAAAAAACGTGTAGTTCGTAATTAAAATATTTCTGAGGGCGACTTGGCTCACAAAAAACTTAACGGTACAAATAAACGAGGACAATAAATGGGCAGCACACGAAGTCATGCGGATGCATTTTTCGTTTCCTATAATATTTTTACTTGAGTTTCTAATAGCCATGAAAAGCAAATAAGACAGGACAAATTATTTCACGGTGATCTTAAAACAGTCCTATTCTTTCCAAGCAGCCGCCGTTATAGCCCTTGAATTTTTCACATCCTTTTCGCCGAGTTGAATTTGAAGTCCCGGCAGAGTCATCGGTTATGTTCCATTCCTGTTACTTGTAGAGCGAATATCTATTATTCCTTTTCGATTTCGGGCAGCATTGCACCAACTCGTGTTTGTTGCTTGATCCTCCCTGCTCAGTTTGTGTCTGTCTAAATTACACTAATCTTTCTGGTGAGAGCGCACTTCCACCGTCCTTAAGCTTTAAGGTAACATTTTATTGATGGCTAAGTTAGGGCCATAGAGATACTTTTCCATTAAGCGGGCAAGAGCCAGGCGAGTCGAGTCGAAAAACGTAACTTATTTTAGCGGGTAGCTTTCCTGAAGCGTCGGGTGGGGTCCACAGTCTAGGATTCCCACTGCTTGTGCTCTGTAACTAGTCCGGTCTGTCAGTAGGGGCTCGTTTTCCGGAATCGAGCTGGTCAGTGTCGCAACCCATGCTTTGAGATGGGGTTGAAGTGTGGAGGGCAGGTCTGAATGTCAGGACAGGTCTAGGCGCTGTGGCAGGGGCTTTTTGCATTCTATACGTACATGTGTCCTAAACTATTTCGATTATTTTGGTTAAATTGCGAATTCTATATTGTTTATAGCACAACATGAACTGTTTTCTGCGTTTTTTTTAAAAAAGCGGTGGCAATTTGATCACAGATGTAGTCTTAAGAAGAATCCAGGTATTTCCTTACCGGCACTTTCACTTCTCCTCTTGAATTACTTCGTATTGTTTCGCAAATATGCATACTCGTTCATGTCAAAGTGCATGTTCTATGAGTGAATTAAAGGAGTTTAAATGAACATGGGTAAATTTGTTCTCTTTGATGCATAGAAGAAAGCTGCACAACACTATAATAAAAGGAAAAGTGCCAATAAAGGAAGCCAGTATACATATCTGATGTTGTTTTCGACTCTGTTACTGTCGTTGTTGGTCACTGTTGTTGTTGTTTTTTACTCTCGTTGTGAAATCTGAAGATGTCACGGCCCTCATTTCTAGACATTTGCAGAGGACCAGAGACGAATTATCAGTCACCTAAACTGGCTATCTCTTCCTTGTGTGGAACTTTTTACGTGTATAACGCATGAGCATGAAACCGTCTGTGCACCTAAATCCGAGTGGACCATAGAAGAAGGAGCCACGGGGTGCAATCACTGCTCTGGCAGCCATATAGGGCAGATAAGGCCAGCTGCTATTTCCTAACGAAGTCTCTGTGGCATGGAAATTGAAAGGAGAGTGACGACGAAGTTGCTTCTAGTTGAATTGAGTGTCAACAGCCGGAGGAGCTGCATGCAGGGCCCGTATTACGGAACTTTGTCAAAAATCTGTCAAAAGTTATTGACAGTGACGTCAAAATTACGAAACGATGTGACGTCGACGCTTGACGCAAAAATGACGCAACGAGGAATCAGCCAATTACAGCAGAGCAGCGATCAGAAGCATTTGCCTGCACGACGATGGACCGTCTGCTAAATTTTTGCTAAAAGAGTAAAGAAATGCCGAGCGATAAAAATAATAATTATTTTATTTTGCCAGAAAATGTTTAAAGCTCAAAAATATCAAGAAAAACAAGAAGCGCAAGAAGTTACGCAGTTAAATTTCCTGGTGGGTAACTTTTGCTGCCGCGGGAGTGCGCAGACGGCGGTAAAACGTCGACAAGCCGCTTTGCACGAAAACAGCTGTTCCACGCCTTGATATTGTTTTCTTACGTGGCGACGAAAATCGAGGTACTGTGCGGTTGTTCTAAGTGCGGAAAAATCGTCGAAGCCAACTTGTTAAGGTCTGTGTTGTTTGGCTCTTACGATCAATGATAAAAGTGTCAAAGCGTGAAGCGTTGTATGTGATGTGTGGTCGTCTGTTTCTTTTCCCTCGACCAGTAAACAGAAGACGACCACGAAGTGCGATTTACAGGGGAAAATAAAGTTCTTTGCCAGCATAAGCATGTTTTATTTGTATGTAGCTGTGGCACAGAGGTGTCGTCGGCTGCCGAAGCTTGCATGAAAGCCGCCGGTCGCAAATAACCGCTGTGCACACAGCACCCGCCGCTGCACCGACAGCGCACTCGCACGCAAACCTCCCAATTCATCGGCGAGTTCGTCGCACAGCCACACCGCAGTCTGCCTCTCCAGTCGAAAAAGGCGTCGGAACAGCTCGTCCGGCAAGTCAAACGCGTCTTCGTGCGCCCTCCTTCGCCGTTGCTCGCGTCGCCGCAGCCGCCTCAGCCACATACGACGCGGCTGCCGCCGCCGCCATTTTCTGTCAAAAACGGAACGGTCCAATTTTGACCGCCTCGAAGCCGTAAAAAAAAAAAACGTCAAAATGCGCCTGCGTAATTAGGTGTGCAACGTCACCACTTCTGTCATGTCCATGACGTAAACGCCAGCCACCCATGACGCAAGAAAGCAACATGGCCGCCGGCCACGGCCGACCAATAGGAGCGCGGCTACGGCGGGGCTTTTTGACGAGTTTTTGACGAGTTTTTGACGAGTTTTTGATTTGACAGTTCCGTAATACGGCCCCAGCATGGCGACTTCACTAACGAAGCGCGCTGCTCACGTAGTTGTATGTAGACTACGCATGCAATCCGCATGAAGGGGTGACAGACGTCTTTGGTGTCTGGTGTTCGGGTCGGGCTTTAATCTGAGGGAAACCTGAGGGAATCCTGACGGAGGACCTTCTCTCCGAGTGGTGAAGCTGTCAGTCGTTTTAGGCGCTGACGCCCAGGTGCCCTTTTCTAGGAAGTATGACGCGATCAGTGATTCTATCGCGCCGTTCGTGGTCGAGATGTGCTGTGTTTAGCTTTTTTGGCTGCATGTTTGCAGCGTCGGTTGTGTTGAACGAGAGAGATCATCAGCCTGACAACGGCCATTACAGGGCAAAGGGCTCTGCCATGTCTCTCCAATTAACTGGACTGCATTCATTTTGCATATCAGTCTTCAACCAGATGAAACACGATCACGCATATTTCCCTGGAACGCTAGCTTTAATTAAACAGCGTATAATTTTTGAAATAAAAAGTTAGACTGCCGGAAAGCCTAACAGAAAGATGGAGAAAAAATTACAATAAAATCAGGTAGTGGAGGCATTTACATTTGCAAGTGATTTCACGCGTGTAATTCTATATGGACAAACTGCATTGTATTCTTATTCAATAAGAAAACAACATTGTACCAAGATTTACATATCAATCAGCTGATTTTTTATGAGCCACATTATTTGTAACTTCAATTCTGAATGTTTCTCTGAGCACTCCATATCGGCTAGTTTTATCTCGCTGTGCACTATGTCTTCGGAAAGCAGGGCGCTGGAGAAAGCTTAGGCACAGAGAAATATCATGAAGGGCCCTTCGCGCTTTTTCCACGAACAGGGGAAGGTTTTGTAGGGAGCGGCTCGACCCAAAATTAAGGTTTTTCAGCGCAGTCAGTTTGTGCAGTTGATGAAATGTCCACCCCCTGGCGGTTCAGTTCTGCGACATCATATAGGTGAGAAGGAACTGGATCATAAACGCTGAAAAAGAACCCTCTGAAGGACGAATTTCACCATACTAACGTTAAGGCTGCTTTACTTCCAACAAGTTCGCTTTAATTTTTCAAATCAACTGCACATATCAGCGTCATACTAAAATATGCTTCGGCGTCGGAAAAGAAATCATATAATGTGCTAAAGAAAACAAGAAAACTAAAGAAATAAGAGGTACAAGGAGTGGCATGAACCAGAATAGTAGTAAACAGCAAACATTCGACGTTGCTTTGAGAACACATTTTCTTATGTGACACTGCGACGACAAAGTTTGCTATCTAATGTGTGAATGATGGGAAAGTAAATCACTCGGTGAAAAGCAGGTGCAGGTAGCGTTCTTCAAATTCCTTCGAGAACTTTTGAGTATGTTTTATTGCAGAGGATATATTGTTCAACATGTATTGGAACGTTGGTGGCGCCGTGCATCATCCGGGCGCACGGCAGCTGACCTTCGCCGACCCAGCGTGTGTGCAGCCCCGTGAGCGTCCAACAACATGTCCATCGGTTGTTCGTCACGGTCCGCAATGCAGCGGAAGGCGGCGTCCAGCATCCGGAACAGGTCGAGGCCGTCAGAACGGCGGTGGCCAGTGTCACCCTGCGCTTCATCAGCGGGTGGTGGAACTCGGCTGTCGGCCGAGTCCGGCGCTTGGTTCTGGGCGCGATTGAGCGTCATCCCACCGTTGCCACCGAAATGTTTCGGAGAAAAACACAGGTCACTGGGGAGAAGACCTCCGGCAGGGGGCGATTCTTTCTGTTCCTTCTGCCTCGCACTCTCTGGTGCCTCTCCGCCTGCTGTGCCGCCCGCTCCACATGAAAAGGGGAAAACGAAACAATAACTATAAACTACAGACATCTTCCTCACAACTGTCTTGTGGAAATCGGTGTAACACATCATTTACATGAATTTTTTACCCACATCTAATAAGACAAGTTTTTTTGCCAAAAGCTACATGCCTTCAGAACGGCATTCTCCTGCGATACGCGAATGATAGAACTTGCTCACAAATTTTCCCTCTCAGTTAACAATGGTAACCATGTTGACTGTACACTCTTGGACTTCCAAGAGCCTTTGATTCGGTCGCACAAAAGATTTTGGTGGTGAAGTTGCCTACCTTCAAAATTCTACCTGCCCTGTTGAAATGGCTCCAAGCGTATCTTTTCGGTAGAAAGCAACGCGTTATTCTAGAAAGAGTGAAAATGTCCCCCGGCAAACAGTTCTGTGCCCTCTTCTATTCTTGAGACTAGACAGTGTTATAGTTAAGTAGCTAGTCGGGTGAGATCATACGCTGACTGTGGCATTTACCGTGCTGTCACGTGTGTGGCACCTGTAGATTGCAACGTGGCCTAACCTAAGTCTTAACATGCACACGACATTACATTTTTCAGAACTTTTGCAAATCTGCTCTAATTTACAGAAAGGTGACCTTCAACTACCCAATACTTTCTACTGACGCAAACGTACCATTTGTCAAGAATTACTGCTTATGTGCAGCCCTCACGAACAATCTTTATTGTAACGATCAGCTTAAGCATATTGCTGGTAATGTTAGTCGTCTTTGAAACTGTTAAAACGCATTTTCGAACAGGTATCGGCTTGATTGAAGAAAACTCTCCTCTACACAAACGTGTGTCTCAAGCTAGAATATGGTTGTGAGACTTCGGATCCCGACACAGAAGCACTTAATAGCTTGAAGGGATTAATTAAGGAGGCTGCGACACGGTTCGTGCTCTCAAACTATGACTTTACAAATGATCCTCTCAGATGTGGGAAAGTGTATGGTGGCCTGCCTTACAAACAGATGCAAGTATCTATGGCTGGAGCTGTTTCACAATGTTATAGGCACGAGATGATTTACAAAAGATATATACATATGAAACGTCGCCAGCTCTATACCATCTTGTTTCTGTGAAAGTGAGGATATATTTAAAACTTCTACTTTTTTTTCTAAAACAAAACAGTGCCTGATTGGAATGAACTGCAGAAGAGGTGTCAGCCGTGCCATCTTTTCAAAAGAGTATGCCTTGAATTTTCTTGCGATAACTGTTTTTCTGCGCGTTTATCTTGTTGTGAAATTTCTGAATACACAGTTCACATTTTACGAATGAAATCGTGTTTGCGTCATATGCACTTTATAGTTCTTACATATGAATGCGTCATTGTCTTCTTTGTTTGATATAGTGTGCCTTTTGTATAACCAGTTTTTCTGCCATATAGTACATGTTTTCTTGTTCTGTGTGTTGCCCAGGATATCGATACGGGGCTTTTTATTTTTACGATGGCTTGCTTTGTCTTTCCCCTCTTTTAGCTCTCATTTCGTTTTCAAATTGGAAGTAGTTTTTTTACGTTTCATTCTCTTTTTTACAGTATGTTATCTCTATGACAAGGTAAATTTCCTCTTGTATCCTTCTTACAAAAAGGCCATCAACGGGTGCGGCAGGAATCGGAATAAACAAAGTTAAAAAAACAAATATGTGTGAGATATATTGCCGCTCTAAGGCCCGACGAGCCCTGAAGAAAACTTTTTGCACTTCGAAACCTGGCATCAAAATCGGTTTGGTTTGGTTTATGGGGTATAACATCTCAAAGCGATTCAGTCTATGAGAGACGCCGTAGTGGAGGGCTCTGGAAGTTTCGACCACATGGGGTTCTTTAACGTGCACAGACAATGCACAGTACAAGGGCCTCTAAATTATTGCTTCCATCGAAAATACTTTAGGCATGCCTCCAAACAAATCAGTAAAATAGCCACTACTATTCTCTGTGAGAAGAGCCCTTCTATCCTGTTTTACCGAACGCATTGCTTTAAACAGAAATAAACTCAATTTGAATTTGATCGTCGAATAGGTCATATGGGACTCTGATCCGAAAAGTCGCTCACAAGGCATCCTAGTGTGCTGAAGGCTGTGACGCTGTCTCGAGTGTGGCAGGCTTCGATGGTTCTGTGATGTGCACACTTCTCGTCCATCCAATCCGCTCCGCGGGCAGACTTCAGAAACTTCATGTTTAATATTTCTGCATAGTTAGGTGGAGGCTGCTTACCACTAAGTCTTTCTGACAGGTATTCGACTATCAATAAACGCGGGAACTACAACCCGCCTGTATGGACTATGCCGGTGGAGTAAGAGCTTTTGAATTGTGTCCGCAAATCTGTGTGAGGTATGGCTGTGGGATATCCGTACGCGAGCGCTTTGCCTGGGCAATGAAGGAAATAGTTGATGTTAGTATCCGCATATCCCTACTAGTGGATGAGGCGATGGCCATTTTATTTGCTCAGCACACTGACTGCCTGCTACGCAGGCCTGAAATTCCGTTGTATTTTCGCTAACCATTAATGCACTGCTGACACGACAAATGCGAATATGAGCGCCGTAGTGGTGGTAACCGCTAAGCCACTGTTGAAAATTGGAGCGTTAGATACCAACAGCATTATCCACTAGGCGCTACGTTCCTCGAGAGGTGTACGCCAGCATTTTAGGTGCAGCAGTTTAACAAAAAAGGGTCTTGCATGTCAGGTGTTTCATTTTTACAACGCTTGCTTCTTCGATTTATGCATGGGGCAAAAAGCAACGTTGGGAGTAAGCCTTTCGCTTTTGTACTCTCCTGCGGAAAATACGGAAATTACTTTTCCTTCTTCACAGCAGAAATTTCCGTGGAAGCCTAACCAAAAATATTCTCAAGATATACCAATCGAAAGACCGAAGTCATGCGTGAACACTTAATGTAATGGGCTATACTCAATAATATTACAGCACTTCAATAACAATGAAGAGTAGTAAAACCCTGTTTATCTGTAGAAATAATATCAGTGCCCTTTATGCATTGTCTGAAAAGTTCGTTCGAAGGAAACAGCGTCCCGACAAGCAAGGAGCTGCCAGGCGGAATGAGTGAGGTTCTCCGGAAATGAGCCAGAATGGCGCTCTCACATTTCAGAAATATTTGCGCCAGTTATTTATTCTGAATTAAAGAAATTTGACTCTCGATCCTCCCTGCAACCAATCCAAGGCAGCTGCTGTACAAAACACTACTCACCAGCTGACCAGATTGTGGAACTGGCTCGCTGTACGGGGCCGGCACTGTACCCGTCGCGGAAAAGCCATCAGGGTGCCTGCGACGAAACCCCGGGTGCTGCCTGCGAAAAAAACAAGGTGGAGTTTTAGGATTAGAGGCAGTACTGCAGTCACGCTGAATCGTAAGTTCGTCCGCTTTCACGCGTTTTCGAAATAAGAAAGGAAACCCATCTGATTGCTTGTTTACCTGTGGGTATACAAAGTCGCGAGATCCAAGAGTACAGAAATGCTGCGCCCGCAGTTATGACACTAACCTCTGGGTACTATCCTAACCACTGACCCGTTACAGGGATTTCGTCACCAGAACAGGATGTAGATCGACACAGCGCCCAACGTATGGGCTGGGGAATCACACCACTCCAGATTCATGTGAGCGGTCAGCGTACCTCTCTCTACTACGCACTTGTCTCTAATACGCAATGGCCAGTGTGATGTCAGTCTGAAGCAATGCGAACAACAATGTCTACAAGAGGTAATATTCAAAGCTGACCTTTAATCCCTAGTCAGTGGCCTCTAGTTAGCTTAGACGCAATTTTTCTTCCCCTAACAGTTTGCTTGCAGTCACCATCATCATCATCATCAGTCTGACTACGCCCACTGCAGGGTACAAGCCTCTCCCATGTCTACAATTAACCCTGTCCTTCGCCATCCGTGGCCACCATATTCCCGGAAATTTACTAATATCCTTAATACATAAATTTCCTACAGCGGCTCATCCCCCCTCCTCTCCTCCCTCTGTGTTCCCTACTATGAGAATACAATACTTCAATACTTGAGTTTTTAGTTCCTGCAGTAGCCGATTATTAAACGCCACTTGTTCCAACAAGCTATTACGGCAGCCGGCAACACCCGGGCGTCGCATTCTTTATGAATGAACTGGCCACCTCTCACAAACACTTAATCGCGCCATCCTCAACTTTGTCATGCAGCTGCGTGAATTGCAAACCTGAACTTTAGCCAGAGATGTCTCCCCTTTCACTCAGGCCATGCCAACCCGCGATGAAGTAATAGAGAAGCCCACCAAGCTCCTTGCAGACAAAGCGACACTGACAGCCCGAAGCTGGTTGACACATCCGAAATGCCAGAGCTACCGTGCGAAGTTAAGGCATACAATCATTTGCAAGACGAAGCATAAATGTGCCGAATAGCGTCATTTGTCTGCGTTTAAGCATTGTAGACGAGTAGTCTAACTGCCACTAGTTGAGATTTTTTCAAAATATTCTCAGGATACAACGATAACACGCAGACAATTATACATGGAATGTACGTTGATACATTTTGCGCACTGTAGCCTCGAAAATCTTTTAAAAAAAACTTGCAATTTCAGTGGTGCCAACATGTTCTATCGAAATTCGCATGGTTATTTTGTATGCAGGTTGCGTTACTCTGAATTTATTGGGCGGTAGGGCGCAGCCGCTGCAGGTAGAAAATGAATGAATAAAATTAAAAATATTACGGCGCAATGATGACAACGCAGGAAAGAAAAAGGCAACGCATGCACACACTGCGAATTGTTTATTGGAAGAAAATGAAGATATTTATAAGCCTTGCTCAGCATGTAACAATGCCCTATCGCTCTCAGCCCAGCCAGTAACAAATAATCGGCAAATGACAAGGCTAAATACAATCCCCATAGCGCTTCTTCAAGCCTGCACTTATAGCACTAGGGTTTAACAAAGGTTAGAAAATAAAAAAAATTAGCAGTAGCAGTGCCAATCAGTCGTAGCAGAAGCAGTGTCAGGTTGTAAGCAAAAGCAGTCAATACCTTAATAGCTAAGCGGAGATAGGTAGACTAGCTTTGAACATTAAAAGCTTCATTGCAAGACAAAAGCAAAACAAGAGAAGTGCAAAAGCATCCACCTACTCTGAAAAAAGCCTGCTTCTTGACATCTTCAGCATCTTTCCCACTTGTACCCAAGCGCCTTTCAGGGTTTTTCCGCAGCAACTGTAAGTGAACAATAGAGAGATTTAGTATAGCGAGCTTTGCATGTAAAATAACTACATATTAGACGTGCAAACAACGAAGCAACATAAAAAGTCACAACAACACCGCCTAGGTTTAGGCATCGGACTCGCAAACAGGGAAGAAGGAATTTTTGCGGTACAAGTCTACATGAAAAAGTTTCCACTTTTTACTTGTTACTGGCTGGACTAAGAGCCATAGAGCCTTGTTACTTGATGAGTGAGGTTATAGATGTGCCCCTTCCAATAAACAGTTGGTACTGTTCATATGTGCTGTCTTTTTCTTGTGTTGGCGTGGTTGCGCTGCAGTATTTTCAAGCATACACCAACTCGCCCCAGAGCCCGGAAATCTGTAGAGCCTGCGACGGGTGAAATCTCACTCATCGCTGTTGAGTTACGTCACGTTTGATGCTTGCGCAGACAGATGACACAAGTGGGCGATTTGCACGAACACTGAACTTTGTCCTGATGATGATGATGGTGAATTTTTATCTCGCAAGGGCATCTGTGGCCGAAGAGCGCCATGGCACAAGGTTTTTTTTTCTACTCAAGGTTGGGTCACAGACCGTGTTCCCAGGCATTCCCCCCTAAAAGTGCTGAGCACCACACAGGGGAAAACTTGTAGCCATTGTATCGGCGGTGGGCACACGGAGGCACTGGGGATCGAACCCCGCACCTCCGACCTGTGACGCCGATGCCCAAACAACTAGGCCGCAGTGGCGGTCTTGAAATTTGTCATCGGCACGGCTCATAAGCACAGCGGCTCACGAAAATGGTGACTGATCGCAAACTGGACCAAACTCAGCCCGACAATCTTTGCCGAACTCTCAGAAATAAAGCTAATGCAAAAGTGAAGGTGACGGTCTCCACTGGGTATTCCCCGACAGCATTCTAAGCGTCTTTTCAGGTAAGAAGCTAGCTCTTGAGTGTCCAATGACATGTACTTGAGACACTTCGTGTTTTATAGCTCAGCGTAGCAGCTGCGCCTGCACCCCTCATATCTACTAAGACTTTCTGGTACGCTGCGAAGCTGTCCGCCTAGTAGCACCATAATTTCTCCTCCATCCAGCGCAACCGATGCTTTGCAGTGAACCCGCCGGCATCGGCTATGGCGGTGGTGTAACAGCTTTCGAATAGTATCCAGAAGTTTGTGTAAGATATGGCTGCGAGAAATTCGTAGGAGATTTCTTTTGCCTGGGCAAGGAACGAAATAATTGATGCGAGTTTCCGCATATCGTAATCAGTGGCAGAGGCGACGGCCATTTTATTTGCTCAGTACGCTGACTGCTTGCTTCGCAGGCCTGAAATTCTGATGTATTTTCGCTAACCATTCAGGCGGTGCTGACAGGAAACATGCGAATGTAGGTGTCGTGGCGGTCACAACCGCGCAACCATGGTTGAAAAGAGGCGCGCTATGTACCAACAGCACTATCCACTAGTCGTCACGCTCATCCAGAGGTGTACGCCAGCATTACTTTAAAGTAATGTCATGCAAGTCAGGTGTTCTATTTTCATAACGCTTTGTGCTTTGATTTATGGGTCAAAGCTGCATTAAGAAAAAGACGCGGTGATGTTACCCTTCCTAAAATACAAATATCCTTCTTTCCTCTTAGACCAGAAATTTCCGCGGAAGACTAACCGGAAATATTCCCAGAATATATCAATCAAAAATCCAAACAAAGTCAAGGTGGAACCTTCAGTGTATTGTACAAAACTCAATAAGCTTGTACCACATCACAAACAATGAAAAAGGATAAAGCAATGTTATCTGTTGAAATAATATCAGTTCTTTTAGACATTGCCAGAAAACTTAGTTAAAAGGGTTCAGCATCACGGTAAGCGAGAAGCGCGCAGATGGAACGAGGTAGCTTCGTCAGAAATGAGCCACAACAGCACCCTCACACGTAGGAAATACTGACACCATACACTTATTCGGAAATACAGAAATTTGATTCTCGAACCTCCCTGCACCCGATATAAGGCGGCTGATATACCAAAAACTACTTACCCGCGGACTGGATTGTGGAACTGGGGCGCTGTAGGGCACCGGTCCGCATGCATCGCTTAAAGCCATCAAAGTGCCTGCGACAAGACCCGCCAAACGGATGCGGCCTGCGAAAACACAAGGTGGACTTTGAGTATTACAGGCACCTCGGCTCCTCTACTGCAATCACGATGATTCGTAATTTCGTGCTCATTCACGCACTTTCGAAATAAGAAAGGACACCAATCTCATTGCTTGTTTACCTTTCGATATACGGTGTGGCTGGATCCAAGTCTGCCGTTGGGCAGTTGCGACACCAACCCCTGGGATAACAGCTTAACCACCTACCAGGCGTGGGGTTTCCGTGGCCAGAACAAGCGCTAGACCGACATCGCACGCAACCTACCGGATGGGGAATTACCCCACTCCCGATTCATTTGAGCGGTCAGCATACCTCTCCCTGCAATGGACCGGTCTCTGTAATACGCGCTGGTTGGTGTTATGTCAGTCTGAAGCTGAGCGAACGAAAATGTCGTCAAATAATATTAGTCAGAGGTGACTTTTCCAGTTCTCTGATCATTGGTCTCCAGGTGGATTAGACGCAATTATTCTTTCACTAACCGCTTGGGCGCAATGTCCCCGAGGTGTAAGAAACAGCGCTTTTTATCTTGAGGAGCAGTGCAATCAATCTCTGCTGTACTTTCCGGCGGCGTACCAATCCTCTAAGGGGCGTCTTGGACATTGTATGGCGATGGTATCTCCTCTGTCCTCCTGACGTAGTTATTTGAAACCACTTTCCCCTCCCCCGTGTTTTTTACTTTCAAAATACAATATTTCAGTTTTCAGTTCCCTGGACGACCTACTTATTCATCGCCCTTTGTTTCAGGAAGCTGTCACGGCAGCCGGCAAAACCCGGGCGTCGCATTTTCTCTGACTGAAGTGGGAGCACGTAATCGCACCATCCTCAACTGTCTATCATGCAGCTCTCTGAACGACAATCTTGAACTTTAGTTTAGAATGGCTCCCCTTTCACTCACGCCATACCGACTAGAGATGCAGCAGTACAAGCGCAACGCCAAGCTTAGGGCAAATAAGGTGACATCTACAGCTCGAGAGTGGGTTGCCACATCTGAAACGCCAGAGGTAACCTGCGAAGGTAAAGCGTACTATCAGTTGCGTTACAAATCATAATGCTCCAAATAGCACCATTTGTTTTCGTTTAACCATTGTAGACCATTTGTCCAGCGGCCGCTGGTTGTATTTTTTCCAATATATCCTCGCGATACAAAGGGAAACATCTAACTTGCCCACGAATGTCTAGGTCACCAAACAAATGTGTGATAGAAGCTTTAAGTCTAAAAGATTCGGCAGTAAAAAATGTACGCACTGACACGCGGATACAATCAAACACGGAAAGTATTTTTGTATAATGTGCACATAGAAGCCTAGAAAATCTGGGAAAAAAATTTCTGCAGTTGCCAGCACGTTCTGTAGAAATTCGCGTGGTTATTTTGCATGCTTGGTACGTTTCATTGAATTTTCGGGGCGAAATGGTGCAGCCGCTTGGGGTCGAGATGCAATGACTGAAAATACTGCGGCGCAACGACGATGACGAGAAAGAAAAAACCAACACATGCGCAAAGTACGAACTTCTTATAGGAATAAAAGGGACAGGTTTATAAGCCACACTCACAATGTAACAACGCTCTATCGCTCTCAGCACAGTCATTAGGAAGTAATCTGGAAATGAAAAGGCCAAATTCAAATCCCAGAACGCTTTTTCTACCCTGCACTTAAAGCACTAGTTTATAGCGTACGTTAGAAAAGAAAAAAAAAGATAAGCAATAGTTGTATCAGTAAAAT
The DNA here is from genome assembly GCF_055824585.1 of Amblyomma mixtum. NCBI lineage: Eukaryota > Metazoa > Arthropoda > Arachnida > Ixodida > Ixodidae > Amblyomma > Amblyomma mixtum. The sequence goes on along the minus strand of NC_143015.1, from coordinate 94,609,578 downwards.
AAAAAATTACCGACGATTACGTTACTTCGTAATGCGAAATTTGAGCGCAGCAAATAAGCTGCTTCACCTTTTCGATAGATTGAGGCAAAGAAATCGAGCAACACATGTATGCGCTATCACAGAATTTTTTTTTTATTTTTCACACGTATTCCTTTAACAAAGACTCCACTAACAGTTCTTGACAGTCATGAAGGAAGCTTTGTGGTCGGAGAAATAGACTGATATATGTTCGACTTGGTACACCAATGCTTGGTTCTCAAAGACGAGATCTATACAAGTGCCTCGCGAGGTTGTCACAGCCGTGGGACGCGTTACGAGCGAGAGGAACGGGATGTTCTCCCGCATAAGTGTTAGGAAATTGCTGTTTGTCTTTATGTCAACATTAAAGTCCCCCACTACTAACATCGGTGTGGATCGATGGACGGTTAATGCGAGTTGCAGGAAGTGCACGACGTCTTTCGTGAGTGCGGTAGGGGCGAAGTAGGCAGCTACTACCAGCAAGCCGTTGGGCAACTTTGCGGCGCACAGTTCGCCAACTTCATGTGACGTGCCAAACATTTCGACTGGTATTGCAGAGAGACCTGTGCGCAAGTAGATAGCGACTCCCGCCGCTCTGTTGTGGTCTCTGCGAGCACCACAGCAGTATAGGAAATCTATGATTTCGAGAGGCTCTTCGGGATCCATCCAGGTTTCAGCAAAGCAAAGTACAGAGGAATGGCGCAGAATGTGATCGTGGTGTACGTCATTGGCGTGTGCGGCAAGGGAGCGTACGTTAAGAATGTGGTTGTGAATGATGAATCAAGCGCTGCCAGCGAATGACGCGTCCATTGGCTGTCTGCGTGTGTTACTGATGTGTGGTTAACATGTTAAGCTTCGCCTGTAAGAGTGGAACGCGACAGCGTCTTGCAACGCTGCCAGGGAGTCCACAGAACGCCATCGCCAATTCGGCTGTACGCCTTGCTGGACGGTAAATTTATTTTTTGAGGAAAGGAAATGTATCTCTCTCGCATATCTGGGTGGACACCTGCACCTCGCCGTAAGGGAAAGGGGGAAGATGGGAGTGAACGAAGACGCCGTATTAGCTAGACGCGCCTTTGTTCATTCCAAACCATTCAGCTGGCATTACGGAGTGGCTAGCGTGCTCGTATCGCACTCCGGAGACCCTGGTTCGATTCCCCAACTCGACCAATTTCGTTCTCGGTTTTCTTGATTTATGCGGTCTAACTAGAAAGGTTAATTAGGCTATTTCTTATTTATATTATTGTATTTCTATCCATCGTGTTCTGTCATTAACCTGTCAATTGTTGGAACTGTCTAGGATGTTCGACACAACGTATATGAAACGAGCAACGTCTTACTGAGTGGGGAAGTGCGTGGTGGTGGAGGGAACGCGGCTTCGTACTTATCTGTTTTTCTCAGCAGCGTCTCCTTCAGAGGACGCTGTTGTCGCTGCGGCGCGCGTCTTTCTTTTCTTTTCTTCTGACCTCTTCATTCTCCTCTATATTAATTGATTAATTAAGCAATTAACTAAACTCAGTCCAACTTAGTTGCAGCATCACAATACGATCCCTTTGATTGGTTGCATGGTTACTAGCCAAAGTACAATTGGCCCCATTTGAAATTCGCGCACTGGACGTCACGAGCATTTCGACCAATTGAAAAGCGTGACATTGGGGGCGGAGCTGGTTACGAGGCCGACGCCGACGACGACGCGAAACCCAGGAACGGACGCCAAAGAGCTGCGCTCTAAGAAAGCGACAACACCACCTTGGTTTAAGTAACGGACGCCAAAAAAGAAGGACGGAATTCTGGGTTTTGATAGGCTTCATAGAAACGTTTCCACCTTTACTTGTTACAGACGGGACTGAGAGCGATAGAGCTTTGGTAAATAGTGAGTGAGGGCTATAAATATGACCCTTTTCTTTCATTCAACAGTTGGTAGTGTGCGCAACTGTTGTTTTTCTGTCTTTTATTTTCAGACATGTACCAACTCGCCCCACATCTCGTCACTCTGTAGTGCCGGAGCTATTCGATTTTTCGCCACTGATGAAAACTCACCAATTGCTTTTAGTTACGTGGTGTTTGCATGTGACGCCGAAGGATGACAAAAGTTGGCGATGTGCACGAAAGCTGAACACCGTCTTAATAATGATGATGATGAAATTTTATGGCCCAAGGGCGCAAGTGGAGTCAAAGACCTATTTCCCCAAAATTTCACCGTAATAAATCTCAGGACAAGGCAGGGGAATGCTTGTACCCTTTGTATTACCAAGGGGTACCAGGCGACACTGGGGATCGCACCCCGCACCTCCGAAATGCGACGCGGATGTGCAAACGACTAGGCCACCGTAGGGGGTCCTGAAATTTGTCTTCGGCGTGGCTCGAACACAGCAGCTCACGCAAATGACGACTGAACGCGAATTGGACCAAACTGAGCCCGACAATCTTTGCCGCACTCTCAGAAATAAAGCTAATGAAAAAGAGAAGGTGAACGTGTAAACGGGGTATTCCCAGATAGCACTCCAAGCTTCTCTTCAGGCAAGAAGTTAGGTCTAAACTGTCCAGTGACATGTACTTGAGACACTTCGTGTTTTATAGCTCAGCGTAGTAGCTAGGTCCGCAACCCTCACATCCACCACGACTTTCTGGTACGCTGCGAAGCTGTCCGCCGAGTAGCACCATAATTTCTCCTCCATCCAGCGCAACCGATGCTTTGCAGTGAACTCGCCGGCATCAGCAGTGGCGGTGGTCTAACAGCTTTCGAATAGTGTTCAGAAGTTTGTGTAATATATGGCTGCGAGAAATTCGTACGTGATTGCTTTTGCATGGGTAAGGAATGAAGTAGTTGATGTGAGTCTCCGCATTTCGCAACCAGTGGGTGAGGATACGGCCATTTTATTTGCTCAACACGCCGACTGGCTGTTATGCAGGCCTGAAATTCCGATGTATTTTCGCTAACCGTTCAGACCGCGCGACAGGACACATGCGAATGTAAGCGTCGTGGTGGCGATAACTGCGCAACCACGGTTGAAAACCGGCGCGTTAGGTACCAACAGCGCTACCCACCAGTCGCCACGTTCAATCAGAGGTGTACACCAGCAAGTTTAACAGTTTAACGAAGAAGGGTGATGCATGTCAGGTGTTCTATTTTCACAACGCTCGGTGATTCGATTTATGGGGCAAAACTACGTTAGAAGCACAACTTTCGTTTATGTATCGAGTTGCTGAAAATACGAAAATTACTTTTGTCCCTTAACCACAGATATTTCCGTGGAAGCCTAACCGAAAATATGCCCGCAGGATACCAATCGAAAAGCCGAAGTGATGCTGGAACCTTCAGTGTTTTGTGCTAAACGCCGTAAGCTTGGAGCAGTTCACAAAGAATAAAGAGGGGTAAAACCATGTTAATCTGTAGAAACAATGTCGCTGCCGTGATCCATTGTCTGAAAAGTTCGTTGAAAGGGTACAGCGTCACGGTAAGCAAGCAGCACGCAGATGGAACGAGGTAGTTTCGCCAGAACTGAGCAGGAACGGCACCCTCACGTGTCAGAATTGTTTACTCCATCCTCTTATTCGGAAATACAGAAATTTTATTCTCGATCCTCCTTGCACCCAATCGAAGGCTGCTGCAATACTAAAACATACTCACCAGCTGAATAGATATTGGAACTAGCGCGCTGTATGGGTACGGCTGCACCTGTCGCGGAAAAGCCATCAGAGCGCCTAAGACGAGAGTCATCAGATGGGCCGTGCCTGCGAAAAGACAAGCCGGAATTTCAGGATTATAGGCACCCCTACTGCAGTACTGCAGTAACACTGAGTCGCAAGTTCGCACGCTTTCACGCGTTGTCGAAATACGAAAGGACACCCATCTGAGTGCTTGTTTACATGTCGATATAGGGTGTTGCCGGATCCAAGTCTGCAGAGATGAGACACCCGCAGTTATGACACCAAAAACCAGGCACTGCGTTAACCACCTACCCGGTGCGGGGTTTTCGTCACCAGAACAAGATCTAGATCGCGCATAGCCCCCAACCTAGTCTGCGGAATTACCCCACTCCTGGTTTGTGTGAGCGGTCAGTACACCTCTCTCTACCGCGCACTGGTCTCTCTATAACACACTGGTCAATGTGATGTCACTCTGATTCCATACGATCTGGAATGTCTGTAAAAATAATAACCAAATGTGACTTTTTTCCCCTTAAACTCCAATCAGTGGCCTCTGTGTGGCTTAGACGCAATTATACTTTCACATAAACGCTCCTTCGCAGTGTTCCCTGGATGTTGCCGAAAACGGCGCTTTTTATCCTGAGGAGTACTGCACTTAATATCTCCTGAACTTCCCGCCAGCAAAACAATCCCGTAAAGGGCTACATTGGACATTATATGGCGATGGTGTCTCTCCTGTCCTCCGGTCGTGCATAAGAGAAACGACGGGCACAGCAGTAACCCCGTGTTTCCTACTTTCAATATACAAGACTTCAGTTTTTACTTCCTGGATGAACCACTTATTCAATACCACTTGTTGCAACAAGCTATTACGGCAGCCGGCGAAGACCGGGTGTCGCATCCTTTCTGAATGAAGTGGTCACTTCTCACGAGCACTTAATCGCACCATCCTCAACTGTGTATCATGAAATGAAATGAAATCTTTATTTGCCATCAAATACAGATGGGGGGATTATAGAAAAAAAGCTGTTTTTGGACAGCTTTACGGATCCACAATCCCTTATTTCAACAGAGTGGCGGCATCACATATCATATTCTTGATATCCAAACACATACATACATATTTAATATGATGCAGATAAGTATTCACAGTAAACGAAAACAGAAAACAACAGCAAGGTTAGATAACATTACATAGAAACCAAATACATCTGCTGGAGGTCCTTGTAGGTGCCGTGAAGAGGTCAGAACGGACCGAATTATAATAATTCAAAAGCGTTGGTATTGTGTACCTAAGGCACTGTTTCCCGTAACTTGAACGTGACATCGGTACTGACCAATCCTCGAAGTGTTTTGTAAGGTAACTTGGAGTTCTGTCCTGTAATTGGGATAGGTTACGTATATTGTTGATATTCCTGTGGATTTCCTGTTTATATAGATGACTTAAACGATATCTATAGAGATTGTGAGCTGGAATTACACGACAGTTACTAAAGAAAGTTAATGTGGAAGCAGTATAAGCATTATATGCAGCTCTCTGAACAACAAACTTGAAAATTCAGTCGGAGATCGCTCCCCTCTCACTCACACCAAGCCAACTCCAGATGCAGCAATAAGGCTGCGGCCGTGATGATCGGTGCAGACAAGCCGACATCCACAGCTCGATGTGCGTTGCCACATCCAAAACGCCAGGGGTGCCCTGCGAAGGTGTAGCATACAATCAGTTGCTTGGCGAAGCATCAATAACGTGCCAAATAGCACCATCTGTTTTTATTTAAACATTGTAGACGAGTTGCCTAGCGGTCCCTGGTTGGATTGTTTCCAACATATGCTCACGATAAGAAGAGAAACATCTAGTGATCACACGAATCTTCAAGGTCTCTAAATAAGTGCATGATCGAGGCTTTAAGTATAAAAAGACTCTTCACACAAGATGTGCGCGCTGAGACACAATATCTCACACGGAAAGTACGTTGGTACAATGTGCCCACAGAAGCCTTGAAGATCTGAAAAAAAAAACCTTTGAGTTTCAGCAATTTGTGGGGTTATTTTGAGTTCCGGGTGTGTTACAGTGAATGTATTAGGTGGTAGGGCACAGCCCTATCGGGTACAGCAAGATTGGCTGAAAATTCTGCGCCGCTAGCACAACACAAGAAAGAAACAATGAACACATGCGCGCACTACTAACTGTTTATTAGAAGTAAAAGAGTATATTTGAAACCCTTTATTCAGCATGCATATGTACGCTGTATCGCTCTCAGCCCGGTCAGTACCAAGTAATCTGCAAATGACAAGGCTTAACGTAAATTTCAGAATGCTTCCTGCACTTAAAGCTCCTAAAAAAACACTTGAAAAAAAAAATGTTTCAATGACAGTGTCTGACAATCACAGCAAAAGCAGTGTTATGCATCTGAAGGGAAAGCAGTCATCACCTTAAACGCAAAAGCTGAACAAAAAAAGTAAAATTTCGGTGGAATTTCTTTGGAGGAAAAATTCGAGGCCCGTGTACTGTACGATGTCAGTGCACGTTAAAGAACCCCAGGTGGTCGAAATTTCCGGAGCCCTCCACTACGGCGTCTCTCATAGCCTTAGTCGCTTTGGGACGTTAAACCCCATAAACCAAACCAAACCAAAGACATGGCAACAAATAGTAACATATGAAAAAATACTACCACACAGGTTCGCGCGTAGGAGCCCAAATAAGGAAGACTTATGATTGGTGGTACAGGCGTCTATAAAAACGTTCCCACTTGTTACAGCCTGGGCTGAGAGCGATGGAGAGCTTTTACATAGTGAGTGAGATTAAAAATGTGCTCCTTTGAATAATCGTTTGATAGTGTGTGCTTGTGCTGTCACTTTCGTTCTTGTGTTGGCGTCGTTACGGGGCAGTATTTTCAGTCATGCATCAAGTCGCCCCCCGCCCGTCAATCTGTAGACCAGGAACTATTTCATTTTTCACCGCTGATGAAAACCCGCCCATCGCTCTAGAGTTACGAGGCGTTTGCTGCCGACACCCACAGATGACACAAGCGGGCGATTTGGACGAAGACTGAAATTCGTCTTCATGACGGTGATGATAATTTTCTTGGTGCAAGGGAATCTGTGGCCAAAGGGCGCCACGGCACAATGTTTTACGTTTACTCAAGATGGGGCGAAAGACCTAATTCCCAAGCATTTCACCATAAAAAAGCTCTACACCAGGCAGGTAAAGCTTGTACTCATTGTATCACCGGTGAATACCCGGCGGCACTGGGTATCGAACCCGGCACCTCCCGCATCCGAAGCGCATGCTCAATCGACTAAGCCACTGGTGTAGTCTTTAAATTCCTCTTCGGCACGGGTCACAAATTCAGCGGCTCGCGCAAATGATTATTGAAGTGAATTGGCCAAACTGAGTCCGGCAACCTTCGCTGAATGGTCAGAAATAAATCTGGTACAAAATTAGGACGCCCACTTGAGACACTTCGTGTTTAATACTCCGCGTAGTAGGTAGCCTTGCACCCCTGACACCCTCTAAGGCTTCCTGACATGCTTCGAAGCTGTCTGCAGAGTAGCGTCACAATTTCTGCTCCACCCAACCCGGGCGCTGTGTGCTTGTGAGCCCACCAGCATGTCCTGTGATAGTGACGTAACAGCTTTCGAATCGCGCAATATAAAATGTGGCTCCGCGCAATCCGCACGCGCGTGCTTTTGTCTCCATAAGGAAAGTTAGTAGAAGTGCGTGTGCGCACTTCGAACTTGGTGGGTCTAGGAACGGTCATTTATTTTCCGAGTAGGCTGACTGCCTGCTACGCAGGCCTGAACGTCCAAATTATTGTCTCTAACCATTCATGCGGCACTGACAGGACATCTGCAAATGTGTGTGTCGTGGTCGTGAAATCCGCGCAACCGCGGTTTAAATTTGGCGCGTTAAATGCCAACAGCCCTAACCATTAGTCGCCATGTTCATCTAGAGGCGTAGGCCAACAAGTTTAACAGTTCAGCAAAAAGGTTCATGCACGTCAGGCGTATCATTTTTACAACGCTTGGTGCTTTGATTAATGGGTCAAAGCTGCGATAAGAGCAATAATTTCATTTATGTATCCTCGTGCTGAAAATACAAAAAAAAATTATTTTTCTGTCTTCCCCCCAAAAAATTTCCGTGAAGCCTAACCGAGAAGACGCCCAGAATGTGCCAATCGAAAGACCATATTCATGCTGCCATCTTCAGTGTTTTGTGCTAGACGCCGTAAGCTTGTAGCACTTCACAAAGAATGAAGACGGGTAAAAGCATGTTAATCTGTAGAAATAACGTCACTGCCCTGATCCAAAGCCTGGAAATTTCTTCCAAAGGAAACAGCGCCGCGCTGACCAAGAAGCGTGTAGAAGGAATTTCATTCTCAATTTTCCGCTGCAATCGGTACAAGCCTGCTGCTTACTTAAGACCACTCACCCGCAAACTGGATGTGGGACTGACGCGCCATCTGGGCAGCCGCCAATAGGCATCGCCCTAAAGCCATCACAGCGCCTGCGACTAGAACCGCCAAACTGGTGTTGCCTGCGAAAAGACAAGGTGGAGTTTTAGGATTACAGGCACCTCTACTGCAGTACTTCCGTAACATTTAATCGCAAGCTCCCACGCACTCACGCGTTTTCGAAATAAGAAAGGACACCCATCTCATTGCTTGTTTACCTGTTGATATACGGTGTCGCTGGATCCAGGAATGCAAAGGGGGCAGTTATGACATCAACCACCGGGGAACTGATTAACCACCTACAGGGCGTGGCGTTATCGTCACCAGAACAAGATCTAGACCGACATAGCAGCCAATGTGCTGGATGGGGAATCAGCGCACTCCAGATCCATATTTGTGTCGGCATGTCTCTCTCGACTCTATGTCCTCTCAATCTAAACAGGCTCTATCGCTGAGAGCGATAGAGGCTTGTTACAATGGTGAGTGAAGTTTATAAATGTGTGCCCTTTTCTTCCAATAAATAGCTGGTAGCGTGTGCATGTGTAATCTCTGTTTCTTGTTTGGTCATTGTTGCACTGCAGTATTTTCAGGCATGCACCAACTCGCCCCACATCCCGTCATTCTGTAGAGCAGGAACGATCTGATATTTTCACCGCGGATGTAAACTCAACCATCGCTGTTGGGTTACGTGGTGTTTGCTGCTGACTCCGAAAGACGACACAAGCGGGCAATGTGAACGAAAGCTGGACTCTGTCTTCATGATGATGATGACACATTTTTAAAGCGCAAGGACATCTGCGGTCGAAGAGTACCATGACACAAGGTTTTTTCCTTTAAACGAGATGGGGTGAAAGGCCCATTTGCCATGAACCTCACCCTAACAAAGCCGATCACCAGGCAAGGGAAAGCTTGTACCCATTCTATAACCTGTGGGTTCCCGGCAGCACTGGGGATAGCCCCCCGTTCCTCGCGCATCAGAGGCGGATGTTCAAACAACTACGCCACCGCTGCTGTCTTGAAATTTCACTTCCGCACGGCTCAAACACAGAGCCTAACGCAAATGATGACTGAACGCTAATTCGACCAAACTGAGCTCGACAATATTTGCTGAACGCTGAGAAATAAAGCTTGTACAAAACTTAGGTGAACGACTCCGATAGTGTATTCCCTGATAGCATTCCAAGCGTCTTTTCAGGTAAGTAGTTAGCTCTCGAGGGTCCAGTGACATGCACTTGAGAGACTCCGGGTTTAATAGCCCTGTGTAGTAGCTAGGCCTGCACTCTTCACATCCACTAAGGCTCTCTGACGCGCTGCGAGGAGCGCCACAATTTCTTCTCCATCCAACGCGGGTGCTGAGTTGCGGTGAAGCCGCCAGCATTTTTTATGCTGGTGGCGTAACAGCTTTTGAATTGTGTCCACGAGTCTGTGTAAGATATGGCTACGGGTAATTCGTACGTGAGTACTTTTGCTTAAATAAGGAATGAAACATTTGATTTGTATGTCCACATTCCGCAACTAGTGGGTAAGACAACGGCCATTTTACATGCGCAATAAGCTGACACCTTGCTACGCAGGCCTGAACTTCTGATGTATTTTCGCTAACCATTCAAGCTACGCAGACTGGACAAATGCGAATGTGAGCGCCGTGGTGGTCATAACCGTGTACCCCGGTTGAAAAGTGGCTCGTTCGATACCTACAGCAATATCCACTAGTCGCGACGTTCATCCCGAGGTGTACACCAGGAAGTTTAACAGTGTAACGAAAAAGGGCAATGAATGTCAGGTGTTCTATTTTCACGACGCTTGGTGCTTCAATTTGTGTATCAATGCTGCATTGGGAACAAGGCTTTCATTTATGTACCCCTTGCTGAAAATACAAAAATTAAGTTTCCCTCTTCCCGGCAGACATTTACTTGGAAGACTAACCGAAAATACGCCTCAGAATGTACCAGTCGAAAGGCCGAAGTCATGCTGGAACATTCAGTGCATTATACTAGGCGCAGTAAGCTTCTAGCACTTCAGAAATAATGAGATTGGGAGAGAAGAAAATTAATCTGCTAAAATAACGTCACTGCCCTCTATCCATTGTCTGAAAATTTCGTTCAAAGGGAACAGAGTCACGATAAGAAGAAGAGTGCAGATGGAAGAAGTGAGGGTTGCCAGAACTGAGCTAGAATGGTGCCCTTGTATTTCACAAATATTTACACCAGCCACTTATTCAGAAGTGGAGAATTATGATTCACGATGCTCCCTGCGACCAGAGAATGGCTACTGCTATACTAAAAACTACTCACCCGCTGACTGGATTGTGGAACTGGCGCGCCGTCTGGGCACATGGCTGTACCTTTCGCCTGAAAGCCATCACAGCGCTTACGACGCGACCCGCCAAACGGATGCCGTCTGCGAGAAGACAAGACGGAGTTTGATGATTACAGGCACCTCTGCTGCAGTACTGCAATCACACTGAATCGTAAATCAGCACGCATTCACGCGCATTCGAAATGAGAAAGGACACCCCTCTCAATGCTTGTTTACGTGTCGATATGCGGCGTCGTTGAATCCAAGTCTGCAGAGATGATGCGCCGGCAGTTATGACTCCAATTACCAGGAAAAAGGTTAACTACTTATCCGGTGCGGAGTTTTCTTCAGCAGAACAAGATACGGCGTCGCTGGATGCAAGTCTGCAGACATGCTGCTCCCGCATTTATGACATCAACTACCGGGAAACAGGTTAACTACCTAACCGGTGCGGAGTTTTCGTGACCAGAACAAGATCTAGATCGCGCATAGCACCCAACCTACCGGCTGGGGATACCCCGCACCAGATTCATGTGAGCGGTCAGCATACCTCTGTACAACGGACTAGTTTCTCTAAAACGCACTGGTGAGTGTGATGTACATTAAAGCTCAACTGCATAAGAATCCCAAAAGAAATGTTGCGACCATAATGATCAATGCACATTTGCTCAAAGGTCAGGGAAGCGAGCGATGGGACCGCTATGATAGATGTGGAATGACGAAATCATATTGATATGCAGCATGACCACCTCTTTCCCAGAAAAATATACACGCTTGTGAATGCCGCTCCGCCCACCACACTGCGTTGCACACAGAGCGGTGCAAAGGCAAAGTAGAGGTTACAAAAGAGAGGAGAACACGGACGGAGTCTCTATGTTCAGAAGCATATTCCAAATGCAAAATGCTCAAAGCTTCTTGCGAACTCCGCAACACGACCACTCATATGTTGTTCTAAGAAAGCGCGAAGAAAGCTCCAACTACCGTTTGTTGATAACACGACAGTTCTAAGTAGGATCACAAGTGGAAACTCGGTAAGAATGACCTCATCTTATGCTTAACTTTGGCATGTTATCTCGAATGCTAAAACATTTGGTTTGATCAGATCAGAAGCATTTGAGGTCAAAACGAACAGCGGAACCTTCCTCATTTCCAAGTTGGTTTGGTTCGGTTTATGGGCGTTTAACGTCCCTAAGCGACTCAGGCTAGAGGGACGCCGAAGTGAAGGGCTCCGGATATTTCGACCACCTGGTGTTCTTTAACGTGAATCAACATCGGACACCACACGGACCTTTAGAATTTCGTCTCCATCGAAATTTCCACCGCCGCGGCTGCGATAGAACCCGCGTGCCATAGCCACTCCGCCACCGCGGACTGGTTTCCTGTTTTCATCACGTGGCCGCCAACAGTGGAGGCAAAGGGAAACAATGCTACGAGCAATTTCATTTTATATGGTTAGCGGAGAACAGCACAAGAGAATGCAAAGAATACACAGAATTTGATCAAAACAAAGTGGACCAGTTTCACTCTTTTTGCTGCTGTGCATGCAATTGAGGGGGAATAAATCTGGAGGTTCACTTGCCGCTGTCCTGATCATATTTACTAATAACGCACAGTTCAGTTTCAGTTACGCATCAGGAAGGCTGTTGTATATTCGGAAATGTTAAGTTCTAATGCTATCCAGAAGACAGGCTCATGCCAGCCTCCCGTCACCGAATGCTTTTTATTATGTGTCAGTGCTTGTGAAGTGCTAATTACTTACTCCATGCATGTAATGTTGGAAACTATATCTTCCGAAGCCCAAGAATGAGTAAAATACAATGGTATACTGGTATATAAAAATCGCGTATCTAAAAAATCTTTATTGCGGAAAGTCAGACACATGGATCACTAATACAAAAATAAGTCTTGTATTTTTATATGAAAAGCGCTTCCACTATTTCCAGTGTAGTTCGATCTCGGTGACCCAACAGACCGCTCGTTCTCGAAAGTAACGGAGAGCGTTCTTTTTCCCCTTTGTGTTGCTGTAGTTTCAACAATGTGCTACCTAACTGCTTGAGGCATCACTCCTTGTGTGTCTTAACAACCCGTCTAGTGGCGAGTGAACGCTTTGTTCCGCCCTTTGTATCTGTCTGTAGCGCTTGCGTTAGTCACAATTTATGTTTACCATCTTGCTAAGTTATCTGCCCTGACGAAAATGGCTGATCCTAGCGTTCTTTCTTGCCTCACCGCCTGCATCGGTGATGAAGTGCGACCACACCACGACTTGGTGGATGACGACTGTTCATCGCACGCTGTTCCCATCGGCAACTTGCTCGCGCAGTGGATTCTCGCCGATTCCAGCCTGGCCCGGCTGTCTGCACAAAGAGCGAGTTTGCCGCAACAATTCCTGTAGTACGCTGCTCAGCCGATCGGCCCTTGTGCGCATAAACACATGCGAACTGTAATGTCTTGTAAGCAGAGAAGCTGCGCGCGGTTGTGTCCGTCGTCATATCACGCGACACTTTACACACATAGAATTAATTGCGGGCGCTGTGTGCTACATTGCGAACATCGTTGAAGACATGAATGCAAAGTGCACGCAGGGTACCACTTTTCTAGCTCTTTAAGCACTTATATGAACATGAAGGAGCAGCATGTTCAGTATTACTTTCACGGCAATTATTTTCTTTGTTATAGCTTAATACGATCGCAGCTGTTTGCAGGAGCACCCAACAAGGAGATAGGCTGTTTAATTTCAGCATACCTTAGGCATTACGCTGTCACTGTGCTTTTGTTTAAATGGGCGCCTCCAAACTGCCACACACGACGCCAATATGAGAGCGACACTGAACGCGAGTTCACCACTTTTTGTTGGGACAAAATGATCCTTGAAGAAGACATTCGAAGATATGGCGCCATCAATATTACCTCTTTAGTTCGGCGACTCCAGTTATGGGCTATTTTTCTAGATCGTAAACGTTTTCAATGCATATATTCCTCGGTAATATATAAATTGAACAATGGTCGCGGTAAAAATGGCCAAGGGCCAATTTGGTCGATATGCTTTTCTGGACTGCGGCAATGTGGTAGCTTTAGTACAGAACACCAGCAAAATGCAGTGGGAAATTGCCCATTTTTTGGAGGTTCATGCTTTACACTCGTACCGTGATCATTGAGCGGGCATTACCGTCAGTCGTATTGCGTCATTGGCTGCGAAAATTGCGCTCTCTAGAGCTCCTGCTCCGTTAAGTATTGACTGAGTACAGGTATCACTTAGCAGTACGTGCGGCGTGGAAAGTCGCAGAGCGGACACGGCATCACGCGTTTGATCATGCAGCACCACAATATTTCAATCATAAATACTTCAAGGACAATGCATACTGACTTCCCAAACACTGGTTGAACTTGTTCTTAACTGCCAGTCAGTATGCAAAGAATACCTATAAAAGTCTCTAGATTTCAAAAATTTTTGTTTCTCTTTCTTCACAATTTCTTGCCCTTTTACTTGCCAACGCTCAAAAACAGCAATATATAAAAAGCAATGTCTTATTTCTCTTCAAAATACACCCTTGTTCAAAGTTTCTATTTTCGTATGTTGTGTAATTAATGGGCAAGAATTTAAAACTATATTCTCAGCTTCTCTGAGAAAATAGGAATTATTACAGGAAAACGGGCGTATATTGAGCCTTGCCGGAGCCGAGTGTTGTTGAAGACCACTCTCATGACTCGAGGAAGAAGAAGAGGAGGTTCCGCTCCGGCCACCTTTCGGTACTGTCACCGCTTCTCGGCTTTTTTTCATGCGCAACAAACGCTCAAGAGCTCACTCTTATGTCCAACGTTTCCTTAAGGTGAGCGCTTTCCAACCGCTAAAGACATTACTAGATGCAGTCCTCTCTTCTGACCGCACCGACGTCGTAAAGTTCGCTCCCGCCGCGCTGGGCCTCGCCTCGCTTGAGGCTAGGCCTATCACCGGCAGCGCACCTACCCCAATAGCCATGGAGGTGCAAGCGCAGGGCGACAACCTCGACCCTGAAACGTCCCGACCCAGTGAGTGGACCGCAGTGCTCCGCGCATACCAGGTTCGAGAACCAAGCCCGAATACCCTGGTTGGACCCACACAAACAGCCGTGTCCGCCTTCGGTGCTCAGGCCGAGACTGCCCCTGCGCCCTTTAAGCCGACGTACCGGGCTCAACAGCAACAGCTGCGCGTGTCGCACGCAGTCTCGCAACGAAGTAAACACCTTGCTTCACTCCCACCCGGCACTATACGGGTAGTTTTTCGACCGAGAGGCGGGCTCGCTTTGAACGGAGCCATGGCGCAGCCCCTTATGCAAGCCCTGCAAGTCACTGCCGAAGGCCGAGACCTAGGGGACTTTCACCTCCGGATCCATCCTACGAATAACACATTCACCGTCGCTACCCACCAGGAGACAACCGCCCTACACCTCGTCCAACTCAAGGAAGTGGTACTCCAAGGGACCAGTTACCCTGTCGCCGCCTACATCGCACCGCCGCCCGCAGCTGTACGTGGAGTCATCTCGCAGGCCTACTGGGCGGAAACCACGGAGCAGATGCTACGAGACCTCCAGACCCGCAACCCGGACGCTGATATTATCGCAGCACGCAGAATGGGGAGCACGCTCTCCATATTAATCACTTTTGTGCATGGACCAGTCCCTCATACCATACGCTACATGAGTGTGGTTTATAGATGCACGGCGTACAAGGGCATTCCAGATGCGTGCACCAACTGTCGCCGACCGGGCCACAGATATGACGTCTGCCCCCACCCCAAGACTGGTCTCTGCACGCGGTGCGGGGACAAGCATGACCCGCAAGCTGTTCCTTCCTGCATCCCGATCTGCATTCTGTGTGGGGGCGAGCACCTCACGGGTACCGGCTCATGCAAGGAAAGACAACTCCGAAACAACGCAGCCCGCCGCCACAGAAAACAAAGCCCTTTAGCAAGTAGGACTTACCCCCGCTGCAAACGACCCTTCCCACTACCTCTACGTGGGCCTCCAAGGCCGCCAGGACTCATACGCTGACCTCCGAGGACCACGAAGTGACTGCTCTGCGGGAAGAGGTAAGGCAGCTCAAGGCAGCCATCTCTACCTCCACCACCGCTCTACCCCCAAATCCTCCACCCCAATTCTCTCCACTCACCTCGCCACCTGTCGAAACTCCTTCGAAAAAGAGGAGGCCTGATGGGAAGCCAGCACAACCCATAGACTTGGAAGCAAAATTTCAGGACTTCGCCAAAAACTTAGAAGCTAGGCTCGCAGAGCGAATTACTGCACAGGTAACTGCACAGTGCCAAATTTTGATTGAAACTACCATTACCCGTTTAATGGATACTGTCATAACTAGCATCATGGCCAAGGTAGAGGAGCGTTTACATCAACTTGTTCCTAGCCTCTCACAGGCCTCTCCTTCCACAGTGCCACCCTCCACACCCCTCCTTCGCCCTCTACGCTACAGCATGGCTCCTCCGACGGACCATAATTCTTTACACATTATTCAATGGAACTGCAGGGGCTTTCGGCGCAAGCGCGATCCTCTGCTGCAAATTATCGCTACTTCCTCATCCCCACCAGACATCATCGCAATTCAGGACGCAAACGTTTGCAAACAACTTCCCGGATACGCTCTTATCCCCTCGGACTCTACTGATCTTCCTCGGGCGGTCACATACGTCTGCAACTCTTTGCATTACATGGAACACACAGTTACCACAACCATCGCTCACAGGTTCATCGAAAGTTTACCTCCAACCCCTGCACAATCTCCCTTGCTCGTTCTTAACTGGTATCTTCTACCACGACAGCCAGTTAATCTACTCCCTCCACTCCTCAAATCCGTGGCGCAATTGGCTGGATCAAATCCCCTACTAATTGCCGGTGACTTCAACTGCGCACACGTGGACTGGGGCTATCGGCGCACAAACCACAGAGGCAAAGTTCTCTGCAATGAAATGATGATCCTCCACTTGTCCATCTATAATGATTTCAGCCTGCCTACGCGGGTTGGTAACAGTGTTACTACAGATACCAGCCCAGATCTCACGCTTAGAATAAATGTGGCCCACCTGCAGTGGGAAAGAACGCAAACCACACTAGGCAGCGACCATCATTTAATTCGCATAACACTAAGCTATCGCCGCCCTCAGCACAAATTTACCGTTAGACAAAGTAATTGGGACCAGTTACGAAAATTTCGCCAGGAACACGTACAGTCAACACAGGTACCCTTCGACCTAGACACCTGGACTACCCAGTTACAGGAGGACATTCGCCAACATACCCGAACGCTAGACACTACCCCAGACACCCCCGTAATTGACAGTAAGCTCGCGCACCTCCTTCAAGCTCAAGAACGCATAACACACAGATGGAAAACTCAAAAACATAATAGGAAACTAAAACTCAAACTCGCACAGCTTCAGAGTTAAATAGAACACCACAGTGCCACTCTTTGCAAAGCTAACTGGAATCAGATTTGTGACAGTCTCCGCGGCAATCTCTCCACAACCCGTGCCTGGCACCTCTTACGCCACATGCTAGACCCCACGCAATCTAAACACGCCTTAGCATTCGCCGCCTTACTCATAACCACAAGCAGGACACGAACGCCTATCTCGAGCAGGTGAAATCAACATATACCACCCCAGGTGACCCTTGCAAGCACCCCGAGTACATGGGTCCACCTCAACCCCAGCTTGACGCCCCTATTACAGAGGCGATATTTCGGACAGCCCTTTTGAAATTGCGCAATACTGCACCCGGGGAAGATCAAATTACCAATGCTGCGATCCGAAACCTTGACGATGCCTCCATATCTAATCTAGTCACCCACTTCAACGAGTGCTGGAAGTCAGGTACCCTCCCAGCCACCTGGAAGCATGGAAAAATCATATTTATTCCTAAACCCCACAAACCCATCAACATAGAGAATATCCGACAATTTCTCTGACATCTTCTCTCGGCAAGGCCTTCGAACACATAATTCTTGCCCGACTAACCACGTACATGGAAGACAACCACCTTTTTCCGCACAGCATGATGGGCTTTCGTGCGCACCTATCTGCACAGGATGCCCTACTACAAATTACACATGACGTGCTTGATGACACGATCCCTCACCTCACTAAAGCTATTCTGGCGGTAGACCTCACAAAGGCATTTGACAGGATTCGACACGATGCCATTTTGCGAGAACTGCAGGCACTACAGGTAGGCTCAAATACCTACAACTACGTTCTCGCCTTTCTCTCGGGCCGCACTGCCTCTCTGCACATAGCAGAGCTGAGCACACCACCTTATACACTCGGCGAACTTGTAACCCCCCAAGGCGCGGTCCTCTCCCCTCTTCTCTTTAATATTGCTCTCATCCCCGTGCTTTGCAGACGATTGTGTTCTGTAAAAATTATAACATGTAATGCTGACCGTGATGTCCTTCAAAACTACCTTGACACTGTTCATAAGTGGTGCGAAAAATGGAAAATGAATCTAAACTTGGACAAAACAGTGTGCATGGCGTTTTCGAGGAAACGCACGAAGCTAGTACCCACATATACCATAAATAATGCAAATCTGAAAATAGTTGAAGAATTTAAGTATTTAGGTGTATATTTCACGTCATCACTCTGCTGGCATCGGCACGTTGGTTATATAGTTGGAAAGGCCTGCAAATCCTTAGGATTTCTCCGCCGAAACACTCGTTCCTTCCCGCAAGCTACCAATGAACTCCTTTACAAAACTTATGTGCGGTCAGTGTTGGAGTATGCTAGCACAGTATGGGATCCTCCTACCACAGGTGACAAAGAAAGACTTCAGAAAGTTCAGTCCTTGGCGTCTCGATACGTACTTGGTAAGTCATGTGAACGCAACTTCAGTGCAACAATAGCAAAAAAGTCCTTGTTTGGTAATCGCTAGAACAGCGGAGAACTAAGCAGAGGCTCAAACTCTTCCATAACATATACTACTCCCACATTGGCATTCCACGCGAAACATACATCTTCATACCACATTACGTATCCGCACGCCTTGACCATGATCAAAAAGTACGTGAATACAAGTGCAGGACGGCAGCATACAGCGACTCTTTTTTTCCGAAAACCATTCGTCAATGGAACCGTTTGCCGGCCGTTGTTACTTCCATCTCATCAAATGCATCCTTTTATACCGCTTTGAACAGCGTCACGTCATTTCATAGCTAGACGGTGAGTCGTTATCTGTGCGCTGCTTCTTCGTTTCGTGCGTTCCACTGTGTATACCTGTGTCTTCCTGTCAATGCGCAGTATACCTGCGTGAAATATACGTTTGAAGGTGTTTTTTTTTATGTCTACTGCGTTGGTGCTTTCTCCTAAAATGCACGTTTATTGGGTGAACAACACAGTTGACTTTCTTGTACCCAAATTCTGTACAGAGATGCGCATTGCGTCAATTTTGTTATTTGCTTACTTTGTGATTGCTTGGGCTGCTGTTTCTCTTTTTTTGTATTTACCTGCATTTATGTGCTGTGTTGCTGTATCAACCCCCCCACTGTAATGCCAAATGGCGCTGTGGGTAAAAGATAAATAAACTCGCTCTCATCCCACACCTAAGGCATACCTTGTACGCTGATGATATTACCGCATGGACCACTCATGGATCTGATGGAGAAATTGAGGAAACTCTTCAATTAGCAGCTGACACCATCTCTGCTCATGCGTCATCTATTGGGCTCGAATGCTCGACCTCTAAATCCGCACTTCTCCTCATAAGACCCGAAATCTGCAGCTAACTCGCCCATTCAAATCGCTTTACAAGGAACCCCTATCCCCGTCACCCCCACCCTCCGTATCCTTGGCCTTTACCTGCAGGATTCAGGACGCAACGATCATACCCTTAAAACACTCAAGGCCTCCACGCAATCTGTGTTGCAACTTGTACGCCGCGTATCCTCCCTGTACAAAGGTTTAGACGAAGCGTACAGCATGAAAGTAGTGCATGCTTTTACACTTAGCCGCATTTTATACGCCACCCCACATCTTAAGCTCAACCGCATGGAAACAGAGCGAGTGAACGCCATGATTCGTCTAGCAACCAAGGCAGCCTTAAACTTACCCCGCAGCACTAGCACAGCCAAGCTCCTTGAACTAGGCATGCATAACACCTTTCAGGAACTAGTAGACGCGCACCTCCAGACACAGTATCTGAGACTTGCCGCGAGCGCAACTGGCAGGCATATCCTCGCTTCCAGACCGGATCGCTACCGAGCCCGGGACTGATGCATCGCATGTACCCCGAGACCTACCCGACCGATACGTGTAGAGTCTGCCGCAGGGAGCCGGCAGATCAGACGCACATCTTGTGGGACTGCATCAGAAATCCAAAGGAAGCAAGATCAGGAACAATCCCGCCGCGGCTGGAGGCAGCAGCGAAGAGCAACGACCATGACCAACAGCTATGGGCCGTCCAGCAGGTCCTCGGGGCGCTCGAAAGGCAGGGACCCAGCGAGCCGGCAACGGCGAGCGGAGACCCGCGCCGAGTAACGGCAGCCTCGTAGACGACGTAGGCCCTCGTCGGGGCGCGCGAGCGCCCAACTGCAGGCACAAATAAAGTTTACTCCAATCCAATCCAATCCCTTCGCATCAACATTCCCGCTAATCAGACATCCCTTATAGCTATTTCTCGACACATTCATACCCCCCTCGTTGTGAAACCCCTTCCCCGGAACGTTCATCCCCAGTACCACATCCCTCGCCGCATGGCTCGCGCTAAAGCCCTACACAAGTATTATGGACAAGCCCGGGACGCCATTTGGGTAGACGCCGCGTGCACAACTCATGAAGCTGTAGCTGTTGGTTACAATCCAGCCCTAGCACAGCCCCTCACACACCGCCTTCCCTCGGGCTGTACGCCTGAGGAGGCAGAGGAAACCGCCATCGCCCTAGCCCTTGTACATTCCAATGCAAACTACATCTTTAGCGATTCCAAAACGGCTCTGTTCAACTTCGCGCGAGGCAGTATTCACGCCCCTGCTTGGGAGTTGTTGAACACCCCCACCAAAAACTTACCACGCAGGGTAGAGCTCCAGTGGGTGCCGGCTCACTCTGGGAATCCAAGAAACGAGGCTGCCGATAAATTGGCCCGAGGTTTGATTTGCCGGGCTCAGGACGGCCTCGACCCAGGTTTCTCGAGAGAACGCGCGCACACCTTTGCAGAGCTCACGCAAATGCCCCGCTTGGACCGTCGGACTTGCCCTCCTCCACACCCCTCCCTTACCCATTCCCAACAGATCCTCTGGAGACGCCTCCAGACCCGCTCTCTCTCATCCCCTCAGCTGCTATCCCACTACTGTGGCACCTCCCCTGCATGCACCCTGTGCGGCGACCCTCACGCCACACTCTCCCACATCCTTTTCGGCTGCCACGCTGATCCTCCCCCGCAGGGACAGCCCGCGTTATCAAGTTGGGAGGACTGGGAGGTCGTGCTCTCGTCTCCGGACCCGCCATCGCAGCTTGCTGCGGTGCTTCGGGGTGCCGACGTCATGGACAAACACCACATGAACGTTCCGACGTAGAGTGGGACCGTGCGGTGGCCCAGGGACCCCAAGGAGGGTCTAACACACTTGCCATAATAAAGTTTTTCTCTCTCTCTCTCATGAATAAGTTTAGTTTGGTTTGAGTTTAACGTTCCAAAGCAACTCAGGCTATGAGGGACGCCGTAGTCAAGGGCTCCGGAAATTTCCGCCACCTGGGGTTCCTTAACGTGCACTGGGATCGCTCAGCACACGAGCCTCTAGAATTCGCACAGCACACGGGCCTCTCTGAATTCAGCCGCCGCGGCCGGGATCGAACCCGCATCTTTCGGGTCAGCAGCCGAGCGCCGTAACCACTAAGCCACCGCGGCAGGGTACTCTCATGAATAAACAATGTTTAAATGAACAAAACAGAACAAGCGTAATTGAGATACAGTTGGCGATTTCCAGAAAGAAAAACACTAAACTAAAGACTTTGTATATCTAAGTCCCAGGCACGTACCAGACGACCTGGAACGCGCCGAGTGCGGCAGCTGTCATGGGCTGCTCAGTGGCTGGTCCATCTGCAGCAAAGAAAACCGAGTTTACATTGGCACAATGGACAACACAATGAACACTGGTATTCTCTTGGACGTCCCATCGACGTCCTAAACACCCAAAGGACAATCAAGGAAGTTTCAGAGCTCATTGAGAACTGAATTTGGTGTTAACAGTTCATATCTGGTGAAGGCAGCCCATGGTGATGAAGGGTGAAGACTACTGGAAACTATGAAACTAAGTGGGGAGTCGTTTCAGAGGCCAAAATCATACGCGTCAAGAGTTTGTAGTTTAGCGCTAGGCCCTTAGAGCGAAGGAGCGAGTCCTCGCAGAGGCCTCAATAGCAGATCTGCTATTAGCGCGTTCGTACGTTGTCATACGGCATACTTACATCAACGATAAATTCCCTCAGGAGGAGATAGCGCTGACAAACAGCAAATATACCGAAACAAGGAGCCGGTGTCCGAAACTTTACTTGGTTACAAGATCGAAGAAAGGTGAATTCTTTACCTGGAATCTCTGAAAAAAAAAGATGCAAAGGAGTGAGGCATAAATACTGCAACTCTCAGTTTCATAGAAAAGATAAAACGAAACCAGCAAGAAAAGTGCATTATCTGTGGGGGGCGACATGATGCGACCAGGGACCAGTTTTGCGGGAGGTGCGCTTCGGCGCAAATTCCACCGATGTGGTACAGAGGGCTTTCCGAGGCCGAACGCATATTGTCCATCGAGATTTTCTGGCGTGCATTGTGTTTTATTCCTGATCTATGGCTCCAGGTTACATTAAGACGCTTTGAATTTGGGGCCACTTCTACCCTCTCTGCTTGCGACTATATCCTGTGCAGTTAAGTTGATGGCAACCTGCCCACATTCCCGCAGGGCCCGCCAAGATAAGAGCAGCGATGTCTAGAGCGTTTTAAGGCTCCCTGCAATGCACAAGAGGACATGGAATTTTTCCTAGGCTCACAGTCTAGCAGTTTTTGTGCTTTGTTTATCCATAAACATCATAATTGCTTCTAGAGTCTTAAATGACAAACGCGAGCTCTGGCTCGCGCGTCTATAACTGAGTAATGTAAAGGGCAGGCAAAATCAATGGAGCCCGGCGTTCATTTAAGCCACTATTATAACATTTAGATGCCAACCGCTGCTTATTAGCTGATGCCGCAATTCTAGTCTCAAATAAGCATGTACTCAACCACTGGAAGGCTTCCATCTTGCAAAAATGTTTATTCAAATAGCTCGAACAAATTACGCTTATGCTCGTGCTTCGTTCTCTAAACTTAAGAGGCGAAAAAAACTCATTGCTACACGCGAACCTGTTCTTGAATGCAACAGCACAAAAAATGCGTTATCTTTGCCTCTCGCCCACTCGCTCCGTGATATGCGTCTTCGAGAGCTCAAATAGAAAACACAGCGGACAGACAGTGCACACAAATACAGTGCACGCAAAAAGGCTTTAGCTTCAGATCCCCACACAAAATTACAGTCAATCGCGACACTCAAGCTAAACAAATCAACAATGCGACAGGTGTTGCATCGGAACAATGAAAGAGCTGGACGTCGGAAGGAACTCACCGGGTCACAGTAGTGCGACAGAGGCTACAGGACTCGCCGCCGCTGGAAAGTCTGCTATTACGCGATGCAGGTATGCCACACGAACCAATGGCCATCGACCGCGGGAACAGCTCCGCTGCGTGATGCTCACACCTGCATGATTATGCGAAGCTTCAAAAGGCGCGGCCCATCACGACCCAGTCAAGAGTGTGCTTTAAATATAAGAATTGCTTCCTTCCTTATCAATGCTTGTCAGATTATTCGCTTTCCGATGGGAGCCATTGCGCAGTCACCTATTGAACAGGCAGGTGGAAGTTAACGATTGGTCGCTCGGGAACAGCCACCTGGCCCGCACAAGGCCCCACAGATGGTAGCACCTTCCATCTCAGGGCAGTGGCGCATCGCATAGCCGCTCCTCCACTGCGCCAGAGGGGTATGAGGACTCCCAGTGATATATGAGGACTCCCAGTGATATATGAATGCAATGCAGAGAATGACCTTCTGCGTACATGCGAACTAACCCACTTGTCTTTTCGCATTTGTCTTATATTGCAAGATATTTTTAACGATTGTACAGCTATTATAGTTCTCTATAAACTCAGCAATAAAATTCTAGTTCGGAAAAGTGTCAGGTAGGGAGACACGATCTCGCCAATGCTATTCACCGCCTGCTTAAAGGAGGTATTCCGGGGCCTGAAATGGGGCGGGTTCGATACAGTCCGCGGCGGCTGAATTTCGATGAAGGTGAAATTCTAGAGGCCCGTGTGCTGTGCGATGTCAGTGGTCGAAATTTCCGGAGCCCATCACTACGTCGTCCCTCATAGCCCGAGTTGCTTCGCGACGTTAAACCCCAATAAACCAAACCAAATCAAACCTGAAATGGGAAGTGTTAGGGATAAGAGTTATTGGAGAATACCTTAGTAATTTGCGATTCGCTTATGACATTGCGTTGGTAAGCCAGTCAGGACAAGAACTGCAAAGCATGGTCAATGAGTTAGACAGGCATAGCAGAATGATGGGGCTAAAATTTAACATGCAGAAAACCAAAGTAATGTTCAACAACTTAGCAGGGGAACTGCAGTTCGCAGTTAGCGAGGTGCTGGAAGTAGTAAGAGAGTATGTCTACTTAGGGCAGGTAGTGACCGCAGATCCGGATCATGAGAGGGAAATAACTAGAAGAATACGAATGGGGTGGAGCGCGTATGGCAGGAACAAAGAGGGTTCAGCTTAAGTTAAAGACAACGCAGCGAGCTATGGAAAGAAAAATGATAGCTGTAAAGTTAAGAGATCGGAAGAGGGCGCAGTGGGTGAGAGAACAAACTCGGGTTAATGACAGCCTAGATGAAATCTAGAGGAAGAAATGGGCTTGGGGAGGGCATGTAATGCGAAGGCAAGATAACCACACGTCTTTAAGGGTAACGGAGTGGATTACAAGAGGAGGCAAACGTAGTAGGGACGGCAGAAAGTTCGGTGGGCAGATGAGATTAAGGAGCGTGCGGGGATACCGTGGCCGCAACTGGCAAAGGACAGGGTTAATTGGACAGACATGGGAGAGGCCTTTGCCTTGCAGTGGGTATAGTCAGGCTGATGATGATGATAATAATCTTACACTTAAGGCGGTGCTTTATTGTCCACTCCAATCTTGTCTTATCTCTTCCATCTTCTTTTGCTGATATAGTTCAAGCCTACTAAGGATGAGCTATAACCTCGAGTGTGCCGCTGGCTGCATCGTTCGGTTGCGCTGAATAGCGGCGCAGGGTGGACTGCGCAAAACGGCTCTCGCCGTGAAAATCCGGGTATTCGAGGCAACCTCTTCAGATGGAAGTTTCACGCTGCGCATTTAGTTGCTTCGGTCTTACCGCTGGGGTAGTTACTGCGAGGAATACCTTCCGTCCCACCGCCCCACATCTTGTGAGGTTTCAAGCAGTTTAATCGAAGCCTTTGAAGCCTGCGGCCTGATACATGTCGCATTCATCAAGCATATATGAATTAGAAAACACGTTAATAAAGAGCTTCTCTGAGCGGCCAATCTGGGGAACTCATTTACCGGATATATAAGGAGCACGTGTCATTAAAGCCCTTCTTGAACATGCTCTTCTTCATACGATTGGATCTGTGGTGCATACACCTGTACTGCTGAAGCCCTACCCCTCTTGGACTTTGCTTTACTGTGGTTTACCGCGGGCTGCGCTCCGGTTTACGAGTCGAAGATGGGGGAAATTCGTGGGTAATCGGAACAGCCATTAATGAAGCCTATACTGAACACACCCCCTGCTTTTGTTTCTCTTCTTTGCCTTAAAATTAATAACGTCCGCCGCAGCCGCGTTTCGATCGAGGCGAACCGCAAAAGGCGCCCGAGTGCCCTGTGAGGTCAGTGCACGCTAAAGATCTCCAGGTAGTCGAAATTATTCCCGAGCCCTCCCCCACCCCTGTCTCTTTCTTCTCTCACTTCCACCTTCTTTCCTTCTCTTACGGCGTGGTTCGGTTATCCACACGATGTGAGAGACAGTTATTGCGCAATTTGCTGTCGTCCAAAACCAGTTTTTTTTTAAACATTTACATTTTAAATGTCAGTCTCAAAAATGTTTCGCACGCGCATTGTAAGACCGTGAAAGAAGTTTCATTCATTCTAGGAGGATACTGAGAGGCTTCAGAGACACTTTCTACCATGATTGCAATGGACGTGCGCCCCCTTGGAGATAGAATAACAAGAAAATATTAAATTCCTCTAGACATGAAATGAAATGCGAACTGACTAATGAAACACGAAATAAAAATCTTTGCAGAAGGAGACTGAATACTTCAGCAGTTACTCAAAATTTGATGGCGCAAATTGGTCTTAAGTCTGAACAGCGCTTGGTACAGGTGCTCACCAGCAGTTATTTTTTGTTACGCTTCTCGAGATTCAGTTTTTGTGCTTTCTTTGACGCTAATGGATGCGGTGAGCGGTAGTAATGAGTTTCGATGCATTCTGTTAGCTGCAATAGGTTGAGGGCGTAATTTCCCCGGGTGAAAAAAAAAAAAATGAAAATTAGTTTGTAGGAAAGTAAATGACGTAGTAACTGTCTATATTCCGGTGAATACCCGAACCGCGCCATAACGGAAGGGACAAAGGAGAAAGTGAAAAAAATCTCTGCCTCTCCCGTAACCGAGAGTAGAGTAAGCATGAAATGTTTACGGGCCTAATGTCATCTCGGTGGACACCCGAACCGCACCGTACAGGAAGGGAGGAACGCCACCACCCGTTCAGCGCGATGCCTTGCCATTTGGCTTTTTGAGGAAAGGAAATGGCGCAGTAATTCTCTGCCATCTCGGTGGACACCCGAACCGCACCGTAAAGCAAGGGAGGAACGCCACCACCCGTTCGGCGCGATGCCTTGCC
Organism: Amblyomma mixtum; assembly: GCF_055824585.1. NCBI lineage: Eukaryota > Metazoa > Arthropoda > Arachnida > Ixodida > Ixodidae > Amblyomma > Amblyomma mixtum. Next base: position 94,583,181 of record NC_143015.1, on the reverse strand, counting down.
CTTTGAACGCAGCGCTTCTCCCCCGGGCCCCTGTGCACCTGCGCAGCTTTGCTTCGATGCGCGAAGCCCCTAAGAGATCACGTACGACAACGAAGTGTACGTGGCATTTATGTGCTTTTTGCAGGCGTTATTAGAAATCGGAAATTATAATTCCGTGCATTATCAAACGCACAGCGCGACTGATATCTTGATAAACATTGAGAAGGCACTGGCAGCAGTTATTTTTTGTGACTCGTTTGGAGACCAACCGTTGCTTGCATGCCGGTCGCGTAGGAGGGCTTAGAGAGTCTCGTTAAATCTCGTTAAGTCTCGTACGGTGCCCGGATGTTCTCGTTTCAGAGCCCGGATGACTGGAATTCAGTGCCCGGATGACTCGATTTCAGTGCCCGGATGACTCGATTTCAGTGCCCGGATGACTCGATTTCAGTGCCCGGATGACTCCATTTCAGTGCCCGGATGACTCCATTTCAGTGCCCGGATGACTCGATTTCAGTGCCCGGATGACTCGATTTCAGTGCCCGGATGACTCGATTTCAGTGCCCGGATGACTCGATTTCAGTGCCCGGATGAGTGGATTTCAGTGCCCGGATGATGGCTCTCGGTCTCGGCGTGACGTCACCACACTGCCGACAACGGGGGCTAAAAGCATTTCATGCTTAATAAGAAACAGAGAAAGAGGTGCTGTAGTGGAGGTCTGCGGAACAATTTGAACCATCTGGGGATCTTCAGCATTCACCTACATCGCACAGCACACGGGCGCCTTTTCCGTTTCGCGCTCAATCGAAACGGAGGCGCCGCGGTCGGGTTCGAACCCGGGTACTCCGGCTGAGTTGCCGAGCGTCATAACCACTGACCATTAGCATTTTCATACACCTTACGCACACAACGAACACCTTCTTAACCACGTAAACCATGCAGTACACAATACTTTTGTGGTCACCAAGAAAGACTGAGGTATTTACCTGTGAGCTTGACTCTCGATCCTCGTCAGGTGCTGTCGTCAGTTGTTTCCGCGACAACGAAGAAACTGCGTCCTTTAGCCACACCTGCGGAAGCGCCGGAAATTGGGAAGCTGGTTAGAAAATACGGCGAAAGTTTTTTCCCTCCAGCATGGGGAGCGTAACGCTAAAGAAAGGCGGGAACCAAGTCCGTGTTGGTCTCCAACGAATGCCAAGAACAACGGCGAGGTTGTGGCAGGTAGTTTAGAGCAATTGGATGGTTATCACATTCGTTTTGGTTTAAACGAACTAGGAAATTTTGTTCTGACGTGAAGGTCACTTAGTCCGCAACAAACATGACGGTGCAGGATAGAGGAGTCCTTCATCTAGCTAAGCTCAGGTGTTCGCTGCAGCATTCAAGCGAAAATAACTGTGTCAGAGCAGTTTATTCTGGGTAGGTTAAGACTGAAATGATGCACTCAAATCGCGCTAGACGAAGAGCCTTGAGCAGTCGGGAAAGGGCAGACCCAGTACATTCCATTTGTCCGCCTATAGAAAATTAGAATTTCGGTGGAGGCGAAATTCTAAAGAAAGAGCTGCCATACAGCGGAGGGCTCTGAAACGTGCCCTGGCATCGCACGGCACGGGTGCTTTTCGCGTTTCGCCTCCATCGAAACGCGGCCGCGTGGACGGGTTCGAACCCGGGAGCACCGGCTCAGCAGTAGAGTGCCCTAATCACTGAGCCACCGTGGCGGAGTCTTGCACATGTCCGCTTCGGTCTGTGCCAAGTCAGGCATAGTTTGCAACACCTTGCCCGTATTTAATAATAGCGTGCTCTGGGATGAAATGCACTGAAAACTGCATCAGTGCTGGCGTCAACCAAAACTAATTTTACTAACCCTGCGTTCCGAATGCTTACGGTTTTGCACTGAAGTGTCAAAGCAGAGATAAGCGTTTGCGTCCTAAGTGTTGGATTTCTTTGAAAATAACGCGAAATGAGACGTAAACGGCGTTTTCTTCTTTCTTGAACAAATACTAACTTGGGGACGCGCGCTCAGTGGACGCTTCAAGGCAATGGGCCTAGGGGTCGTATTGTAACATGACAGCGTTAACGGCCATGTGTCGTGTCGCAGAAAACCGGTGTCGTCGTCGTCTACGGCGTAGGCTGTGAGCGAAAAGTCTCAGCAGCATTAATACATAAAAGTATTTATGGTCATAGCTTGGATTAGTCTAGAAGGTTTGTTCTAGTGTACTGACTACCAAGACGTCCTGTCCTGTTCGACGTCCTGTTCGAAAAGCCGTCGGCGTCGTAGTTGTAGTTGCTGGCATCGCAGTGGAAAAAAAGTATCATGCCAACCGTTTGCCGCTGAATGTTCCAGATGGTTTAATACCATTCAGCGTTTCGAGCAGCATAAACTTCTTTGTTTAGTTATAGAGCTTACGGGAGGAATTCTAACTGGAAACCTATAATCGGGGCTGCGGGTGTCCACCGCGATGTGCGATACAGTTAGTGCAACTTCCTTTCCTCAAATCCAGTTTTCGTGTCGTCCATTACGGCATCGAGACACAGCATCTCTTTTTTTCTCTCTCTCTGTTCTTTCACTCCCACCTACCTCCCTTTAATTACGGCGGGGTTCGGGTATCCGCCGGGATGTGAGGCAATTTACTGATCCGTTTCCTCTGAAAAATGCGCTGCGTTCAGAGCTGTTTGCAACAGGCAAGGCGTCGCGCTGGACGGGCGATGGCTTTCCGTGGACTCCGTGGACTCCCGTGGACTCGCTGCAATAAGCTGTCGCGTTCTATTCCTAAACGCGAAGCTTAAGCATCTTCGAATTTTTTTCCTCTGTTTCATTCCTTTTGTCCTTTTAACATTGCAGATACCGTTTAGGACGCCAGGGTTCATAGCAATGATGCTATATTATACAAGAATATTCTTACAATAAACAGCCCGTTGCAGCCACTTTCACACAGGAACTGTGGTTTGCGCTAGGTCGCAAGACGCCGTAGATCCTGGCGACCCCTCCAACTCTTCTAACAATTTCATTTTGCGCATAGAATTTTTCCATTCTCTCTTCATCGGCCGAGTTACGCATCCGCAGTGTTAGTCCAATGGTTACGACACTCGGTTCCTGTGCTACAATACGCAGGTAAACTCCTAGCCGCGGCTGAATGAAGAAGAAATGCAAAATGCATGCGTGTCTGGGTAGATGTCTTCGCACGTAAGGAAGCGCAGGTGGTGAAAATTATTGCCGAAAGGTGAGCGGAGGCATTTTTTAGAGTGCAGCTCTTTGGCGTCCGTTCCTGGGTTTCGCGTCGTCGTCGGCGTTGTCGTCGGCGTCGGCCTCGTAACCAGCTCCGCCTCCCTTTCATCCGCAGCTGGGGTTGACACTATCGGCGTCAGCGGCATCAGTCAGTCGCTGCTATCTCTTCCCTCCTCCCTTTATCGTGTTGTCCGCTTGCTGCGCGCGCTTCTGCCCCCATCGTTTGCCGCTGGGTGTACACGCCGCCCCCCTCCCCCCTCTTCCTGCGAGTCTCCGGTTGTCAAAGCGCCGGCTCGAACTTAATTCCTTTCTTCGCTCCTCCTCCAATGCAACCCCTGTGCGGTGGCAATCAGAGAGCCAGATCGGTGGCGGCGGATCTGTATATGTGCACCGCCCGAGCCGAATTTGCGCTGCCGTTCGCCCTGTGCGGTGGCAATCAGAGAGCCAGATCGGTGGCGGCGGATCTGTATATGTGCACCGCCCGAGCCGAAATTGCCGCTGCCGTTCGCCACTGCGAAATTATCTGCCAGTTCTTTCTGAGCCATGAGCGAGACGACCGATGGAAGTCCTCCGTCTGCTAAAAAAAAATTCTGTGATAGCGCATACATGTGTTGCTCAATTTCTTTGCCTCAATCTATCGAAAAGGTGAAACAGCTTATTTGCTGCGCTCAAATTTCGCATTAGGAAGTAACGTAATCGTCGGTAATTTTTTATGTTTAACATACAGCCTCATGCGTTGCTAACCGATATGTGAGGCAACTACTGCGCCATCTAATTAAAAAATGGCTGAGGCTTAACTTGGTTAACCCTGGTCAGATGCGAAGCATATTGGTGGCTAGGCTTGGTAATACATGGCTTTCCTTGGTTGAATAATTGGTCATTTTAATACAGCCACTAGAAGCCTTCGTCGTGGGGGAAGACAACGGCATGGCTACAGCGGAACGCCGACTAACCCCGAGACGCGCGTTGGGTGAGCGCCTGGATTACCACGGAAGCCGCGTCCGCCTGCCCGGTGGAGCGAGCGTTTCACCTACACCGAGTGTGAACGCGCATTCGAAATGCGCGGGAATGCCGCTCGAGGACATTCCGGTGTCTGTGCGATGGCATCGTTCTCCCTCTCCCAGCGCGTGACGGCGATCTGTCGTGACGGCATGTGTCACGTGGTATGGAACGTGGTGTGACGTCACTGTACCACGTGGTCTGCACGGCGTGCAACCACAGCGACGGCGCGAGGTGGACCCCCGTCTTCCTCTGTCGTGACGTCATCTGTCACGTGGTATGTCACGTGGTGTGACGTCACTGTACCACGTGGTCTGCACGGCGTGCAACCACAGCGACGGCGCGAGGTGGACCTCCATCTTCCTCTGTCGCGACGTCATGTGTCACGTGGTGTGACGTCACTGTACCACGTGGTGTGCACGGCGTGTAACCACGGCGAAGGGCTGTAGTGTACCTCCGTCGTCCTCTGTCGTGACGTCATGTGTCACATGGTATGTCACGTGGTGTGACGTCACTGTACGACGTGGTGTGCACGGCGCGTAACCACGGCGAAGGGCTGTAGTGTACCTCTAGTAATATGTTTCGCATAAAAAACAACGGTGTTCAAAAGTGTTTCCAACGGGCAAGACGTCCTGCCGAAAGGGCGATGGCGTTCCGTTCCGTGGACTCCCTGGCATCGCTGCAACATGCTGTCGCGTTCCATTGCTTAAAGCGAAGATTAAGCGCCCTCAATTTCTTTTGTAGGTGCACACCACAGCCACCTACCTTAAAGTGCGATTTAGGGGTCCACTGAACCAGGGAGCGATTTATCCGCCTTTTCTTTCCTTAAAAAGCGGATTGTGCAACGTTGTTAACACTAATAAGACCATGAAAGGTGGTGACCTATTCTGTGGCGCGTTTACCTTAAAGTGCGATTTAGGGGTCCACTGAACCAGGGAGCGATTTATCCGCCTTTTCTTTCCTTAAAAAGCGGATTGTGCAACGTTGTTAACACTAATAAGACCATGAAAGGTGGTGACCTATTCTGTGGCGCGTTTATGCCACGTTACCCTGAAAGAGGGCTTCACTCCATTCGCATAGAATGCAGCTAGTTCTGGAAGTGATGTCGGGGCACGTTATGTTTCCCAAAGTGGTCCAAATTATTAGTAAACGCTCCACTACCTCGTATATTTCTCTCTTTCTCCTTGCATTGAGAGGTGAGACATTTACAGCGCCATTTATTTTTATTTATTTATTTTTAAGTTCTAGAAGGGATGTCGGGGCACGATATGTTTCCCCCGGTAGTCCAAATTATTCGAAAGCGCTCCACTACTGCGTTTATTTCTCTCTATCTCCTTGCTCTGTGATGTGAGACAGTTACTGCGCCATTTATGTTTCTCAAAAACCACTAATTCCGCACCTGCCGCGGTGGCTCGGTGGTTACGGCGCTCGGCTGCTGACCAGAAAGAACCGGGTGCGATCCCGGCCGCGGCGGCCGAATTTCGATGGAGGCGAAATTTTAGAGGGCCGTGTAGTGTACGATGCCAGTGCTCGTTAAACTTCAGGTGGTCGAAACTTCCGGAGCCCTTCACTACCACGTCCCTCATAGCCTAAGTCGCTTTGGGACGTTAAACCCTAATAAACCAAACCTAAACTACTAATTCTGAGGGCGTGTCGCATGGTACGACTCTGGGTGGTGGAGCCCAAGCTGGACACCCGAACGCACTCCTAGAGTAAGGGGGAAAGTGGGATCTCAAAGAGAGGAAGAGGTGCTGTAGTGGAGGGCTCCGGAATTATTTCGACCTTATATCGCAGAGCACCCGGGTGCCCTTTCGTTTCGCCACCATCGAAACACGGTTGCCGCGGGCACGTTCTAACACGGGAACTCCAGCTCAGTAGCCGAGCCACCGCGGCGGATGGCTGTGGAAATTAGTTGCAAACTTCCACCAGCCCAAGTTGCTCCAGGAATATTCGAGACAAAGAGAAATTGGCGATGTGCATAAGCAGTTGTTTCCTATGGACACAAATCTGCGTGTATGAGCTGTCTCAGAAAGGAGTCACAAGAGTTCGTAACACTTCTACTTGCCGCAGCGTATGGAACAGGTTCCGCTTTTCCAAAAAGTGACGCGATGTAGAGAATGTTCCTAAAGCCTAGGTCATGAGCAAAATAAGATGTAGAGAAGAGGAAGCAAAAAAAAGGAGGCTTATGGGTTAATGGGGGCTTAACGTCCAAAAGTGGCTCAGGCTATGAGGGACGCCGTAGTGAAAGGCTCCGGAAATTTCTTCCACATGGGGTTCTTTAACGTGCACTGACATTGCACAGTACACGGACCTCTGGAAGTTCGCATCTATCGAAATTCGACCACCGCGGCCGGGATCGAACCGGCGTCTTTTGGGTCAGAATTAGAGAAATTTGGGCAATAAACTAGAAGCAAACAGAGAACCAATAGTTTGTTGTCCTAATATTCTCTTTCATGTGCTCTCATATTCCCTTGGTGATCATGAATTTAGGAGGCCGATACCAGCTAAGCCGGCCATGTGTTTTAAAGATCTCGAAATTGTACTCACGTCGGCGTCGCTCGTTTCCTGACGGCCATGCTGCGGGTGTTCCACTGGCTCTTTCACATGGATGCGGATTCCTTCTTCCTAAAAGTGTAAAAGGAAAGGCCTGTTAATGTTCAGGGACACTCAAAGAGTGTTTCACGCCCCCACAAGGCCTGCCGACTCTGCGTCCGAAAGCGCATTCAATCATCTTTCACTGTCAAAATTCGAAGTTTTGTATAATTTTTAAGGCACACTCGTCGAGTGAATGGTCCTCAGTACTAGTTCTATTCGCGGATGGTAACGCGCGTGGCTGCAATGGCTTTCAGGTTGACAGGGTGATGAGGACGCCAGTCGGCGCCACCATTAACACATCGAAGCGAGGAAGCCGATGCGCTATGTGATAGTCGCGAACTCTCAAGAAGTAGTATATTAGGAGGATGCGCGTGGCATACAGGAAGCTGCACGAGGAGTGAGCGGCAGCCCTCCCGATATGTGAAGCTGTCTCCGACGCACGTCGAGCGCTACGGCACCTACATGCACTGCGCAAAGAGCGCTTTAACCGCCAAGGAAAAGAAGAAAATGCGGCAGCATCTAATGATGGCTTGAAGACCTGTTACTGGGAAAACTATTCGGCCGCGGACTTCCAATGAGATGTCCAAAAAGGCTTGGATCTACCTGCCCGCCCTCGCTGTTCCGGAACATGCTATGTCTTCGGGCTGTTAAGAGGGCACTGTAGTCCTCACCATGCACGACGACGTACAGATCCCGCGCCGAGGCAGATGTCGTGGAAAGCTGCTGCCGGTCGATATCAGTCCACATATTTATGAAAAGTCCTCCATGTTTTACCGGCGTCTTCAAGCAGTTCCTTTTGAGCATTCCGAGACGCTGCACCTGCGACACGACCCGAACACATTGGCGTCTCTTCCTGGACTGATGTCGCAGGCCCGTCTAACTGGGTGGATTGCCACGTCAGCAGAACAAGTCGTGCTCACGTGCTCTCTCTCTCTTCTCTCTCTCTCTCTCTCTCAGCTTTCTCGTGGTTTCTTTGGCGCCCGTTTCTGCGTTTCGTGGCGTCGCCGTCGCCGTTATACGTTCCAACCAGCAGTGGACACGTTAGCCGCGCTTTAAGCTACGATACCAATGGAGCGGGAGCTTGGAAAGAAGAGGGTAAAATTAGGAAATTGGCTTTTGAGGAAAGGAAATGCGCACTATCTCACTGGACCATCTCGGTGGACGCCTGAACCAGAGGTAAGACGCATAACTGCCGTCTTGGAACAGTGGACACCTCATTCGTGCTTTAAGCTACGTGGCGGAAGTGAGAGATTTGCGCTGCTTGCTTTGGAATTGACAATGTTGTGCCAGAAACGCCGCGCTAAAGCCATAGGCCGTCGGCGTTCATTATGTTCATTGGCGTTGGCGTCGCGAACCTTCTACAGTCCGATCAATTTAAGGAAAGGAAGTGCGCATGACTGGCTCCCTGAGTCAGTGGACGCCTGAATCGCGTTGATAGGTACAATCTTTGTCAAAAGTAACCGGAGTGCATGGTTTGCTTCTCATTCGGCATTCCTTAACCTCTCCAGGTCGGAAATTGAAAAGTTGGAGACACTCATCAGGAAAGCCTACAAGACGACACTGGGGCTACCGAGCTCCACGCCAACGGCCAAGCTCATGGCTCTAGGAGTACATAATACCCTCAAAGAGATGTGGGAAGCACAATGGCTGCCAACGCTTTCAAAAAATTTTTGAAGGTGTCATTCATAACCGATTAGTGTCATTTTTTGATAAACATAACATTATTACAGAAAGTCAATATGGTTTTCGAAAAGGGAAATCAACGGAGCAGGCTTTGTTAAACATTAAGGATAAAATAATTTCTAACATAGAGGATCGAAAATACACAGTAGGACTTTTTCTCGATATTAAAAAGGCGTTCGATTCTATCCAATACAACATCTTACTACACAAATTATCTATGTACGGTGTACGTGGTGTTGCCCTGCAACTTCTATCTTCTTATCTTTATGATCGCTATCAAATAGTACTCATTAATGGCTCAAGTTCATCACAGTTAAAACTAACTCAGGGTGTCCCACAGGGATCGATATTAGGACCTTTGCTCTTCCTCGCGTATATTAATGATATTGTGAAGATACCTGAATCACCAGAGATCATTATGTATGCAGATGACACTAGTATTTTTTTCACATCGCATGAGATAACAGCGCTCGAAACCAAAGTAAATAACTACCTAGTGCACCTGTCCAGCTGGCTGAAGGAAAATATGCTAGAACTGAATTCAAAAAAGACAACATTTATCGTATTTCGCCCAATTAACAAACCACTGCACAATACAATAACACTTAAGTTTGATGACCAACGTCTTTCTTCGGTTAAAGAACAAAAATTCCTTGGCGTATGGTTCCAGGAAGAATTGTCATGGACGCCACATGTGAATCATCTAACAATTGAACTAGCACGAACCGTAGGATGTTTATACAAAGTAGGGCACATAATTCCTCTATGGCTAAAACAACTGTTGTACAACTCCCTGTTCTATTCAAAACTAATATATGGGATGATGGTGTAGGGAACCACAACAAAAGGTAATTACAATAAGCTCATAATACTGCAGAAAAAGATATTACGTTGTTATGAAAATTATTATGGACGTTACCAGCTCCTACAAACTTCTCCTTTGTTCTTAAAATATAAAATGCTGAGGGCCGACCAGCTATACTACTATAAACTACTTCAGTTCGTACAACTCCGGAAGCTGCACATTTGCGACAGGGAAGAAAACTCTACTTATCCTTTCCGACACAATAAAAGACGCATGCCAAAAACAAGAACCAATTATGGTAAACAAGCAGTTCCTTATCAAATCGCTTCAATACTTAATAAACTTGAAGGTAACTTGATTTTCGCATCTAATCTTAGCACATTCAAAAATCACATTAAAGATGTCATAATAATATCAGGTGTTTTGTACGGGGAGTGACGAGTGCCTATGACATGGATACGCAGGATGTATCCTTCTCTTATACCATGGTTTTTCACTTTAGTTTTGTTATAAGTGTCCTTCAATGTATTGTATACTGAACAAAATCTCTGTATAATATCCTTGCATATTTTTGTACTTATCATACTGTGTTAATGTTGCGATTATAATGGCATATTTTAACCACATTTGTTTTAATTATGCGACTTACTTTCTTGTTATGCTGAAACTTGTATTGCGCTTCCGTCGACTGCAGAGGGACAGAGGCCTCGTCAGGCGCCATAGCCTTTAGCCTCTGCCCCTGCAGCAGATGCTGTAACTGCTCTGCTCAAATAAATCTTTTCAATTTTCAAAATAAATCTTTTCAATTCAATTTTCAACTCAATAGGCTCGCACTCACAATACCCGGCAGAGAACTGCTCGAGAAGATCCATGCTAATCAGCTCTATACAATTGACCAAAGGGAAGAGGTCCCACGTGATGTGAGAAGACGCATCAGCGTGCACCCCATTCCGCGGAATATGCATCCCGCATATAACATCGAGAGGAGGAAGGCAAGAGGGGAAGCCCTGCAGAAGAAATGGGACAAGCAGACTAACACCCTTTACGTGGACGCAGCAGGACCACAGAATGGAGTCATGACTATTGTAGTCTCAACGCCTTCAGGGTCGATGGTGAACTGCGCCTGGGTGAAAACATCTAACCCCACTCACGCAGAGGAGGCAGCTATTGCATTAGCTGTAGCATATAACCCCAACGCCGTTGTGCTCACTGATTCCCAGAACGCCTGTCGCAACTTCAATTACGGATTAATTCATAAGTCAGGGTTGTCATTGCTGACTAAGCATCCACCCAACCAAGCCTCAATCATCTGGTTTCCCGGTCACCTGGAACTACCAGGAGGAAACGAAGCCGCACACAGGCATGCCCGAGCTCTTCTATACCGGGCGTCTCCCCCTGATGACCATGAAGGGTGCCGTGACCTGATAGGTTTAGCAGTGTATGCTGACAATCTCGCGCCATACAGAACAGCCAGAAAGGAGTACCCAACACCACACAAATCCCTCAATAAGTTAGAAGAGAACACCCTTAGGAGACTACAAACCAACACATACCCAACACCAGCTAAATTACACCTGTGGTACCCTACACTATACTTTCCGCAGTGCCCACACTGTGGAGATGTAGCTAACCTCTACCATATGGTGTGGGCATGCCAATTTAATCCCTTACTTGACCCCATTCCCAACCCCTCGGAGGAGCAGTGGGAGGCTATTCTGCTCAGCGATGATCCTGACCGTCAGCACTGGCTGGTGGGGAGGGCCACCGCAGCAGCAGCAGCCAATGGACTACCGGACTAGGCGGCCCACCCACATGTTCTGAATATACTGAATAAATAAAGATGTTTTCAATCAATCAATCGTATAACAGGGCCCTCACAGCTTGTTTTTCTTTTTCCTTTGATCTTTTAACTCTCCTCTATCTCCACGTGGCAGCGGTGGTGGCTCTGCTCGAGCCAGTAGGCAGGCCTGTGCACTTTCCTTTTCATCCTTCTCTCAGTCGCAACAACAACGCAACAACTCAAAGATCAAAAAGTTATTTGATGGTGAGAACAGGGGTTATTCTAACGATACAGAGGTTTAGAGCGTGTGGGCTGGCATAATAGCTTTAATATACGACTGAGAAGAAACAAACGTGCAGCCCGGTTACTTTTGACAAAGACCGTACGTGGGATTATGAGCGAGAGAGATAGATGTGGGCTGTATACGTTGAGTGGTGAGCGAACTCTCGCGATCAACCATTAACTGCCACCTGCCAGGGTGGTAGGGTGGGTGGGGACTTTAATATAGATATGAAGACAACAGGAATTCCTTACCACTGATGTGGGAGAACACCCGGTTCCTCTCGCTCGTCACGCCTCCCACGGCTGTGACAACCTCGCGAAATGCATGGACCTCTTTTTTGGGCACGAGGCATTGGTGCAGCACAAGCTTGCTTCATGACAATCAAAAACTGTTAGCGGGGTGTTTCTTGAGGAAGGGATATGTGTGAAATATAAGAAGTTGTCTGTAATTGTAAATGCATGTGCATGTCTTGCTGGAATTCTTTTCCTCAATTATCTAAAAAGCTGAAACTGCTGAGCAACTGCAGTGAAATTTCGCATTAGAAGGTAACGCAATCGTCGGCAATTTTTTACAGTGAGAAGAGAGGAATTCCCTTTGGTGCTGAGCATAAAATTGGTTTAGTGGAAAGGAAGGTCGCAGTAGCAACCTCACTTCTTGGTGGGCTCTTCTAAAGCACCGTTGCGACGGGGAAGATGTTAGAGCGACAAAAAAAAGAGAAAAGAGGTTCCGTAGTGCAGGGTTCCGGAATAATTTCGACCTCCTGGGAATCTAGCATGCACTGGCTTGGTTTAGTTTGGCTTATTGAGGTTTAACGTCACAAAGCAACTCAGGCTATGAGGGACGCCATAGAGAAAGGTTCCTGAAATTTCGACCACCTGGGGTTCTTTAACGTGCACTGACATCGCACAGTACACGGGCCTTTAGAATTTCACCCTCATCGATATTCGGCCGCCACGGTAGGGATCGAACCCGCGTCTTTCGGGTCAGCAGCCACCGCGGTGGGGCTAACGTGCTTGGCGTCAATTCAGCACACAGATGATTTGCGTTCGTTGCTTTTAGTGGCTATTTACTGTTAATAAAAATAAAAACGGAAGGAAAAGATGTTGCTAGCCGTGGCATCTGCCAGAGAAACCTGTTTGGTGGCTAGCGGAAATAAAAGGACAGGGAGAGGGAAAGAAACAGGACAGTGAAAGAAGAAAGGATAGGGGCAAGGTGGCAATACACAATATGTATAGAAATACACGATGTTTCGCCTGAAATGAAATGCGGCCTTTGCTTTGGTGTTCGAACTCGGGAACTCCGGATTTGTAGCCGGGCACTGTAACCACTGAGGCACTGCAGTGGATGTCCGTGGACGTTATATTTAAAAGCTCCACCAGCAGCAGTCGCTGACAAATACTCGATGATGATGATGAAAACGTTTATTAAAGCCACAATGCCTTAGTTGAAGGGAAGGCTGATCGGGTCCCTAGTCCGGGACACCGTTGGTGAAAGCCGCTGCCCGTGCTCTGGCGACGAGGGCTCGTTGTTCATCGAGGTCCGAGCTGGACAGGGCCGCCTCCCAGCCCTCCCGCGTTGGCTGATTTATGATGTCAATGCTGTAATTTTTCTGACAAGCCTATACCATGTGGTACAAGTTTGCCTTCTGGCCACAAAATTTGCACTGTGCCGAAAAGGACTCGGGCTCAATGGCGTGAAGCGTAGCTGGGTTATTGAAAGACATAGTTTGTAGCCTGTGAAGGTGACATTCCTCTGATTTACTGAGACCCTTAGCGGGCCTCGGGAGTGTCTGCCTTTCAAGGCGCAAATGTTGCAATGTTGAAGGATGCCGGGGAAGAAAAGCTCAGGCCGAAGCGTGTGCGCGCTCGTTTCCTTCAACTCCCTGGTGACATGGTACCCATATTAATTCCTACATTGACTAAGAATTTTGCAGGCTAGCGGCGTGATTCTGCCACGCATATAGTTTCTATAAGCCGCCTGGGAATCTGTAACTATGTATTTAGATGCGGAGTGCGTTGCGGCTTGGGCTATCGCTACTTCCTCCATAGCCTGTGTATCCCCGTCACGAACTGAAAGCCCGTCCACGACTTGCATTTGGTGCACCACTGAGATTGTTGATATTCCTTGTACAGGACCCGCAGCGTCCACGAAGAAGGCTCCTTCTTTTGTTGAATAGCACTCGTTCATCTTCTTGCTCCTCGCCACTCGTCTAGCATGATGATGCTCCGGCTGCATGTTTTTGGGAAGCGGAAGCGTAAGGAATTTGCTCTTCCACTCTTTAGGTATATCTTGTCTCCCAGCCACTTGCTGCGGAAACCTAATGTTTAAATCTTCTAAGACCTTGCGGCCAGTCGTAGTTGTGGCCAGTCGCACTACCTGGCTTGTAAGGTGGGCGCTAATCAATTCATCAGCCGTGTTGTGTACCCCTAGATTTAGTAGACGCTCCGTAGATGCTTTCATGGGTAGGCCGAGTGCCTTCTTATAAGCCGTTCGAATGATAACGTCCAGGTGGTTTAGATCGGTCTTCCTCAAACGAAGGTACGGGGCCACGTACACTATCCTGCAGATGACAAAGGCCTGTATTAGTTTAAGGGTATCCTGTTCTTCCATGCCGTTTTTCTTGCTTGTGATCCTAGATATCATACGGATGACTCTTTCGCACACCGTTCGGAGCTTGGTGATCGCTCCTGCGTTCACACTCGAGAAAAAGTGAATTTGGTGAACTGCATAGGCAGTTGGTTTCCTAAAGGCACAAATATGCGACTGTTAGCAGCCTCCTTAAGGGCAGTTACGAGAATTCGTATATCTCCTACTTGCCGCCGCGTGTAGCATAAGCGCCGTTTTTCGAAAATTGAAGCGATATTGAGAAAATCACAGAATTACAGGACAGGAGCGAGATAAACTAATCAGACAGGTTAATCAAAGAGAGAACCGCAAAGATGCTGTCCTATCGTTTCCGTTCGTGTGATCACGTATTACTATAGTAATCATGAATTAAGGGATCTAATATCAACTTTGCCAACTATACCTTTTAACGATGTCAAAATTGTCTCCATGACGATGCCGCCATTTCCCTGACGCGATGCTGCGGGCGTTTTAGTGGTTCTTTCTCATGTTCGCCGCGGTAGCTCGGTGGTTTTGGCGCTCGGCTTCTTACCCGTAAGACGCGGGTTCTATCCCGGCTGCAGCGGTCGAATTTCAATGGAGGGGAAATTCTAGAGGCCCGTGTGCTGTGCGATGTCAGTGAACGTTGACAAACCCCTTGATGTCAAAATTTCTGGACCCCTTCACTGGGGCGTTCCTCACGGCCCGCATCTGCTAATTTCTATTCGTTCGTTGACCAAGTGGTGGGTGCGGAGCAATGCAGACTTGTATATGAGCCTGTTCTCCCCCTGTGCTTATTGTGTGCTGAAGTGCTTCTCCGGACACCGAATCCTACCGACTTGGTGCATTGAATCCGCTGGCTCTATACTGAAGTTCGGGAAGAAGATAGTGCGAATAGCTTCCGAGAAGACTGAATTCATATGAACCCTTTCTGCTGTGTTGACCTCAAGACTGAAACAGATTTTCCAACCCCTATTTTTCCTCCGGTGTGGGGTTCTTTGGAAGATTATTTTTGTGTGTGGGTTTTTTCAAGGTGTATGTATTTTTTGGGAACCGCGCTTTGCTTTTAGTGAGCGAGTTGTGAGGCGTAGTGGCTACAGGTAAGACGCAGACAGACGATGTCCTGAGTAAGCTATCCGGTAGACCTTTCGGTTTGGTTAGGTTTATACTGGTTTAACGTCCTAAGGCAACTCAGGCTATGAGGGACGCCGTAGTGGATGGCTCCGGAAATTTCGACCTCCTGGGGTTCTTTAACATGCACTGACATCGCACAGCACACGGAGCTCTAGAATTTCGCCTCCATGGAAATGCGACAGCCGCGGCCGGGGTCGAGCCCGCGTCTTTCGGGTCAGCGCAAACACAGTTCCTATTTTCAAAAACTGCATTTTATCGTTTTGCGCTCGATTTTGTTCAGGGTTACCAATGTTGAAAACGTATTACTAGACGTCGTAATGCAATGGAATGCAAACATGCATCCTAAATTTATAATTGAAGCAAAGCAAAATGCCAAAGTAAGCACAGTTCTGCATCAATAATTTAATGTAACTCAAAATTAAGTCGTGAAGCTTTATGTACCTTTCTGATATTCACTTTTCTTTCGTAGTGTAATAAGTTCTATTAGAGACTGATGATGCTGACAACCTACGACTTGACTGGCGTTTCTCTACATGAAAGCATATTGAACTAAGGAACGGCGTACCTTATGAAAAAAAAAAATAACCAAATTTTTCGTTCTCCGCGCATTTTACTGTTACATTGCGCATAGAATTTTGTCATACTCAAACTCTCAAATCCATAAGTGTTATCCTGACTCAACCCGATGTAACGCATGGGTTATTTTCAGAACAGTCTCGAAGCGTGTACTTTCTTTTATTACCACGAATTATTTGGCTGTTCAGTGTAACGTTGTTGGGGATTTTTGGGGTCGCAGTGGAGCACCAGAGAGAGACGACCAGCGTGGCAGGCTTCTAGTTCCCAACTGCCCGTGCCGGGCGTGCGCCCCGAGCACGCGCTGTCGTTCTTTATTTTCTTTTATCGCGGGAACGCCGATCTCAGCGCCTGCGCTTTATAACGTCGCCGGGCGCTACAGGGCCCCCCGCCCAGACGGAACGTCGGAATGTACGTGCCGACGGGGCAGAGAAGGAGTAGCCACGGCAGGCAAGCAGGCAGCTAGAGTAACAATGTCCCCACGGGGTCGCTACAAGGTCCGGTAAGTTCAGGTCAGCGGCCGGGAAGAGCAGTCGGGTGGAGTGCGCCGGCTCAGGTGGACGAGCCTGGCTGCTGCGCAAGGGGCGAATGATGCAGGGTGCCGAGTTGACAAAGGACATGGGGGCAGGGAAGACCATGGTCGGGCCGTCGCCGTTTGCAGTGCTGCCCGCGGACACAAGTGTCGTCGGTGCTGGAACAATGCAGCTGATGTCGATGGGGATCCGACGCGCCGTGCACGCGGTCACAAGCACAGGAGCGGCCGAAACGGCTCCATGGACTGACAGAAGCTGTGGTGTGACCGTCGGCACAACGGTGACAGCCGTGACGATGCCGGAGCAAGTTGCTGCGCTCAATCCCAGGTGCTTGGGTGAAACGGGAGTGACAGTCCGGAGCGACTGGCCAGTGCTGATGCGCGTGAGGGCGCGGTCGGCTGTGGGTGGCCGCAAGAAGGTTGTCGCAGTTACAGGCCGTGGAGCTGAGACGGCTACATCAGACGGCTGGCTAACAGCAACAGACACAGCTGGTGGATGGACAGTTGCTGCACTGCTCGGTGCGGGTAGCTCTACCATTCGTTGCTGAAGGTTGCTCAAGTCAGGCACCAAAGCAGACGCTTGCTGCGACAGTGTCGAGCTGCCAGGATCAGAATCCGAGATGCGGTTGACCGTACTGAGGGCTTGGGGTGGGACCTCTTGGGCAGGCGGTGTGGCCGCCGGGGTAGTGGGGCTGGTATGTGGCATATGCTGCGGTGGCGGTGAACTCACCTCGCCTTTAGCACGATCGCTCAGGTCAGTGACTGACGGTTGTTGCGGAATGAGCGATGAGGCGGCAGGTGAGCTTTCGGCTGGCAGCGATGCCACGCAGTAGGTTATAGACGTTGGCGGAATGGGGCACTCGTCGAGGAAGAGCTCGACTGACGGCGGCACGATTGCAGATGAGAGAAGTTGCTCACCGGGCTGTGCCGTAGACGCTCTATCGTCCTTTTGGGAGGCGGTATGGCCGGAGGCGTTGAACAAGGTGGCGCGAGGTGCATGTGTCGCTGAGTTCGCTGACGTGGCAAACCGCGGTGGGCCAGGCACCTCAACGAGCTGCTGAGGGAATGACTGCGGACTTCGGGCCGTGGAGTCGTCGCACAGTGCTGCTAGCGAAACCGGGGTAGCAGGATGTGCTGCCGGAAGCGATGCGGTAGCGTCTGGTGCGATCGGTGCTAAAGAAGCCGGGCCGGAGACGCTGGACTGGAGTGGCGGCGAGGCGGCGAGGGGCTGTTGAGGCTGGCCGGATTCTGAAGAAGGCTGCGTGGGCGCGAGCGAGGCCGGTGCAGGGCCAGAGGCTGGCGGCGGCGAAAACGGGCCCGCTGCGTCGTAGAGCGGCGGCGGAACGTAGTAGGCGCCGAAGTCCGCCAGGACGGCCGCACGCAGCTCGTCGTATGGCCGGCCACCGAAGGCAGATTAGGTGAGCCGACGCAGGAGGTCGGGTGGGAGGATGTCGCAAAGGACTGCGTGTTTGAATGGCTGGATGGTGATGCCGTTAAGGTACATCGCAGCCTCCAGTTGGGCGAACCACCCGCCGATGCCTGGAGGCCGGAACGCCGGGAGCGGCGGGTCGAAACTTGGGTGCTGCCAGTACGCCATGCTGGAACGCCACTGAGATAGAAGGCACGGTTCGCCGGGTCACCACTGTTGAAGATTTTGCGGGGTCGCAGCGGAGCACCAGAGAGAGACGACCAGCGTGGCAGGCTTCTAGTTCCGACCTGCCCGTGCCGGGCGTGCTCTTCGAGCACGCGCTGTCGTTCTTTATTTTCTTTTATCGCGGGAACGCCGATCTCAGCGCCTGCGCTTTATAGCGTCGCCGGGCGCTACAACGTAATTATAGATGGATTAATAAATTGCATCCTAATACAGTGACACGAATGTACGATCTGGGACAAAAGTGGTATACTACACGCGGTGGGAGCCGGAGCAACGGAAAACAGCGTTGCAATGTCAGCTACAGGCGGCGTCTGGGATCGTGGCAGCCAATCTGTGGCCTTTACTATCAGCACGCATGTCGCTTGGCTCGTTTCTTTGTTTCATGCGTTAGCTCACCAAATTGCCGCAGTTTTCTGTTGCTCCGGCTCCCGCCGCGGGCAGTATACCAGTTTTGTCCCCGATAGTACATTCTGTGGACTCTGACTTGGCGCATCGCTTGTGTTTAGTGTCTAAGTTCTCGATGGTTTTTTTTTCGAAACGTGTCTGTCGGTTTATTTCACGGCGCATAAAAGTAAGGTGTTATGAAACTTATATTACATCTTATAATTACTCAGTGAAATTCACTTCACTGAAGCTACAACTTCAAAATTACAGCCTTAAATAATGCTGACATATGACTATGTTGCAGCGTGCGGCGGCAGAAATTGATTGTAAAACATTTTATTCGCCGGAAAGAGCTTGGTAAGAGGCCGCGTTAAGTGTTCGAGAGTACCAAGCCCTCGACGACTTTGTCAGCCCACTCCACCGCCAAAACTTGCGTTCTGGGGTTAGAGCTAGCCAGCACGGTCTCCCACCGCTCGAGAGGAGGAGCAGTAACTAAATCACCCGAAGGTGGCTCTATTTTGCAGTCCCACAGGATGTGATCATTTGGGTTGTAAAGATCTGGATAAATGTGCGCGAGTAGTGATGGGGTGCGTATCGATCTCGTCTCTAGACGACGCCACGTAACCTCTTGTTCTTTAGTGAGGCTTTTTTCCGGAGGGGAGAAGTCTTTTATGCGAGCGAGAGTAGGAATTTCGCGGGTATAAGGCGGCTGCATTTGGCACAGGCCTTAGAGTGGGCGTAGTTAGGTTGGTGTTGATGATGGTGATAATTAAGATAGTTCAATTTGCGTGCATATTTTGCAACATCTGACAGTTTTCTTGAAAACGTGACGACAGGGTAACTCAGGAACCACCCTTGACTGGATTCTGCTTTGAAAAGCCGATGAAAAGGCGCTGACGCCCAGGTGGCCTTTTCTAGAAAGTGTGACGTTAACAGTGATACAATCGCGTCGTTCGTGGTCGAGGTTGGCTGTGTTTAGTTCTTCTGGCAGCATATTCCGAGCGCCAGTGGTGTTGAACGAGAGATATCACGATCAGCCTGACTATGCGCATTCTAGGGCAAAGGCCTCTGCCATGTCTGTTCGATTAACCCTGTTACCCTGGACTGTATTCATCTTGCATTTAACTCTTCAACCCCACGAGACACGATCATGCACCTTTCCCTGAAACGCCAACTTTTATTAAACCGCGTGTTATTTTCGTAGGAATAACTAGACTGCCGGAAAGCCAACGGCAAAAGCAAGAAAAATTACAATAAAACTAGGTAGTTTAAGCAATCTTGTACCTTGCTTTATACACCGGCTGATATGTTTTGAGCCACATTTTTTGCAAGACAACATAGTTGAATTTTGAATGTTTCTCTGAGCAGTACATATCGGCTACTTTTATCTCACCGTGCATTATGCCTTGCTAACAATAAATATGCGGAAAGGAGGGGCTGGAGGGAGCTAAGAGCCTGAAAATAAGCAAGAAGGGCTCTTCGCGCTCTTGCGGCGCACAGGGCACGATTTAGTAGGGATCGGTTCGACACAAATTTAGCTCTTTTTTAGCGCACTCAGTTCGCGTATTGCTGAAATGTCTACCTCCTCACGGTTCAGTTATGCGACATCATATATGTGCAGGGCGGAACTGGATCATAAACGCTGACAAAGAACCCTCTGAAGGATGGATTTCGCCGTACTAACGCTAAGGCTGTTTTACATCCAACAGGTCCGCTTTAATTTTTCAAATAAACTGCAAATATCAGCGTCACTCTCAAATTTGCTTCGGCGTCGGAAAAGAAATCATGTTATGCGCTGTCATCCAGTATACAAGAAAACGAAAGGAATGAGAGGTACAAGGAGTGGCATGAACCAGAATAGTAGTAAACAGCGAACATTCTACATTGCTTTGAGAACACAGTTTCATGTGTGCAATTGTGACGATGTAAACAAAATATCGAAAGTTTGCTATCTAGTGTATGAATGAAGGGAAAGTAAATCACTCGAGAGAAAGCAGATGCTGATAGTGCTGTTCAAGTTCCTTCGAAAAATTTTGAGCATGTTTTATTGTAGAGGATCTATTCCATATTTTTCGGAACGATGGTGGCGCCGTGCATTATCCGGGCACACGGCAGCTGATCTTCGCCATACCAGCGTGTGTGCGGCCAAGTGAGCGTACAACAACAGGTCCATCGGCTGGTCGACACGGTCGCCGCTATGCGGTGGAAGGCGGCGTCCAGCATCCGCAAGATGTCGAGGCCGTCAGAACGGCGGTGGCCAATGTCACCGTGCGCTTCATCAGCCGGTGGTGGAACTAGGCTGTCAACCGAGTCCGGCGCTTGGTTCTGGGCGCGATTGAGCATCATCCCACCGTTGCCACCGAAATATTGCGGAGAAAGACAGGTCAGGGGAGAAGATCTCCGGCAGAGGGCGATTCTTTCTGTTCCTTCTGCGTCGCACTCTCTGGTGCCTCTTCGCCTTGTGTGCGGCGCGCTCCACATAAAAAGAGGAAAACGAAACAATAACTATAAACTACAGACATCTTCCTCAGAACGTCTTGTGCAAATTGATGTAACACATCATTTACATGAATGCTCTACCCTCATCCAAGAAGACAACTTTTTTTTGGCAAATGCAACACAACTGATAGAATTTGGTCACAAATTAGCCCTCTAAGTTAACAATGATAACTGGTTGACCCTACACTCTTGGACTTCCAAGAACCTTTAACTCGGTTGCACACAGGTTTTTGGTGGTGAATTTGCCTACCTTCAAAATTATACCTTCCCCGTTCAAATGGCTCGAAGCGCATCTTTTCAGCAGAAAGCAATGTGTTATTCCAGAAAGAGTGCGAACAGTTCTGTGCCGTCTTTTCTTAACATTTAGCAGTCTTATATTTAATGAAGTGTCTAGTGGGGTGTGATCGTACGCGGACTTGCATTTACCGTGCTGTCACCTGTGTGGCACCTGTCAATCAGCTGCAACGTGGCCTAACCTAAGTCTTAACATGGTATAATACGTGGTACACGACATTATATTTTTCATAATTTTTACAAATCTTCTCCAATTTACAAAAAGGCAACCTTTAACTACCCGATAATTACTACTGACACAAACATACCATATGTCAAGAATTAAAGTATAGGTGCCGCCCTCTCTAGCAATCTTCATTGGAACGATCAGCTTAACCATATTGCTGGTAATGTTAGTCGTCTTCGATATCGTTAAAACGCATTTTCAAACAGGTATTGGCTAGACTGAAAAAAAAACTCTCCACTAGACTAATGTGTGTCTCATCCTAGAATATTGTTGTGAGACTACGAATCCCGACACAGAAGCACTTATTAGCTTGAAGGGATTCAGGAGGGAGCGACGCGGTTTCTGCCCTCAAACTATGACTTTACAAAAAGATCCTCTCAGATGTGCGAAAGTGTACGGTGACCTCTCTTAGAGAAGAGAGTATCTACGGCTGGAGCTGTTTCACAATGTTATAGGGATGAGATGTTTTACAAAATATATATATACGAAAGATCGCCAGCTGTATACCATTTCGTTTCAGGCATTTTGTGAAAGTTTGATGATATATTTAAAAACTACTTTTTTTTCCAAAACAGTGCCTGATTAGAATAAACGTAAAGAAGATGTGTAAGCCCTGCCATCTTATCAAAAGAGTGGCCTCTAATTTTCTTGTGATAGCTGCTTTTCTGCGCGTTTATCTTGTTGTGGAATTTCTGAATACACAGTTCACATTTTACGAGTGAAAGTTTGTTTGCGTGATTGGTTTCTTGAATAAACAGCGCGAACGAAGACGAGCACAAAAGACAAGAAAATGGACCTCGTCTTCGTTCGCGCTGTTTATTCAAGATGCTTAACCAACTAGCCCGCCAAAACGTGTTAATGCGTGATTTGCACTTCATTCTTCTCACCTAAGAATGCGTCATTGTCTATTTTCATTGCTACAGTGCGCCTTCAGTATAACCAGTTTTTCATGCCATATAATACATGTTTTCTTGTTCTGTGTGTTGCCCAGGATATCGATATGGCGATTTTTATTTTTACCATGGCTTGCTTTGTTTTTACCCTCTTTTAGCTCCCATTTGGTTTTGAAATTGGAAGTAGTTTATTTTCGTTGCATTCTCTTTTTGACAGTATGTTATCTGTATGACAAGGTAAATTTCCTATCGTATCCCCCATACAAAAAGGCCATCAATGGTAGCGGTAAGAATCAGAATAAACAGAAAGATAAATAAAGAAATTTGTGTGAGAAATATTGCCGCCGTAATGACGTAATGCCCGACGAGCCCTGAAAAGTTTTTTGAGTTCGAAAGCAGGCATCAAAATTGGTTTGGTTTGGTTTATGGGGTTTGACGCCCCAAAGCGACTCAGGCTATGAGGGACACCGTAGTGTAGGGGTCTGGAAATTTCGACCAACTGGGGTTCTTTAACGTGCACTGACGTTGCACAGTATACGGGCCCTTAATTTTTGCTTCCATCGAAATTTCCTTAAGGCATACCTCCAAACGCATCAGTAAAATAGCCACTACTATTCTCTGTGAGAAGAGCCCTTCTATCCTGTTTACCGAACGCGTTGTTTTGAACGGAAATAAACTCAATTTGAATTTGAATGTCGAATGGGTCATATCGAACTGGGATCTCAAATGTCGCTCACAAGGCATCGTAGTGTGCTGAAGGCTGTGACGATAGCCACTACTATTCTCTGTGAGAAGAGCCCTGTATCCTGATTACCGAACGCATCGCTTCGAATGGAAATAAACTCAATTTGAATTTGAATGTCGAATTGGGCACATGACACTCTGTTTTCCAAAGTCGCTCACAGTGCATCATAGTGTGCTGAAGGCTGTGACGCTGTCTTCAGTGTGGCAGGCTTCGATGGTGCTGTTATGTGCACAGTCTCGTCCATCCAATCCGCTCCGCGGGCAGACTCCCTCAAAAATTGTGGCGAGGCTGGCCAGCCTGCAAATCAAGACCATTGGTGTTAGAAATCAGGCTGTTTTACAAAAAAACTTAATTCATAACTGTTTGAAGCACTGAAGCGACTCCTGTGGTATGAATGACACGGAAGTGGTAGGCCTCCGACTAATTTAGGCGACCTGTGCTCGGGAACATGAGCAGACATCACAAAGAGAAAAAGATAACCAGCGCATGCCCTGCACATGACAAATCTTTCAGGAGTAACGCGCTACGACGAGATTAAGTGCCACTGTTTCGTCATTCCGCGCATTGGTAAGGCGCTGACAAGGCGGCCAAACAACAGTTGCGGAATGATGTTAAAAAATTGACCGCGTTTTCGTACGAGTAATGCCCTCGCTAGCTGGTTTGCGATTTCATTCGCACAATAATGACGCCAAGAAATAACGTTACGATGATTGCGTTTATGCTACGGAAGGGTCAGAATTTGTGGTCTACAGTTTTCACAGTCTTTAGGTAAAAACAAAGCGTCTGCGAGAGTGCTTGCCAGAAGCGCGAAAAACTCGTTCATCCACCTGCATTTTCCCCGTAGCATGTCGGTGTGATCTTGTCGCCCGCTTGCGGGCAGCGTCCCGAAAATACCGCTGTGCTTTAGCTGTGCGGCGGAGTATGTAGCGCGTTCATAGGAGTGACAAGTCACCGCTTAAAGCAAAGTGCTATAGAGCGGCTAAGGGGTTAACTAAAAGGCACATGCCCACTTGCTCCTGGTCACCTTCTCTTTTAACTAAAGGGCTCACGCTGACTGGTCTCCTTCCCTTGTGTGCATATCTTCGCCTCTCCCTTCTCTCTATTGATGCCAAACCACAACTTTACACTGATTTATTATTAAGATCTTCTGCTGCAAACATACATCCTGATCGAACGGAAATAGTTTTTGGCGAAGCGACTTTCCCTGAAATGTGACGAACGAGTCGGTGTTCATACGGCGGGGAAAAATGTCACAAAGCTCAAGAGGCAGATTTTGATATGCAACCGCACTACCAGAAAACGTTATCAGTTTTTTGATACCATTATTACGAAAATCACTTCTCAGCTAATGTTTTTAAAACTTCATACTCCGGGAAACTTGTTTTCATTACATTTCATTATAGTGAGTGATGAACAGAACAGCGGGGAATTGACAATGCAAAGAAAGCAAATAAACATTCAAAAGAGGCAATAAATGCAAGTGGGTTGTTGCTGGGTAGTTGGTTTGACAGAAAAGAAAGAAACAGCGTGGAGGCCAGATGGTGAAGATCTAAGAACTTGAGTTGTTAGTGCCTGTCCGGTTCACCTTTATCGTCCTTTCTACCATACATACTCTCCGCAAATAACACCGAAGAAAAAATTGCCTGCTTGGTCTGGGGTTTTTATTAATCAGGAAATGCTCTAATTTCCCTATAAATCAAAACGAATCCGTGCAGCACTGTAGACGCCGTGGTGGCTGCTGACCCGAAAGACGCGGGTTCGGTCGCCGTCGTGGCGGTCGAATTTTTGTGTAGGTGAAATTCTAGAGGCCCGTGTGCTGTGCGATGTCAATGCAGATTAAAGAACCGCAGGTGGTCGAAATTTCCTTAGCTGTCCTCTATAGCGTTCCTCATAGAAGACTTGCTTTGGAGCGTTAAGCCCACATAAATCGTAAACTGTAACAGGCCAAGGCCAAAGCAGTTAGGCCATTGCTAGCGACAGTTATTTCTTTATCAATTTTTGTTTTTGGCCAAACGGCCGCTCTAGTGTTGACCGCTCGGGGTGTACAGGTACCAATTCGACTTCCCCAGCGCTTTAAAATAGTACTGCCGCTCGAAAAACTCCTCTTAGTGCTGATGCCGAGATCCATGGAGCATGTAAATAATTCATCCTGAAGAGTCTGAATTACAATGGTGACAATTTTTTCCTAATATTTGTTCAGTGCTCTCTAGATGATTTAGATGCAATTTTTCTTTTTCTAACTGTTTGTTCGAAGTATTCTTGAGATATTGTACAGAAGACTTTTTTCCCCTGGGGAGTACTGCGCTGAATTTCTCTTGAACTTTGTGGGGGCAAAAGAATCCCATAAGGAACGACATTGGACATCATATGGCGATGGCATTTGTAATGTCCTTCAGTGACTCAGGCCGTGCATAACTTCAGACTTCATAGCCCCCTCCCCCCCCACCTTTCTTTTCCTACATTTCAAACACAGTACTTCATTTGGACGAGCAACTTATTCGATGCCCTTGTTTGAACAATTGATTTTGGGAGCCGGTGAAACCCGGTGACGTATTCTTTCTGCATAAAGTTTTCATTTCTCACGAGCACTGATTCGCACCACCCTCAACTGCCTCTCCCGTAGCTGCCTGGATGACAAACTTCAGCTTTAGTTGGGGATGTCTCCCCTTTCACTCATACCATGCGGACTTGGATGGAGGAGTAGAGCAGCCCGCCAAGCTCAGGGCAAACAAGGCGATCTTAGGCCGCACCTTGGTGCCACATCCGAGGCGCCAGAAACACCCTGCGAAGGTGAACCATGCACTCATTTGCACGATGAAGCAAAAATAACGTTACAAACAGTACAATACGTCCACGTTTACACATTGTATACGAGTTGCGTAGCGGCCACTGGTCGGATATTTTCCTAAATATCCTCAGTATACAAAGAGATACACCTAGCGATCCAATGAATCTATGGGTCTCTATACAATTGCGCGATTGAAGCCAAAATGAAGGAAGTGCACAAAATATCGGCAGTGAGTTGCACATAGACAAGAACACATAGAAAGTGAAACTGTAGAATGTGCGTACAGAATCCTAGAAAATATAAAAAATCCTTAATTTCAGCGGCTGCTAGCGCGTCCTATGAAAATTAGCGCTTTTTTAATGCTTGGCGGACTCCATTCATTTTATTGGATGATAGGGAGGGGTTGCTTAATCCTTCACTTTTAAGTTACGTGGCGCTTGCTGCTGACACCAACAGGTGGCGCAACTTCGCGATGAGCACAAAAAGCTGAACTTCATCCTCGGCGCGATTCACCAGCAGAGCAGCTCAAGCTAATGTCTGAACGCGAATAAGATTCAACTGAGCCTGACAATATTTGCTGAACTCTCACGAATGAGGCTAATGCACAAGCTAAAGCGAACATTTCGGCTGCATATTCCGCCACAGCATTCCATGCCTGGTTGCATGTTAGAGTACGCTACCAGTTTAATAGCTGTGCGGAATAGCTAGCTTTGCACCGCTCTCGTCCCATAAGGCTTTCCGACGCGCTGCGAAGCTGTCCGACGAGTAGCGCCACACGCGGCGCTGAGTAGCCTCAAGAGTATCGTCACGGGTAGCGTCACCAGTTGCGTCACGAGTAGCGCCGAGTAGCTCCAGCATGTCATACACCGGTGGCCTAACAAGTTTGGAATAGTTTCCTATAAGATATGGCTTTGGGCAATGTGCACGTGCGTGCTTTGGTCTTCATAAGGAAAGATATAGTTGATGTGTGTGTCCGCACTGCGCACCTAATGGGTCTAGGGACGGTCTTTTTATTTCCTCAGTAGGCTGACTGCCTGCTACGCAGGCCGGAACGTCCAACGCATTGTGCTGACCATTAATGAGGTGCTGACAGGACAAATGAGAATGTGAGCGCTGTGGTGGTGGTAACCGCGGAACCATGGTTGAAATGTGGCGCGTTAGTTAAGAGCGCTATCCACTAGTCGCCGCGTTCATCCAGAGGTGGACGCTAGCATTTTACAAGTTTAACCGCGTAATGAAAGGATCATGTATGTAAGGACTTCCACTTTCGCAACGCTTGGTTTTTCGAGTTATGAAAAAAAAACTGCTTCAGCAGCGAGACTTTCGTTTATGTATTCCCCTGCTGGAAATGCGCAAATTACTTTTCTCTCTTTCTCGCAGAAATTTCCTTGGAAGACTGACCGAAAATACGCCCAGAATATACAAATCCAAAGGCCGAAGTCATGGTGGAACCTTTAGTGCATTGTTCTAAACGCGGTTAGCTTGTAGCACTTCACAAAGAATGAAGAGGGGTAAAACGGAGTTGGGCTGAAGAAATAATGCCACTGCCCTCCATCCATTGCCTGAAAATTTCGTTCAAAGGAAGCAGCCTCGTGGTAAGCAAGGAAGCGTGCAGATGAGGAGTGAGGATAGCCAGAACTGAACCCGAACGCAGCTCTGACATTTCAGAAATATTTACGCCAACCACTTATTCGGAAACAGAAATTTGATTCTCAAATCCCCCTGCAACCGGTACAAGGCTGGCTGCTTAATTAAAACTATGCTCACCCGATAAGTGGATCGTGGAACTGACGCGCCATCTGGGCACTCGGCTGCAGGCATCGCCTTAAATCCATCACAGCGCCTCCGACGAGAACCGCGTAACGTGTCCGGCCTGCGAAAAGACATGGTTGAGTTTTAGGATTACAGACACCTCTACTGCAGTGCTGCAATCACACTGAATCCTGAGTTCGCTAGCATTCACGCGCTTTCGGAATAGGATAGGACACCCGTATCATTGCTTGTTTACCTGTCGATACATGTCGTCACTGGATCCAAGTCTGCACAGTTGGCAGTTATTACACCATCCATCCACCGAGCAGGAGGTTAACCACCTACCCGGCGTGGGGTTTCCATGACCAGAACAAGGTCTAGACCTACATAGCACCCAACCTACCAGCTGTGGATTCACTGCACTCCAGATTCATGTGAGCGGTCAGCATATCCCTCTTTGCTACGGACTGGCCTCTATGCACACTGGTCGGTGTAATGTCAGTCTGAAGCAATGCGAACGAAAATATCTATAAGAATAATAGTCAAAGGTGCCTTTTTCCCTCTTAATCTGTTATCTGTGGTCTCTAGGTGGCTTAGACGTAAATATTCTTTCACTAACCGCTTGTTCGCAGCGTTCCCGCGACGCTGTAGGAAACAGCTTTTTTATGTTTGGCAATACTGCACTGAATCTCTCTTGAACTTTCCGGCAGCAATAAAATCCCGTAATAGCCAATAATAGACATTATATGGCGATGGCATCTCTTCTGTCTTCCGGTCGTACATAAGAGACACGACAGCCGCACCCCCCCCCCCCCCCCCCCCCCGGCACCGCACCACATTTTTGCCTGTTGTCTTGCCGACATTAAAAATACAATACGTCAGTTTTTACTATCTGGACTAGTCGCTTAATCAACGCCACTTGTTTCAACAAGCTGTTGCGGCAGCCAGCGACACCCGGGCGCCGCATTCTTTCTGAAAACAGTGGTAACTTCTGACGAGCACTTAATCGCACCGTCCTCAACTGTCTGTCATGCAGCTAGCTATCTGAACGACAAACTTGGACTTTAGTCAGAGATGGCTGCCCTTTCACTCACACCATGCCGACTCCAGATGCAGATATACAGGAGCACCACCAAGCTCATTGCAGACAAGGCGACGTTCATAGTACAAAGGGCCTGGAGCGCCTGTAGTACCCTGCAAAGGTGAAGCATACCATCATTAGCTTGACGAAGCCCCTCACCTTAAGGCTTTCTGACACTGTCCGTCGAGCAGCGTCACAATTTCTTCTCGATGCAACGAGAGCACTGTGTACCAGTGTACACGTTGGCTTGTCCTGCACCAGTAGCAGAACAGCTTTCTAATCGCGTAATATAAGATAAGGCTTCGCGCAATTCGAACGTGCGTGCTCTTGTCTTCATAAGGAAAGGTGTAGTTCATGTGTGCGTCCGCATTTCGCACCTAGTGGGTCTAGGGACGGTCATTGTCTTTTCTGAGTAGGCTGACTGTCGGATAAGTAGGCTTGAACGTCAAAAGTATCTTCTCTAACCATTCATGCGGCGCTGACAGGAAAAATTGGAATGCGAGGGCAATGGTGGGGATAACCGCGGTTAAAAATTGGCGCGTTAGATACCAACAGCACTGTCCATTAGTCGGCACATTCATCCAGAGATGTACGCCAGCAAGTATAACGAAGAAGGGTCATTCATGTCAGGTGTTGCGTTTTCACAACGCTTTGTGCTTCCATTTATGGGGCAAAGAGTCATTAGGAGCAAGGGACGTTTATGTATCCCTTTGCCTTAAACATGGATATCACTTTTATTTCTGTGGAACCTTAACCGAAAATATTTCTAGAGTATACCAATTCAAAGGCCGATGTTATGCTTGAACCTTCAGTGTAATGTTCAAAACGCAGTAAGCCTGTAGCACTTCATAAAGATTAAAGAGGGATAATACGAGTTAATCTGTAGAAATAATGCCATTACCCTCTATACATTGTCTGACAAGTTCGTTCAAAGGAAACAGTGTCGCGGTGCGCAAGAAGCATGCAGACAGAACGAGTCAGGTTCTCCAGAACTGAGCCAGAATGCTTGCTTTTCATTTCAGAAATATATACATCAGCCACTTAATCAGATATAGAAAAAATTTTTCTCGATCCTTCCTGCACCCGAAACAAGGGTGCTGCTATACTAAAAACTACTCACCCGCAGACTGGGTTCTGGAACCAACGCCGTACCCGTCGCGGAAAAGCCATCAGAGCGCCTGCGACGACCCTCGTCTGACGGCTGGTGGCTGCGAAAAGACAAGGCGGAATTTTAGGATTACAGGCAACCTTCCTGCGGTGCTGTCGTCACATTGAATCGTAAGTTCGCATGCTTTCACGCGTTTTTCCAATAAGAAAGGACACCCCTCTCATTGCTTGTTTACCTCTCGATATAAAGTGTCGCCGGATCCAAGTCTGCAGAGATGCTGTGGCCGCAGTTATGACACCAACCAGCGGGAAATACGTTACCCACCTACCCTGTACGGCGTTTTCGTCGCCAGAACAAGGTCTATATCACGCATAGCGCCCAACCTAAAGTCTGAGTAATTACCCCATTCATGATTCCAGATTCATGTGAGCGGTCAGCATACCTCCCTCTACTACGCACTGGTCTCTCTAATACGCACTGGTCAGTGTGATGTCAGTCTGATGCAGTGCGAACGACAGTGTCCATAATATTAATAATCAAAGGTGACTATTTTTTTCTCCATCTCTAATCAGCGGTCTCTATGTGGCTTAGACGCAATTATTTTTTCACATAACTGGTTGTTCGCAGTGTTCCGGAGATGTAGGCAGATGTAGATGACAGATGTGGATGTAGATGTAGATGACAAGGCTGAACGCATATCGCAGAACGCTTCTGCTACCTTGCACTTACAGCTCTAGTTTATCAAAAAGGTTAGAAAAGAAAATATATTTTGGAATATCAGTGTCACGCAATCGTAGCAAAAGGAGTGTCACCTATGAAAACCGTCAATAAGGAAGTAAAATAAGAAAGACATAACAAAAACTAAGATAAGAAAAGAAAAAAAACACCACCATCTGGGATTGGGCATCGAACATCATTGTGATTGTTCGTGCTACAGGCCTTTATAAAAATGTTTCCACTTGTACTTGTGACTGGCTAGGCTGAGAGCAGTAGACTGTTTTTACATGGTGAGTTAGGGTTATAAATATGCCCATGTTCTTGCAATAATCAGTTGATAGTTTGTGCATGTCTATTTTTTTGCGCTGTCGTAGTTTTGCCCCTATATTTTCAGCCATCCACAACTCCCCAGTACCTGTCATTCTGTATAGAGCAGACATTATTCGACTTTAAGAGTGATAGCTCTTATTCATAACGTTTCTCGATTTCTTGGGCTCTGCTAGCACCTTCCTTCGACGTAAAATTTTCTGTCAACTTTTCTGTCTGCGCGAAAATTTCTGTGAAATTTTCTGTCCGAGGAATTCAAAATTGCGTCCCCCACAGTAAAAGGACATATACCCTAATTTTTGATTGATTGGAGATGTTATAATTAACTAGTCACATTACTATATTTAACTGCTTTTAACACAGTAATTAATAAGGCATCATAAAACGAATTAGATATTTTGAATCCTCTATATAAGTGTTGTGTCCCCTTATTGCTTTTGTGTGTGTAACGACCACTCGCATCCTCCTCCTAACGACCACTCACATCCTCCTCCTAACGACCACTTGCCCCTCGTCGCACGCTGTCGCCAGATGCCCCCCCATGGTGCGCCCCCGCATCCTCCTCCTGTTTTGGGAAGCCACTCCCTCCCGTGGACGCTTCTCCGCTCCCTCCTTTCTTCGGGCGGCCAGTTCGGCTCCTGCCTCGGTCGACGCTGGTCGCACCCTCATCGGCTTTAAATAAACGAAGTCTTAAAGTACCGTGTGCGTCTTTCGCTGCATTCAACACAGCGACCGGACACGACAGTGGCGACGAGAAAGTGGATTCGACCCGCGCTACGCAACGCTATTGACAAGCCATGGCTACGCGAGGGTTTCCCAATCAGATACCAGAGTTCAACGGCTCATCGTGGTCATCGTGGGTTGGACGCCTTCAGTTCTACTTTGAAGCTAACAACATCACAGACCCAGCCTTGAAGAGGGCCAACCTGCTGACGCTGTGCGGGGAGCAGACCTACGATACTGTCTGCGCCCTTATTCAGCCAAGCACACCAGCGGCAGTGTCTTACGACGACATCGTAAAAGCGCTGCAAAAGCACTACGACCCAAGGCCATCCGAGGTCTACAGCCGGGCTCGCTTCCAACGACGAGATCAACTGGGAGGAGAAACTGTGAGCGCCTACGTAGCCGCGCTCAAGAAGCTCGCTGCCGACTGCAATTTTGGAACGCTGTCGACAACAGCTACCGGGCAGGAGGGAGACGCAGCTTCTTCTGCTAACACCACCATGCTTCCCTTGGACGTGATGTTACGCGACAGATTTGTGTGCGGACTGAGTGACGAGTCACTGCAGCAGCGCCTGTTCGCTGAGAAGGACCTCACATTCAGCAAAGCTTACGACATCGCCGTTCGAGCGGAGAGCGCCGGTCACCAGCAGAGAGGGATTCGCCGGAACACCGAGCCGGTACACCAGACAAGCAACCAGGTGCGCAAGCCTTCTGTTGTTGTAAAATCGGTCAAAAAGGCACAACGCTGCTGGCGGTGTGACGACCAACACAACCCCCAGGGATGTCGATTCCAGTCAGCCACGTGTAATTTTTGCCACAAGCGAGGGCATATCGAAAGAGCATGCATTACGAAACGGAGACTTGCCAAGATAAAGTCACCTTCCCAGCCTAATCACAGCGTCAACGCCTCAGAGAATACGCCGCTATCTGATCTCCATGGAACAACATCAGCAACACCATCTGTGTTGTACGACCTGAACACCATGAATCTCGGCACGCGACCGAAGATTTTTACAGAAGTAAGCGTACATCACCAGCTGATTAAGTTCGAGGTGGACTCCGGCGCAGCCTGTACTCTGATCAGTGAGGACACGTTCCGAACTTCATGGCCATCTGACGCACCCGCCCTGCAACAAGACGACACGCACCTGCGAACGTGGTCAGGACAGAATCTGCCACTATTGGGCTCTGCCAACGTGCAGGTTAACTACAACGGCCAGACCCATACGCTACCTCTGCTTGTTGTGAAGGGCACAGGATCAAGCCTTCTAGGGAGAAACTGGTTTTCTCCACTAGGCGTGATGATATGCGGCATACACCAGACGCCGAGCCAGAACATGGTTGAGCAACTGCAAGAGAAATACGAAAGAGTATTCTCGGAAGAGATTCCAGGAAACGAAGGGCCCCCGGTCACACTGGAGTTGTTGGACAACGCGCAACCCAAATTTCTGAAGGCCAGGCCGGTGCCGTTTGCTCTCCGAGATTCAGTTGAAAAAGAGTTGGACAAACTGGAGCAGCAAGGTGTCATCGAGCCGACGCAGCATTCAGAATGGGCCACACCACTTGTCGTAGTTCGCAAGAAGAACGGAACCATACGCCTCTGCGGAGACTACCGGAGCACCGTCAATCTTGCGACTAAAGCGTCCTCTTACCCGCTACCGACACCTGAAGAAGTATTCAGTGTACTGCGTGGCGCAAGAGTCTTCAGCACATTGGACCTCACCCAGGCGTATCAGCAGCTGAAGGTGAGCGAGTCAACTGCTGAATTATTGGCAATTAACACACTGAAAGGCTTGTACAAAGTCAAGCGACTGCCTTTTGGCGTAGCTGCAGCCCCGGCCATATTTCAAAAATTCATGGAGACAGTGCTTCAGCGCATCCCAGGAGTTTGTGTCTACCTTGACGATGTCATCATCAGTGGCACTTCCACTGAAGACCATGCAGTGCGCCTAGAGCTCGTTCTCGAAAGGCTAGCAAACGCTAATTTGTGCATAAGCAAATCGAAGTGCTGTTTTGCGGTGCCAGAGGTGCAATTTCTGGGACACCGAATTGATGCGGAAGGCATTCACCCTACCGAGGACAAAGTGCGAGCGATCACAGAAGCACGAGCTCCAACAAACAAGCAGGAGCTACAGGCTTTTCTCGGACTCTTGACGTTCTACGACCGGTTCTTGGAACAAAGAGCTACCGTGGCCAACGACTTATACCAACTCCTTCGGAAAGATGTGACATGGACATGGTCGCCACGCCATCAGCAGTCATTCGATGCCCTGAAAGACCTGATTCGAAGATGTACAGTCCTCCGCCACTACGACGAAAGGAAGCCTCTGCTTTTGGCTTGCGACGCATCACCGTACGGAGTCGGCGCGGTTCTATCGCAAACTGACGAGCAAGGAAGGGAAGCTCCCATCGCCTTCGCCTCACGTACGTTGTCGCAAGCAGAACGCAACTACGCGCAACTTGACAAAGAAGGGCTAGCCATCGTCTACGCGGCGACACATTTTCACCAGTACATTGCCGGCCGGAAGGTGACCTTTATAACCGATCACCGACCGCTATTGGGCATTCTGGGACCACAAAGGCCTATGCCACCAACTTTGTCTCCGCGAATGACACGTTGGTGCATCAAACTCTCAGCGTACGACTACGCTCTGGTCTACCGCAATGGGAGTAAACATCAAAACGCCGATGCGCTAAGCCGTCTGCCACTAGACGCAACTGTTGACGAACCATTTCCACCAGGAGACGTTCTGATGTTCGAAGCACTGCCAGAACCTCCGCTTACAGCAGGCACAGTTGCAGCATCTACGCAGAAGTGCGCAGCTCTCCGGCTAGTTTACACAGCTGTTCAACAAGGCAACGTGCATAAACTCAAAGGGGACAACTTCGACGCTTACCGCAGGCGAGCTACAGAGTTGAGCACCCATCGCGGCTGCATCATATTTGGGTCCCGAGTTGTGATGCCGAGAGAACTACGCGCACAAGCTATGTCTCTCATCCACGCCGGACATCGGGGCATCGTTGCAATGAAAAAGTGTGCCAGAAGCTACATGTGGTGGCCTGGCATTGACAACGACATCGAAACAGTGGTGCGAGAATGCAAGCCTTGCCAGAGCAGCCGGAGCGCCCCGCCGAAAGCTCCTGTCCCAGAATGGGAAAAGCCAGACACACCATGGCACACACTGCACATTGATTTTGCAGGACCAATTGAGGGCTGCACTTTCCTTGTGGTCGTAGATGCCTACACAAAGTGGCTTGAGATAAGGCAAATGGGACAGACGACTTCGGCAGCAGTCATTGACAACCTCCGATCACTATTTGCAACGTTCGGCCTGCCGCGCAAGGTAGTGTCGGACAACGGAACACCGTTTGTGTCTGCGGAGATCCTCAAGTTTTATCGCGACAACGGGATCTCCTCAGTTACATCGGCCCCCTACCACCCAGCGACAAACGGACAAGCCGAGCGCTACGTAGCCGAGCTCAAGAAGCTCGCTGCCGACTGCAATTCTCCGCTCCCTCCTTTCTTCGGGCGGCCAGTTCGGCTCCTGCCTCGGTCGACGCTGGTCGCACCCTCATCGGCTTTAAATAAACGAAGTCTTAAAGTACCGTGTGCGTCTTTCGCTGCATTCAACACAGCGACCGGACACGACAATAAGTAGAACAGGTTACAGCCCAAAATTAACTAATGAAGTTAATTTTTAGTTAAGGTTATGGTTATATTTATCTGCTATATTTACTAACCGATAAGGTTATGACGTACCTAATGGATATTCATAACTGGCTCGAAGAGTAGCACATGTTGGACATCAATATTGTCCAATTAGGTCAATATTTACTTTTGGTTAGGCTTAAGATAGCGTCCATGTCGTCAGCACTCGGTTGAGAGTGGATATACTGATTGCTATGATGAAACGTCGATGGAGAAGAGCCCACAAAAAACGGGAGAGAGAGACTTAAGGTGAGGTGAAAGAGCTCTTTCCCAAGCATTTCACCATAAAATGCCCGGCACCAGGCAGAGAAAGCTTGTATCTGGTGTATCATGGACGCGTCCCCGCCTCACTGGGTATTGCCCCAGGCACCTCCCACATCCCAGGCACATGCTCAAACGACTAACTAAGCAACCGCTGCGGTCTTGAAGTTTGTATTCGGCCTGTCTCACAAATTCAGCGGCACACGCAAATGGTGAATGAACAGAACTGGATCAAACTGAACACCACAATCTTTGCTGAACGCTCAGAAATTAAGATACATAAATTATGATTATGACTCCAGTAGGGTATACTCCGATAGCATTCTAAGCGTCTTTTGAGGTAGGAAGTTAGCTCTCGTGGGCCCAGTGAATCCACATGAGACACTTCGTGTTTAATAGCTCTGCGTAGTAGCTAGCCCTGGACCCCTCACATCCACTAATGCTTTTTGACGCGCTGCGAGGCAGTCCGCCGAGTAGCGTCGCATTTTCTCCTGCATCTAACCCAGGCGCTGCGTTCCAGGGAACCCGCCGGGATGTCTTGCGCCAGTGGCGTAAGAGCTTTCGCTTCGAGCAATTCGTACGTGCGTGCGTTTGTGTCAACCGCGGCTGAAAATTGGCATCCAAGATACCAACAGCACTATCCATTAGTAGCCACATTCATCAAGAGGTGTACGCCAGCAAGTCTAACAGTTTATCGAGAAAGGTTCATGCATATCAGGTGTTCTATATTTACAACGCTTGGTGCTTTGACTTATGGGGCAAAGCTGCGAAAAAAGCAATACTTTTGTCTATGTACCTCTTTGCTGAAAATATGAAAATTACTTTCCCCTCTTCGCCAAAGAAATTTCCATGGCAGCCTAGCCAAAAATGCGCCCAGAATGTACCAATCGAAAGGCCGATGTCATGCTGGAACCTGCAGTGTTTTGTGCTAAACGCCGTAAGCTTGTAGCACTTCTGAACCATGTTAATCGGTAGATATAATGTCACTACCCATATCTATTGCTTGAGAAAAAAATTCGTTGAAGGGGAATTGCGCCACGCTGCCCAAGATGCGTGCAGATGGAACGAGTAAGGTTCGCAAGAAGTAAGCCAGACGGCAGCCCTCAGTTTTCACAAACACATAGACCAGCCCCTTGTTCACAAATACAGAAATTAAATTCTCAATCCTTCCCCCCTGCAACCGGTACAAGGCTGCTGCTTACTTAAGACTACTCACCCGCTAAGTGGATAGTGGTGCTCGCGCGCCGTCTGGGCACGCCCCTGTACGCGTTCCTCTAAAGCCATCACAGCGCCTGCGACGAGAATCGCGAAACGGTTGTTGCCTGCGAATAGAGAAGGTGGACTTTTAGAATTTCAGGCACCTGTACAGCAGTAATGCAAACACACAATTGCTCTCGCGCGTTTTCGAAATTAGAAAAGACACCCATCTCATTGCTTGTTTAACTGTCGATATTCGGTGTCGCTGTATCCAAGACAGCAAAGGGGGCAGTTATGACATTAACCACCGGGCAACCTGTTAACCACCTTTCCGCCGTGGGGTTTTCGTCCCCAGAACAAGATCTAGACCGACATAGCACCCAACGTACCAGCTGGGGAATCACCCCACTCCAGATCTATATGTGTCAGCCTGTCTCTCTCTACTCTGAGTCCTATCCATCTAACAAGGCTTTGTCGCTGAGAGCGATAGAGGCTTGTAAACGTACCCATTTTCTTACACTAAACAGTTGGTAGCGTGAGCATGTGTAATCTTTTCTTTCTTGGCTTCAATTTTTTTTTGCGCCGCAGTATTTTCTGTCATGCACCAACGCGACGCACTGCCCGACATTCTGTAGAGCAGGTACTTTTTCAGTTTTCACCTCGGGTGTAAACTCATCCATCACTGTTGAGATACGGGGTGTTTGCTGCTGATACCGACAGATGACAAAAGCGGGCAATGTGCACGAAAGATGAACTGTGTTCTCATGATGATGATGAATTTTTATGGCGTAAGGGCGTCTGAGGCTGAAGAGAGCCATGGCACAGGGTTTTTTCTTTACTCAAGGTGGGGCCAAAGACCCATTTTCCAAGAAGTTCACCCTAAAAAGCCGAACACCAGGCAGGGAAAACTTGCACCCATTGTATCACCGGTGGGTGCCCAGCGGCACTGGGGACAGCACCCCGCACCTTCCGCAAGGCAGGCCGACGTTGAAACGACTAGGCCACCGCGGCGGTCTTGAAATTTGTCTTCGGCCACGCAAATGATGACAGAAGCCGAATTGGGCCAAACTGAGCCAGACAATCTTTGCCCAACTTTCAGAATAAAAACAAAAGCTGATGCGAAAGTGAAGGCGAACGACTCCGCTGGATATCCCCCGATAGCATTCTAAGCGTCTTTGCTAGTAAGGAGTTGCCTCTCACGGGTTCATTCACATATACTTCAGACACTTCATGTTTAATATTTCTGCATAGTGACTGGAGGCCACTCACCACTAAGACTTTCTGACACGCATCCGACTATGAATTCAACGCGGGACCTGCGTTGCAGTGAACCCGCCTGTATGGGCTATGCTGGTGGCGTAACAGCTTTTGAATTGTGTCCACGAGTATGTGTGGGGTATGGCTGTGGGATATCCGTACGCGAGTGCGTTTGCCTGGAGAAGGTAGGAAGTAGTGGATGTTAGTCTGCGCATATCGCAACTAGCGGATGAGGCAAAGGCCATTTTATTTGCTCAACACACTGACTGCCTGTTACGCAGGCCTGAAATTCCGATGTATTTTCGCTAACAATTCAAGCGGCGCTGACAGGACAAATGCGAATATGAGCGCCGTGGTGGTGGTAACCTTGAAGCCACTGTTGAAAATTGGCGCGTTAGATACCAGCAGTATTATCCACTAGGCGCTGCGTTCCTCGAGAGGAGTACGCCAGCATTTTATGTGCAGCAGTTTAACGAAAAAGGGTCATGCATGTCAGGTGTTTCATTTTCACAACGCTTGGTTCTTCGATTTATACATGGGGCAAAAAGCTACATTTGTTCCTGGGAACAACTATTTCGCTTTTGTATTCTCTTGCTGAAACTACGGAAATTACTTTTTCCTCTTCACCGCAGAAATTTCCGTGGAAGCCAAACCAAAAATATTCGCAGAATCTACCAATCGAAAGACCGAAGTCAGGCTGGAACACTTAGTGTATTGTGCTATACTCAATAATATTATAGTTTGGTTTATTGAGGTTTAACATCCCAAAGCAACTCAGGCTATGAGGGACGCCGTAGTGAAGGGCTCCGGAAATTTCGACCACCTGGGGTTCTTTAACGTGCACTAATATCGCACAGCACACGGGCCTCCCGAATTTTGCCTTCATCGAAATTCAGCGGCCGCGGCCGGGATCGAACCCGCGTCTTTCGGGTCAGCAGCCGAGCGCCGTAACCACTGAGCCACCGCGGCGGGGCTCAATAATATTATAGCGCTTCGAAAAAAATGAAGACTAGTAAAACCCTGTTAATCTGTAGAAATATTATCAGTGCCCTCTATCCATTGTCTGGAAAGTTCGTTCAAAGGAAACAGCGTCCCGTGAAGCAAGGAGCGCGCAGACGGAATGAGTGAGGTTCTCCGAAACTGAGCCAGAACGGCGTGCTCACATTTCAGAAAAATTTGCACCAGTAATTTATTCAGAAATACAGAAAATACAAGGCAGCCGCTGTACAAAATCCTACTCACCAGCTGACCGGAGTGTGCAACTGGCTCGCTGAACGGGCACGGCTCTGTACCCGTCGCGGAAAAGCCATCAGGGTGCCTGCGACGATAACTCGGGTGCTGCCTGCGAAAAAACAAGGTGGAGTTTGAGGATTAGAGTCAGTACTGCAGTCACATTGAATCGTAAGTTCGTCCGCGTTCACTCGTTTTTGAAATTAGAAAGGAAATCCATCTGATTGCTTGTTTACCTGTGTACATACGATGTCGCGAGAGGCAAGAGTACAGAAATGCTGCGCCCGCAGTTATGACACTGACCTCCGGGTACTATGCTAACCACCTACCCGTTACAGGGATTTCATCACCAGAACAAGATCTAGATCGACACAGCGCGCAACGTATGGGTTCGGGAATCACCCCACTCCAGATTCATGTGAGCGGTCAGCGTACCTCGCTCTACTACGCACTGGTCTCTCTAATACGCAATGGCCAGTGTGATGTCAGTCTGAAGCAATGCGAACAGCAATGTCTATAAGAGGTAATAATCAAAGGAGACCTTTTTTTTATTCCCTAGTCAGTGGTCTCTAGTTAACTTGGACGCAATTTTTCTTCCCTTAACAATTTGTTCGCAGTGTTACCGAGGATTTATAGGAAGCATTGCTTCTTATACTGTGGAATACTGCACTGAATCTCTCCTTAAATTTCCAATAGCGTTTCATCCCTCCCCGCCCCCTTTATCCCTCTGTGTTTCCTACTATGAGAATACAATACTTCAATACCTGAGTTTTTACTGCCTGTAGTAGCCGCTTATTCAACGCCACTTGTTGCAACAAGCTATTACGGCAGCCGCCGACACCCGTACGTCGCATTCTTTCTGAATGAACCGGCCACTTCTCACGAACACTTAATCGCGCGATCCTAACACAAAGCTGCCTGAATTAAAACGTGAACATTAGCCAGAGATGTCTCCCCGTTCACTCAGGCCATGCCGCCCTGCGATGAAGCAATAGAGCAGCCCACCAAGCTGCTTGAAGACAAAGGGACGCTCACAGCCCGACGCTCGTTGCCGCATCCGAAATGCCAGAGCTACCGTGCGAAATTGAAGCGTAAAAT
The DNA here is from genome assembly GCF_055824585.1 of Amblyomma mixtum. Taxonomy (NCBI): domain Eukaryota; kingdom Metazoa; phylum Arthropoda; class Arachnida; order Ixodida; family Ixodidae; genus Amblyomma; species Amblyomma mixtum. Next base: position 94,543,051 of record NC_143015.1, on the reverse strand, counting down.
AATTTGCATGACGAAGTATAAATGATGTGCCGAATAGCATCATTTGTCTGCGTTTAAGAATTGTGGATGAGTAGTCTACCGGCCACTAGTTGGGATTTTTTGAAAATATTCTCAGGATACAAGGAGACCACGCAGACAATTACACATAAAAGTACGTTGATACGTTTTGTGCACTATAGCCTAGAAAATCTTTAAAAAAACTTTCAATTTCAATAGTCCCAGCATGTTCTATCGATGTTCGCGTGGTTATATTGTATGCAGGTTGCATTATTCTTAATTTATTGGTTGGTAGGGCGCAGCCGCTGCAGGGAGAAAATGAGTGAATGAAAATATTGGGGAGCAATGATGACAACACAGGAAAGAAAAAGGCAACGCATGCACACAGCGCGAACTGTTTATTGGAAGAAAATGGCAATATTATAAGCCTTGCTCAGCATGTAACAACGCCCTATCGCTCTCAGCACAGCCAGTAACAAGTAATTGGCAAATGACAGGGCTAAATACAAATCCGAGAGCGCTTCTTCAAACCTGCACTTACAGCAATAGCGTATAACAAAGGTTAGCAAATAAAAAAAAATTAGCAGTAGCAGTGTCAGTCAGTCGTAGCAGAAGCAGTGTCGGATTGTAAGCAAAAGCAGTCAATACCTTAATAGCTAAGTGGAGATAGGTAGACTAGCTTTGAGCATTAAAAGCTTCAATGCAAAACAAAAGCAAAACAAGAGAAGTTCGAAAGCATCGACCTACTCTGAAAAAAGCCTGCTTCTTGACATCTTCAGCATCTTTGCCACTTGTACCCAAGCGCCTTTCAGGGTTTTTCCGCAGCAACTGTAAGTCAACAATTATAAGAGAGTTTTAGTATAGCGAGCTTTGCATGAAAATAACTACATATTAGACGTGCAAACCCGAAGCAGCATAAAAAGTGACAACAACACCGCCTAGGTTTAGACGTCGGACGCGCAAATAGGGAAGATGGAATTTCGCGGTACAAGTCTTCATAAAAACGTTTCCACTTTTTACTTGTTACTGGCTGGGTTGAGAGCCATAGAGCCTTGTTACTTGATGAGTAAGGATATAGATGTGCCCCTTCCAATAAACAGTTGGTACTGTTCATATGTGCTGTCTTTTTCTTGTGTTGGCGTGGTTGCGCTGAAGTATTTTCAAGCATACACGAACTCCCCCCGAGCCCAGAAATCTGTAGAGCCTGGGAGGGGTGAAATCTCACCCATCGCGGTTGAGTTACGTCACGTTTGATGCTTGCGCAGACAGATGACACAAGTGGGCGATTTGCACGAACACTGAACTTTGTCCTGATGATGATGATGATGAATATTTATCGCGCAAGGGCATCTGCGGCCAAAGAGCGCCATGGCACAAGGTTTTTTCTTCTACTCAAGGTTGGGTCGAAGACCGAGTTCCCAAGCATTCCCCCCTAAAAATGCTGAGCACCACACAGGGGAAAGCTTGTAGACATTGTATGAGCGGTGGGTACACGGAGGCATTGGGGGTCGAACCCCGCACCTCCCGCCTGCGACGCGGATGCCCAAACAACTAGGCCGCAGTGGCGGTCTTGAAATTTGTCATCGGCACGGCTCATAAACACAGCGGCTCACGAAAATGGTGACTGATCGTAAACTGGGCCAAACTGAGTGGGACAATCTTTTTTGAACTCTCAGAAATGAAGCTAATGCAAAATTGAAGGTGACGTCTCCACTGGGTATTCCCCGATAGCATTGCAAGCGTCTTTGTAGGTAAGAAGTTATTTCTCGACTCTCCAGTGACATGTACTTGAGACACTTCGTGTTTCATAGCTCAGCGTACTAGCTAGGGCCGCACACCTCCATCCGCTAAGGCTTTCTGGTTCACTGCGAAGCATTCCGCCGAGTAGCACCATAACTTCTCCTTCATCCAACGCGACCGCTGCTTTGCAGTGAACCCGCCCGCATCGGCTATGGCGGTGGTGTAACAGCGTTAGAATAGTCTCCAGAAGTCTGTGTAAGATATCGCTGTGAGAAATTCGCACGTGAGTGCTTTTGCCTGGGTAAGGAAGGAAATAGTTGATGTGAGTCTCCGCATTTCGCAACTAGTGGGTGAGGCGACGGCCATTTTATATGCTGAGTATGCGGACTGCGTGCGACGCAGGCCTGAAATTCCGTTGTGTTTTCGCTAACCATTCAGGCGGTGCTGACAGGAAACATGCGACTGTGTGTGTCGTGGCGGTCACAACCGCTCAACCATGGTTGAAAAGAGGCGCGCTATGTACCAACAGCACTATCCACTAGTCGTCACGCTCATCCAGAGGTGTACGCCAGCATTACTTTAAAGAAGTAATGTCATGCAAGTCAGGTGTTCTATTTTCACAAAGCTTTGTGCTTTAATTTATGGGTCAAAGCTGCATTAAGAACGAGACACGATGATGTTCCCCTTCTTAAAATACAAATATCACTCTTCCCTCTTACAGCAGAAATTTCCGCGCAAGCCTAACCGAAAATATTCCCAGAATATACCAATCAAAAGGCCAAACAAAGTCAAGCTGGAACCTTCAGTGTATTGTACTAAACTCAATAAGCGTGTAAGACTTCACGAACAATGAAAGGGGTAAAGCAATGCTAATCTGTTGAAATTATGTCACTACTCCTATCCATTGCCTGAAAAGTTTGGTGAAAGGGTACAGCGTCACGGTAAGCAAGAAGCGCGCAGATGGAACGAGGTAGTTTCGCCAGAAATGAGCCACAACGGCACCCTCACATGTAGGAAATACGTACACCATCCACTTATTCGGAAATACAGAATTTTGATTCTCGATCTTCCCTGCACCCGATATAAGGCTGCTGGTATACCAAAAACTACTCACCCGCGGACTGGATTCTGGAACTGGCGCGTTGTAGGGCACCGGGCGAAGGCATGCATCGCCTAAAGCCATCAGAGTGCCTGCGACGAGACCCGCCAAACGGATGCGGCCTGCGAAAAGACAAGGGGGACTTTGAGTATTACAGGCACCTCGGCTGCAGTACTGCACTCACGATGAATCGTAATTTCGTGCTCATTCACGCGCTTTCGAAATAAGAAAGGACACCCCTCTCATTGCTTGTTTACCTTTCGATATACGGTGTGGCTGGATCCAAGTCTGCAGATGGTCAGTTCTCGACACCAACCCCTGGGATAACAGCTTAACCACCTACCAGGCGTGGGGTTTCCGTCGCCAGAACAAGAGCTAGACCGACATCGCACCCAACCTACCGGATGGGGAATTATCCCACTCCTGATTCATTTGAGCGGTCAGCATACCTCTCCCTACATTGGACTGGTCTCTCTAATTCGAGCTGGTCGGTGTTATGTCAGTCTGAAGCTGAGCGAACGAAAATGTCGAAAAGTAATATTAGACAGACGTGACTTTTCCCCTTAATCTCTGATCATTGGTCTCCAGGTGGATGAGACGCAATTATTCTTTCACTAACCGCTTGTGCGCAATGTCCCCGAGATGTAGGAAACGGCGCCTTTTATCGTGGGGAGCAGTGCAGTCAATCTCTGCTGAACTTTCCGGCGGCGCAACAATCACGTAAGGGGCGACTTCGACATTGAATGGCGATGGTATCTCTTCTGTTCTCCTGTCGTGCTTAATAGAAACCTCTGCCCCTTCCACCCTCCCCGGTGTTTTTTACTTTTAAAATACAATATTTCAGTTTTCAGTTCCCTGGACGCGCTTCTTATTCAACGCCCCTCGTATCAACAAGCTGTTACGGCAGCCGGCGAGACCGGGGCGTCGCATTCTCTCTGAATTAAGTGGGAGCACTTAATCGCACTATTCTCAACTGTCTACCATGCAGCTCTCTGAATGACAAGCTTGAACTTTAATCGGAGAAGGCTGCCCTTTCACTCACGCCATGCCGACTCGAGATGCAGCAGTACAAGCGCACCGCCAAGCTCAGTGCAGACAAGGCGACATCCACAGCTCGAAGCGGGTTGCCCCAACGGCAGAGGTGGTAACGCGCCCGTCTAGCGAAATGGAGTACCCGGGTTCGAACCCTACCGCGGCGGCCACATTTCGAAGCAGGCGAAACGCAAGAGGCGCCCATGTGCTGTGCGATGTCAGTGCACGTTAAAGATCCCCAGGTGGTCGAAATTATTCCGGAGACATCCACTACGGCACCCCCTTCTCTCGTTCTTTCACTCGCACATTCATCCCTTCCCTTACCACGCGGTTCAGGTGTCCGCCCAGGTATGTGAGACAGATACTGCGCCATTTCGTTTCCTCAAAAACCAATTTACCAATTTTATTTACACTGAAGCATAAATAATGCGCCAAATAGCACCATATGTTTTCGTTTCACCATTGTAGACCAGTTGTCCAGCGGCCAGTGGTTGTGTTTTTCCATTATATCCTCACGGTACAAAGAGAAACATCTAACGATCCCACGAATCTCTAGGTCTCCAAACAAATCTGTTGTAGAAGCTTTAGGTCTAAAATATTCGGCGCTAAAAATGTACGCACTGACACGCGCATACAATCAAACACGGAAACTGTTTTTGTATAATGTGCACACAGAAGCCTTGAATATCCGGGAAAAAAAGTTCCTGCAGTTGCCAGCACGTTGTATCGAAATTCGCGTGGTTATTTTGCATGCTTGGTAGGTTTCACTGAATTTTCCGGCCGAAAGGGTGCAGCCGCTTGGGGTCGAGCAGCAATGATTGGTTCGGTTTATGGGGTTTAACGTCCCAAAGCGACTAAGGCTGTGAGAGACGCCGTAGTGGAGGGCTCCGGAAATTTCTACCACCTGGGGTTCTTTAACGCACTGACATCGCACAGTACACGGGCCTCAAATTTCTCCTGCAAAGAAATTCAGCCGCCGCGGCCGGAATCGAACCCGCGTCTTTCGGGCCAGCAGCCCAGCACCATAGCCACTGAGCCACCGCAGCGGCTTGACGAGCAGCAGTGAGTGAAAATACAACGGCAAAACGACGACAACAAGAAAGAAAAAGATAACACATGAGCACACTACCAACTGTTTATAGGAAGAAAAGGGGCATATTTATAAGCGACATTGACAATGTAACAAAGCTCTATCGCTCTCAGCACAGTCATTAGGAAGTAATCTGCAAATCAAAGGCGAAATTCAAATCGCAGAACGCTTCTTCTACTCTCCACTTAAAGCACTAGCTTATAGCGTACGTTTGAAAAGAAAAAAAATAAGCAATAGCAGTATCAGTAAAATAAAAAAAGCGATAACACCACCTTGGTTTGAGTAACATACGCCAAATAAGGAAGACGGAATTCTAGGTGGTGCTAGTCTTCATAACAACGGTTCCTCCTTTACTTGTTACTGACCGGACTAAGAGCGATAGAGCTTTGGTACATGGTGAGTGAGGGCTATAAATATGCCTTTTTTTTTCATTCAACAGTTGGTAGAGTGCACAAGTGTTCTTTTTCTTTCTGGTATTTTCAGACATGTACCAACTCGCCCTACATCCAGTCAATCTGTGGAGCCGGGCTATTAGATTTTTGGGCACTGATGAAAACTCACCAATTCCTGTTTAGTTACGCGGTATTTGCTTGTGACACCGACAGATAACAAAAGTTGGCGATGTGCACCAAAGCTGAACGCCGTCTTCATAATGATGATGATGAAATTTTATGGCACAATAGCGCAAGTAAAGTCAAAGACCGATTTCCCAAGCATTGCACCGTAAAAAAGCCCAACACCAGGCAGGGGAAAGCTTGTACCATTTGCATTACCAACTGTACCATTTGTATCACCAAAGCTGAACGCCGTCTTCATAATGATGATGATGAAATTTTATGGCACAATAGCGCAAGTAAAGTCAAAGACCGTTTTCCCAAGCATTGCACCGTAAAAAAGCCCAAGACCAGGCAGGGGAAAGCTTGTACCATTTGTATTACCAACTGTACCATTTGTATCACCAAAGCTGAACGCCGTCTTCATAATGATGATGATGAAATTTTATGGCACAATAGCGCAAGTAAAGTCAAAGACCGTTTTCCCAAGCATTGCACTGTAAAAAAGCCCAAGACCAGGCAGGGGAAAGCTTGTACCATTTGCATTACCAACTGTACCATTTGTATCACCAAAGCTGAACGCCGTCTTCATAATGATGATGATGAAATTTTATGGCACAATAGCGCAAGTAAAGTCAAAGACCGTTTTCCCAAGCATTGCACCGTAAAAAAGCCCAAGACCAGGCAGGGGAAAGCTTGTACCATTTGTATTACCAACTGTACCATTTGTATCACCAAAGCTGAACGCCGTCTTCATAATGATGATGATGAAATTTTATGGCACAATAGCGCAAGTAAAGTCAAAGACCGTTTTCCCAAGCATTGCACCGTAAAAAAGCCCAAGACCAGGCAGGGGAAAGCTTGTACCATTTGCATTACCAACTGTACCATTTGTATCACCAAAGCTGAACGCCGTCTTCATAACGATGATGATGAAATTTTATGGCACAATAGCGCAAGTAAAGTCAAAGACCGTTTTCCCAAGCATTGCACCGTAAAAAAGCCCAAGACCAGGCAGGGGAAAGCTTGTACCATTTGCATTACCAACTGTACCATTTGTATCACCAAAGCTGAACGCCGTCTTCATAATGATGATGATGAAATTTTATGGCACAATAGCGCAAGTAAAGTCAAAGACCGTTTTCCCAAGCATTGCACCGTAAAAAAGCCCAAGACCAGGCAGGGGAAAGCTTGTACCATTTGTATTACCAACTGTACCATTTGTATCACCAAAGCTGAACGCCGTCTTCATAATGATGATGATGAAATTTTATGGCACAATAGCGCAAGTAAAGTCAAAGACCGTTTTCCCAAGCATTGCACCGTAAAAAAGCCCAAGACCAGGCAGGGGAAAGCTTGTACCATTTGCATTACCAACTGTACCATTTGTATCACCAAAGCTGAACGCCGTCTTCATAATGATGATGATGAAATTTTATGGCACAATAGCGCAAGTAAAGTCAAAGACCGTTTTCCCAAGCATTGCACCGTAAAAAAGCCCAAGACCAGGCAGGGGAAAGCTTGTACCATTTGTATTACCAACTGTACCATTTGTATCACCAAAGCTGAACGCCGTCTTCATAATGATGATGATGAAATTTTATGGCACAATAGCGCAAGTAAAGTCAAAGACCGTTTTCCCAAGCATTGCACCGTAAAAAAGCCCAAGACCAGGCAGGGGAAAGCTTGTACCATTTGTATTACCAACTGTACCATTTGTATCACCAAAGCTGAACGCCGTCTTCATAATGATGATGATGAAATTTTATGGCACAATAGCGCAAGTAAAGTCAAAGACCGTTTTCCCAAGCATTGCACCGTAAAAAAGCATAAGACCAGGCAGGGGAAAGCTTGTACCATTTGTATTACCAACTGTACCATTTGTATCACCAAAGCTGAACGCCGTCTTCATAATGATGATGATGAAATTTTATGGCACAATAGCGCAAGTAAAGTCAAAGACCGTTTTCCCAAGCATTGCACCGTAATAAAGCCCAAGACCAGGCAGGGGAAAGCTTGTACCATTTGCATTACCAAGGGTTACCAGGCGAACCTGGGGATCGCACCCCGCACTTCCCGAATGCGACGCGGATGCTCAAACTACTAATGCCACCGTAGGGGGTCCTGAAATTTGTCTTGGGCGTGGCTCGAACACAGCAGCTCACGCAAATGATGACTGAACGCGAATTGGACCAAACTGAGCCCGACAATCTTTGCCGAACTCTCACGAATAAAGCTAATGCAAAAGGCAAGGTGAACGTATCAACGGGGTATTCCCAGAGAACATTCTAAGCTTCTATTCAGGCAAGCAGTTAGCTCTAAACTGTCCAGTGACATGTACTTGAGACACTTCGTGTTTTATAGCTCAGCGTAGTAGCTAGGCCCACACCCCTCAAATCCACTAAGGCTCTCCGGTACGCTGCAAAGCTCTCCGCCGAGTAGCACCATAATTTCTCCTCCATCCAGCGCGACTGCTGCTTTGCTGTAAACTCGCTGGCATCGCTATGGCGGTGGTGTAACAGCTTTCGAATAGTGTTCAGAAGTTTGTGTAATATATGGCTGCGAGAAATTCGTACGTGATTGCTTTTGCTTGGGTAAGGAATGAAGTAGTTGATGTGAGTCTCCGCATTTCGCAACCAGTGGGTGAGGATACGGCCATTTTATTTGCTCAACACGCCGACTGCCTGCTACGCAGGCCTGAAATTCCGATGTATTTCCGCTAACCGTTCAGACCGCGCTGACAGGACACACGCGAATGTAAGCGTCGTGGTGGCGATAACTGCGCAACCACGGTTGAAAACCGGCGCGTTAGGCACCAACTGGCTACTCACCAGTCGCCACGTTCAATCAGAGGTGTACACCAGCAAGTTTAACAATTTAACGAAGAAGGGTCATGCATGTCCGGTGTTCTATTTTCACAACGCTTGGTGATTCGATTTATTGGGCAAAACTGCGTTAGAAGCACAACATGCGTTTATGTATCGAGCTGCTGAAAATATGAAAATTACTTCTGGCTCTTAACCACAGAAATTTCCGTGGAAGCCTAACCGAAAATATGACCGCAGTATACCAATCGAAAAGCGGAAGTGAGGCTGGAACCTTCAGTGTTTTGTGCTAAACGCCGTAAGCTTGTAGCAGTTCACAAAGAATGAAGAGGGGTAAAACCATGTTGATCTGTAGAAACAATGTCACTGCCGTCATCCATTGTCTGAAAAGTTCGTTGAAAGGGTACAGCGTCACGGTAAGCAAGCAGCACGCAGATGGAACGAGGTAGTTTCGCCAGAAATGAGCCAGCACGGCACCCTCACATGTCAGAAATGTTTACTCCATCCTCTTATTCGGAAATATAGAAATTTGATCCTCGATCCTCCTTGCACCCAATTGAAGGCTGCTGCAATACTAAAACATACTCACCCGCTGAGTGGATTGTGGAACTAGCGCGCTGTATGGGTACGGCTGTACCTGTCGCGGAAAAGCCATCAGAGCGCCTACGACGAGAGTCATCAGATGGTCCGTGCCTGCGAAAAGACAAGCCGGAATTTCAGGATTATAGGCACCCCTACTGCAGTACTGCAGTCACACTGAGTCGCAAGTTCGGACGCTTTCACGCGTTCTCGAAATAAGAAAGCACACCCCTCTGAGTGCAGGTATGAGACCAAAAACCGGGCAATGCGTTAACCACCTACCCGGTGCGGAGTTTTCGTCACCAGAACAAAATCTAGATCGCGCATAGCCCCCAACCTAGTCTGCGGAATTACCTCGCTCCTGATTTGTGTGAGCGGTCAGCACAGCTCTCTACCGCGCACTGGTCTTTCTATAACACACTCGGAAAAATTTGAATGTAAATTCTTGAAATATTAAGAAAGACGTACCAGGACGATGCTATGGGGACAACTGAAGTGTTCCTGAATCAAAGCAACAATCATGCCAGTAGAAAACTTCAAATTCACCTCGCCTCAAGAAAGCTCGTCAGGTGAAACCAAACCTCAAAACAATGCTGAGTTGTTTTTTCGACGTGAGCTGCGTCGTCCATTGAGAATTTGGTCCGCAGGGTCAGACAGTTAGCCCGGCTTTCTACTTGGATGTTTTGAAAAGATTGAGCAACAGTGTGCGGTGGAAGCGACCAGATTTGTGGCGGTCGGGTGACTAGTTTTTCCATCATGGCAATGCGCCTGCTCACACAGCCCTGTCTCTACGACAATTTTGGACCAAAAATGGCATGACCCCTGTTCCTCAACCCTCATACTTTCCCGACCTTGCCCCGTGCTACTTTGTTTGTTTCCTAGAATGAAAAAATAGGTGAATGGAAAGCGTTTCTCTGGTGTCGCTGAGGTGAAGAAAAAAACGACGGAGGCACTGTCAAGCATCACAAAAGATGAATTTAAACAATGTTTTGAAAAATGGAATGAAAGATTCGACAAGCGTACCATTGCAAGTTGGGAATACTTTGAAGGAGATTGCAGGTCTGTGCTTAAAATGTGAACAAATAAGTTCAAACAAAAATAAGTCCGGTTTCTTTTGGCTACCTCCTCGTATAGCCAACAGGTTTCTGCAAAACCATGCATACACATGACCATGTGTGAAATTGAAAAAAAAAACTACGTAAAGGAGAGCTGCGCAGACGTCATTTTTCAGTTGCATAAAGTAGGTTATTAACTAAAGTATTGCACACACAGGGTTGCCAATAGATTTTTGCCACCTTTCCAGGATAATTAACGCCTCGTAGTGGCACACGGTGGAACCGTTCCTATCCTCGGTGGCTCTCCAACGTGCTGGGAACATTGCATCTAGAAAGGCTTAATCTCACCTCTAGTCAAATCTTCCCGCCAATCGCCGACGCAATGTGGCACAGTTAGGAAGAATGCGTTCATATCTTCCTCAAAGCTTCCAGACTACTCAATGGAATTACTGAACTTGCACAAAACGAGCTTATCTCGACACTTGGTGTGGACCAATGCGCATACAGCTTGTACGGGAAGGCAGCAACACCGGCAGCTCCAGCGCCTGAGCCGTGGGTGGTCTTAAAAGACGACGAACGTGTCTTTGCCCTCTCCTATTTTCTATACCATGAAAACCGCTATCCGTTGCATTTCGTGGACAGCCATACGAAGGAGTACATTTGAAACAGGAAGTATTTTTTCATTAGCTTTCTTTTCATCTGGTTCCCGAATCGTACTCTGGTGGAGGCGACTGAGGAACTATTCAGTATTTCATTGGCTAATAGAAGCTATTAGCAGTGTATTTTTGCGTATACAGCAGCGCGCTGCCAAGTACTTGCGGATCCCTGCGCACCACATTTCCCGATATTCGAAGCATTTTTGGAAATAAAGCTTGAAAGGTTGCAGTGGATTCCTGTAGAACTGATCGCTGGAATTGAAGGGCTGCTTTTACACCTTCAGTTCACCTTAATTTGGGGTGCAATAATCGCAGAGGTTGCTTTACAAGATGCTAAATTGGCGGAATGAAAACGCGCTTTTTAAAATCGCCTGCTGTAGTGACCACGTTGGAGGGTAATCATGTGACGTAACTGGCGCCAAGTTGTTGTCCAGTGCATAGTTTCAGCAGTACAGGCTAGAGCAGGAGGCGATGATAACATCAGGCACGCGCGCAGCCTGTCGCTGTTCTCCACAGGCAACAAAAAGGCGGCCGCTGTGACGTCAGTGAATTCTCGCTGTAATACCCTTGTTCTACCCTGTTCGTCTCGGCGACAAACCTGCAGGCCATGCCTACGAATCAGGAAACAGGATAGCCAGAAATCGCTCACGGGGCGCTTGCTGTAAGACGAAGGTTGTGGCGCTGTCTCCACTATGGCTCTTGTAGTGGCTGCGGGGCTGGACGACGCCGTATAGACCACTCGCAGTGCATTTTCCACGGAGGATCGTGGCGAGGCTGGCCATTCTACAAGAGGAAGAGTGTGAAGTGAGTCCATCACTATGAAGCGGGAAAAAGTACACCGGGTACAAATGACTTTTCTTCTGTTTGCGAAAAAGAAGGAAGTCGTCACATCATTGCGTTTGCACCTCGTGGTTTGCTTGGTGCGATGAAGTCAACCGGAAGAGTTCCAAGGTTTTTTTGACAGTCAGTAAAGGAGACTCGATAATGCCATGTTTCGATATGATGCTCTTTAGACGAAATTTAAAGAGGCTTATGATTCAAAGTGAACCCTTTCTGCTTTTATAATGTAATAGGACACTTTGGCGCCCATGCCTAAGAAAGCTTACATACAGTCATGCTCTCAATAGTGGTTTCAGCTGTTACAAATCACTCTGAATACTTTTGTACCAGCTTGCTTCTCACGTCTTAGCTTTTTAAAAACTGTCAGAATGTCCATATTAAGCAGCAGTTATCCTATGCTCTATTTCAAGCAACTAGTTCAAGCTAAGTGAAAGGGCTAGTTGAAGGCATTGGACCATCTAGAAGCGCAAGCGACAATAGTTATTTCTCCAACAAATGTTTCATTTTATGGAAGCATTGCTGAACACGGGTTCGAAGTCACACTTTAGTGCAGAAATTCTTTTTCACACACCTTACTCACAGTGGAACCAAAGATTTTGACTGGAAAGCGCTCGGCGTTGACAACATTTCCAGATGAAACATACTATCCAAATTTCATGTAGTGACGACTGCATGGAGTGTGAAATGTGTGTCGCGAATGGACCAAACATGGCTGTAATGGTTTCAAGAGGAAGCAATGTAGGAAGTTCCACCTCGACTGCTGTCGTGTGCCGACGTACAAGACCTGGATTCGGCCAAAAGACGGACTGTGTAACTCAGCAAGGGCGTTCCCAGACTCGTTTCTGGATTTCAGCAACGACTCGTTCCTTCTCCCATCCTTCTGTCTTTACGCTTAGAAGGCGCCCCTTTACACAAACACAGCTTGACTCACTTTCTATTCAAAGTAAAATATTTTATTTAAAGATCTATATTATATGCTGGGCGCAGTGCTGGGTTTAGTCCGAGTTTTCCGTTTCTCTTGTCAGTTCATTTTGTAGATTGTGAATAAGGTGCGTTTGTAAATAAGTTGGTTTATTAAGTAGGGGCAGGTCTCGAAATTTGTCTAACAATGCTAGTGAATCAGAGTTGGATATCCGTTTGTTCCACGATTACAATGTGCCAGACGAACAAGTATTGTCCATGATTATACTGTCACACCAAGCAGGTACACAAAAGAACAGCTCAACTACTCACCCACATGGCCTCAAGAATAAAGTTGAACGGCAGCAGGTCGTTGTCTCGCGCCAGCCGGTCTCTCTGTCAGCACGGAGACTGGTTGCCAAGTTCAGGACAGGTAAGCCGACATATTCCGCCATGAAGTATCCACATCGAAGACGCCGAATGCTACCTGCGAAAAGCAAGAACACAAATATTTGTAATAAGTGTACAGTGTAATAGGTATACAGCATATATGTGCGCTGTATACTCTTATGGTAGCCTGAGGAAATTAAGCGATGGCTTGCGATCTTTCTTACACTGAATTCACGGATCATTCTGGCAGCTAAGTTTGTCTGCATTAGGGAGGTAGAAAAGCTGCTGGTTATCTGGCATGTGCGCCGGTAAACTCATCTCTCTTCACGCGGTCTCCGGTTGTTCCGAGTTGCTTACTGTTGCTCTGGCTGGTGCCTTGGCAAATACCTCACAGAATGCTTACCGCCTTTAAGTGGAATTTCATCGACTTGTGTGACTGGTGCGCGTGTATATACTGTGCAGAAAACAGAGCTATGACCCAGATAGAAACTTAAGTCACTTGGGTCCTTTGCCGCCTAAAAGATGTTCCGAGGTACGAAATGACTTGTAGCTGATCGGCATTTCGATATAAGAAATCGGTGCACATGTGGCCAGTTTTGGTGGGATGAGCCACTTTGGTAGTAACGCCGAGGATATTACTTGAAAGGACAGAATCTGGATTATGTGCCGATGGGACATTCTGTACGTTCTGTATGGAAGTGGCCGGGAACAAGTGCATGGCAATGTCGGAGGTCCTTGTCTTGTCGAGCGGCACATACCTTCCAGCTCACAGCCGTCTCCCTGCTGGCGAACTGGCAAAGCTATGCCCTCGCATCACCAATCGAGGAACAAAGTGCTTTGAACAAGAAGCACGCTAGGCCTTTTGCGGGATGCGGAGTCGCAGTTGTCTACGAAATACCACTGACTTGTGGAAACACGTACGTAGGCCAGACGACGCTGCTTGAACGATCGCGCACGGGAACATGGGCTATCGCTAACAGGGGAGGGATCTAATTTGGCTAAGCATTTCCTGTCCTGCAGCGACTGGCGGCCATGGCTGAATGAGATTAGAATTCTGAGAAAGAGTCGCGATTCAACAGCACGTGAAGCTATGGAAGCCTATTTCATCAAGAAAAGAGGAGATACAGGTGTCAGCGATTCTTCGGTTGTACTGTTCAATAGTGTGGTAGCGTTTCTCGATAAGATGATGTAAGTTCTGGCCTTGGTGTGCTACTGATTGTCACATGCTCTACCCTTTCGCTGCGCATGCTAAAAGTGTATTCTTTTTTCTGGAAATATGTGCTGTGTCCGTTGAATAAAATCAGCTGTAAATTTGCGCTCGTCCCGTACCCTTTCGTGTGTATGTGTGTGTTTCCCGCAACTACCACGTCTAATGTATTGAACCAACTAGCCAGACAACACGTTCTACAATACAGCCTTTTTTATGGTTTTAGTGGGTCTAACGTCCTGAAGTGACTCAGGCTATGACCGTAGGGAAGGGCTCAGGAGATAATGACCACCTTGGTTTCTTTAACAGGTATGGACATCGCCCGTACACGGGCCTCTAATTCCGCCGCCACAAAATACACGTGAATGAAAAAAGCTCTAGGGAACGGAATAAAGCGGTCCTCAGATAACTCCTGCCCGTTTATATTTCTTGGGCTCCTCTTCAAACTTGGCGCTTTTTAATATTGCGAATTCTCTGAGTGAGTTACTTGAAAGACAATAACTGCAGTGCATGGCGAGATGCCATTGCTAGTTGTCACTTCAGACTTAGCCTACTTGTTCTAAGGGTTCCCAATGGAGTTTAGTATTGAGAAACAGCTGAGCAAAATACATCTCCTTAGGTAGCAACTCAATAGTCATTCTTGCGCAATGATTTGGAGTATTGGCCCTAACGAGTGGAAGTGTTCACTGGTACTGGTCGGCGTAAACGAAGGCGATAACTTCGAAACCACACCAGCGTATAGGCAATCCTTTAGCTCGCTTGTGGGATCTGCTTTCACATAAGCTTCAGTGTAGTGTAAGTGCCTTAGAAAAAAAACTTCGGTATGAAGGCTGCGAACATTTCATAAACATAGGCTCTTAAGCACAATAATAGCACGATACGTTCGGAATCAGCAGGCGGGCATCTTTTTGCCAGGTTTCACATTACAAAATTGCAAGTGGGTTACGACGGAGCACGAAGTGGAGCACTTGAGAGAAATTTCGAGTACCCGCGTTTCATTTTAAGCGGCTTTGATGTGGCACAGAGCATGTAGTGCCTTTTTAATTGAAAAAAAGAATTGAAACAATTCAGGGGGCACTTTCACTGTCTTACGTGCGTAGAGGCGAAAGCGTTTTCTGTCCCACTTTGACTGCGTCTGTAGCACTGGTGACATCACCTCCGGATGAGGTCACGCATAATTAATGACTAATTACTAAGTAATGAGAAATTATTAATGAATGGCTAACTACTGAATAATGACCAACACTAATTAACTGATTAATTTCGATTAAGCTTCTGCTTTATGAGTGGACGGCGACAGCGTGTTGCAGCAGGGAGTCCACGGTTGGAAACGGCGCAGTAATTGTAATCGGTGGACAGAACCGCACCATAAAGGAAGGAATGAAGTGGGAGTGAAGAAGAAAGAGAAAGAGGTGCCGTAAAGAAGAAAATGAAAATTATATTTGAGGAAAGGAAATGACGCATTAACGGTCTCGTCTCTTTGGACACACGTCACCCATTTGACTGACACCTATAGTGAGAGTTTTCGGCAACAGTATGACCTATTACAGGATTTCGCTTTAAACATGGCTTTTAGGAAATGAAATGACGCAAAAACTGTCTTACATACCTAGGTGAACACCCGCACCGCGCCATGAGGGAAGGGATAAAGAAGAGAGTGAGAGAAGAAATTAAGGAAGAAACAGCTGAATAGTGGAGGTCTCCGGACCCATTTAGACCACCTGGGAACCTTTAGCGTGCACTGTCATTGACAGCATACGGGCGCGTTTTGCGTTTCGCCTCCATCGAAACGCGGCCGCTACGTTAGAGTTCGAACCCGGGTACTTCAGCTGCATGCACTCAAATGTAGCCGGCTCCTCCGGCATTCAATTCCTTGACATTCCAGATACTTACTAATTCCTTAGTGCTAGTAGGTGAATGCGAAATTAAATATCTTGAGTGTAGTAACTTGTAGTCGCCTATGCAGATATCCGTATTTCTCTATTCACTGGCCACTATATAATATGAACCACCTGAAACCATCGCTGGCCAACAACAGGCAATGCATAATTTTTCTAAGGGCCATTCAGCACTGGACGATATTGCATGAATTCTGTTCTGCTTTTCCGACCGCAATGCTGGCTGGATGACTTGTCGCCCTCTCACCTTGCGCATCTACCATCGTGCACCCAGCCGCTGTAGTGAAACGAATGCCGAGTGGTGTGGCTGCCCTGGGGAAGTGGTCCCAACGCGACGTAGGTATTCCACACGACCCAATGAGCTTCAACGTCTCGTCACCTGCGCAAGAAAACCTATTGTAAGTCTCCATCGTGGCTACGTTAGAAGTATAGTTACAGAAAGTGATCAGAAGCCCTAACAAAACGGGCAGGAATCAACGACAGACCGACAGGCATTTTCTTTCTTTCTCGCTTCATTTCGTCCCCTGCTATTCTCGTAACAGCATGGGACGCCTCTAGTCCTGCGCCTCTAGTCTGGAAAATAGTGGCCGCCTGTTAGAAAAGGCTGCACATGACAGCATTAGAAATGGCTGCGGTTTGGGCCTGGTTGGTAAAAGAGAAAATGTCATGCTTAGACTACCTGTTTCTCCGACTAAGCTATTATGCAACCACTGCCAATATCAGCAGGAATCACACACACACACACACAAAAAAAACAATTTTAAAAGGGACGAGCATCTAGGAGGGGCGCAAACAATAATGCTCGGCGAACGTGACTGGTTGTTCGAGCGTCGCAGAACGTTGTTACGGCACTGGCGCAAGGAGCGCCGCCCCCAGCGCTTTACCGCCCAAGCAACACCGGTGAAGTGACAAAGTAGTGCCGAAGTAGCGCACAAGAAAAGCCATGTAAACACAACGAATTGACTTCTTTACTCCCAGTTCGTAGCAGCGCAGATGTGTCTGGACTTGTACTTATCGTACTCCCTGAAGCATCGTGACCTAACGAGCCGTTTGCAGTACAGCTATGTCTTCCATCACAGACCGAATCGACCGCGGAACACACGAGGGCAGCAACGGAAGTGCGTGTGTTAATTTTCGTGACAATGAACGACGGCCGCTGATAGGGGGGCTAATTTGGGAGGTGATGCTAATCCTGGTGTCACGTCCAGAGCAGCACAATTGTAGAGAGAAGGCACGTCTACAAACGAACAAAAATACTTGTGCTTGGCTGGTTAGTTGGTTTATGGTGGTTTAACGTCCTAAAGCAACTCCGGCTATGAAGGACGCCGTACTGAAGGGCTCCGGAAATTTCGACAACCTGGGGTTCTTTAACTTGCACTCACATCGCACAGTATACGGGCCTCCAGAATTTTGCCTTCATCGAAATTCGGCCGCCGCGGCCGGGATTTAACCCGCGTCTTTCGGGTCAGCAGCCGAGCGCCATAACCACTGAGCCACCTTGGCGGGGTACTTGTGCTTGGCGCATGATGGCCTTAGCTGCTTATATGCCATTGAACCCAACACAACACAAACAGCACTGAATTTAATGCAGAAAGAACGCTAAACAAATCGACACTGAGAAACCGAGTTTAACCGACCGCCGTCAAGTCCGAGGCGCTTAACAAAACGATTACTGGACCTACGCTTTGCGGCTTATCGCGTTAATCAGCAAAACCTAACTGGCATTAACGACAGAGGCGTCTGGAGCTGCAGGGCCCTTATGACGCCCCACGACTGACCGTATGAGCGTCTCTACGCCCACGTACATAATGGGCCTTCTCGCTCTTGCGGGCTCGGTTTGACCGCGTTCATTACACACCTCACGGGCTCGAGGGCATCAAGAAAGTCCAGTTAAATTCGAGTTTATTGCCTAAGCTTATTCGAAGTCGAGATCCTTCCCTGACTGGACTAAGAAAGGCGCATTACTGAATCACTTTGGTGGTGGACACCTGAACTGCACTGTGAGAGAAAAGTACGAATGCTGGCTGGAAAAAAGTTTTTGCGTCCCAAAGCAACTTAGGCTATATGGGACGCCGTGGTGAAGGGCTCCAGAAATTCCGACCTCTTGCTTTTTTTTAACATTCGCTGACATAGCACAGTACACGGGCCTCTTAATTTTGCCTCCAACGAAATTCCACTGCTGGAACCGGGATCTTGGCGCGGTTCATGTGTCCACCCAGATGTATCAGACAGATATCGCGCGACTTCCTGTCCTCAAAAACCAATTTTAATAGCGATCAAACCCGCGCCTTTCTGGTCAGAAGCCAAGCGGCATAACCACTCAGCCACCGGGAGACAAGTTTAGCTGGAAGTCTATTTGGTAAGAGCAAGGCCTGGGAGGGGGTAACGAACAGTAAAAAGCCTTTAATGTTTGCTCGGTCATCGTCATTTAATATTGCCCTGATCGCGCCAAGAAGGGAGCCATGTTTTACAAACACGATTTGTATATGAGCGGCCGCGGTGGCTTCAGTGGTTATTATGGCACTCGGCTGCTCACCCGAAAACGGGGATTCGATCCCTGCCGCGGCGGGCGAATTTCTTTGGAGGCGAAATTCTAGACGCCCGTGTACTGTGCGATGTAGTGTACGTTAAGAAACACCTACTGGTCGAAATTTGCAGAGCCCTTCACTACGGCGTCCCTCACGGCCTGAGCGGCTTTGAGACGTTAAACGGCCATGCACCAAACCAAACCAACCATTTGGACATTAGTCAGTCGCTAGAAGGGCGAGTTAGTTCGAGCGGTAGGATGCAATATCGAAATATCCTGTGGCAAAGCCGCGGCAGTCCGTCACCGCCGAGATTGGGCACTTCCACAGAAGGTGGAACATGCCGCAGTGGGTTAGCGGCCGTTAGTGCCTAATTATTAATAAAATTAAATAACAACGAAAGGAGAAAATTGGAGGATGCTTAAGCTTCACCTTAAGGAGTGGAACGCGACAGCGTGTTGCAGCGCTGCCAGGGTCCACGTAACACCATCGGCCATTCGGCCCGACGACTTGCCCTTTGAAAACACCTTTGAAGGCGACGCATTTTTGAGGAAAGTAAATGGCGCAGTAATTGTCTATCATCTCTGTGGACACCGGGACAAAACGGCAAAGAAGGGAGGAAGTGGGAGTGAAAGAAGGAACAGGTGCCATAATGAAGAAAATGAAAATTGAATTTTAGGAATTGGCAGACACCCGCAGTCTCGGATTATAGGTCGCCGGTCCGAATTCCTGCAGCAAGCTAGGCTCTTACTAGCAAGTTTATGCCTCACAAAACGCTGAATTTTATGACTCAATCCAGCAGCAAACGGCTGGCATGAGCGTCGGTGCCGACTACAACTATACGACCCCGTTAGCTTTTCGACCGAACGAGCCGTAAGGCGTCACATATATTTAAAGCTGAAGCCTTTAATGCCTCATCGTTGTAAGCAGTTGTCCACAGAAATGTCACGCTTTTCAATTGGCCGAAATGGTCATGACGTCACAGTGCGCGAGTTTCAAACGGGGCCAATTGTACTTTGGCTGGTAACCATGCAACAAATTAAAGGGATGGTATCGGTATAGTGATGCTGCAAGTAAATAAATAAAACCGAGAAAGAAATTGGTCGAATTGGGGAAACGAACCAGGGTCTTCGGAGTGCTAGATGAGCACGCTAACCACTCCGCCATGCCAGCTCGATGGTTTGGGAAGAACCAAAGGCGCGTCTAGTGAATACAATGTCTTCATTCACTCCTATCTTCGTCCCTTCCCTTACGGCGAGGTTCAGGTGTCCACCGAGCAAGGCGTAGAGCCGAACGGGCGACGGCGTTGTGTAGACTCCCTGGCAGTGTTGCAAAACGCTGTAGAAGTACAGGGAGCGGACAGGAAGAGGGAAAAAAACGGGGGGGGGGGCGATAGTAAGAGAGGTCAGGGGGTGGGAGGAGTTATCTGGAAACAAGCTTACAGCGGCGTTCGTGTTTTAAGCATGAAATGCTTTTAGCTCCCGTTGTCGGCAGTGTGGTGACGTCACGCCGAGACCGAGAGCCAACATCCGGGCACTGAATCCCACTCATCCGGGCACTGAATTCTACTCATCCGGGCTCTGAAACGAGAACATCCGGGCACCGTACGAGATTTAACGAGTTTCAACGAGACTCTCTAAGCCCTCCTACGAGACCCGCATACAAGCGCCGGTTGCTCTCCAAACGAGTCACAAAAAATAACTGCTGCAACTGTCTTCTCAATGTTCATCAAGATATCACTCGAGCTGTGCATTGGATAATCCACGGAATTATAATTTCCGATTTCTAATAACGCGTGCGAAAAGCACATAAATGCCTCGATACACTTCGTTGTCATACGTGATCTCTTAGGGGCTTCGCGCATCGAAGCAAAGCCGCGCAGGCGCACAGGGGCCCGGGGGAGGAACTTCGTGTCGTCTGCTACCGCGCTAGCGCGCACCTCGCTTGCACCTCGCTTGAGGTGCGCGCAGCGCCGTAGCATACGACACGAAGCTCCTGCCCCGGGCCCCTGTGCGCCTGCGCGGCTTTGCTTCGATGCGCGAACGCGCCGGATCCGCTGGCGCTCCGCGGAGCGCGGCCACGCGGAGCTGTGTTCGCACTTAGAGTGGACCACCCTGTACATTCTTGTCAGGCCTGCGTCTCGTCGTGCCCGCGTACGCTTCTGCATCGTCCTTAGGTTTATGGTTTATGGGGTTTAACGTCCCAAAGCGACTTAGGCTATGAGAGACGCCGTAGTGGAGGGCTCCGGAAATTTCGACCACCTGGGGTTCATTAACGTGCACTGACATCGCACAGTACACGGGCCTCGAATTTCTCCTCCAAAGAAATTCAGCCGCCGCGGCCGCATCGTCCTTAGGCCCGTAAACATTTCATGCTTACTTTGCTCTCGGTTACGGGAGAGGCAGAGATTTTTTTACCTCACGGCGCTGTTGAGGTGCCCACTGGCAAAGCCAGTAATGCGTCTTGGAAAATGGTTTGGTTTGGTTTATTGTTGTTTTAACGTCTCAAAGCGACTCGCACTATGAGGGTCGCCGTAGTAAACGGCTTCAGAAATTTCGACCACCTGGCGTTCTTTAACGTGCACTCACATCGCAGAGCGCACGGGCCTCTAGAATTTAGCGTCCATCGAAATTCAAGTGCCATACCCGAGATGGAAACTGCGTCTGTTGGGTCAGCAGCCAAGCACCATAACCACTGAGCCACCGCGGCTCCCTGTTTTTAAGGGAAGGGAAGGCGCATTCCTGGCTCACTTTGTAGCTGGTCACTTCAAACGCGCAGTGGTAGTTTGGTTTGGTTATTGGGGTTTAATGTCCCGGAGCAACCCAGGCTATGAGGGAAGCCGTAGTGAAGGGCTCCGCAAATTTCGACAACCTGGGGTTCTTTAACGTGCACTGACATCGCACACCACACGGGCCTCCAGAATTTCGCCTCCATCGAAATTCAGCCGCCGCCTCCGGGTTCCAACCGGCTCAGTGAGAAAGTGCGAAAGCATCCCGCGTAACGTTAAGCGCTACGGCAGCCGCTGCACCCCCTAAGAAGCTTATAACAAAGCTGCTACAGCTTTCACGGTGAAACATCCCACATTTCTGTTACGGCCGTTACAGGGCTACAATAATAGTTCGAATGGTGGCGTGGGTCGCCATCACGATGCAGGAGAAGTGCTGGTCTGCAGGAGAGACGCCGGCTGATGGTGCCGCGTCAAAGGAAGAAGGTGGTCTTGTGGCCAGTCTCAAGGCCTCGACGAATTCTTGGGCCTCAATATTCAGCACAATCTCGCAGGCTGGCCACGGTCGCCAAGCTCTCAAGCGCCGAACCGAAAAACAAGCCACGGGTGCAAGGTTAGCGAGCGCATCGAACGCTCAAATGCGGGACGCCATCACATGCATTGCCTCGCATCGAACGCCGAACGCGGTAACACTTGCACGGTCACGTGCGCTCACTCCGTTTCATGCATACGTCCGCCTTATCCACGCCATCGCAGTTGAAGATCGGAGACAGGCTAGGCAATGTCCTAAAGCTCTCTTTGTACAACGGCGTCGGCGCAAGAGTAATAATAAGTCTTTATCCTTATGCACTGTCCTTTGCCTGCGAATGCCGCGACCCCAACCAAGTTAATAAATCTACCTTAAACAAGAACGTCGTCTAACTTTCGACACGCGATACAATTAGCGCAATTGTTGTTCTCCTAATTACGCGAGCATTAAGATGGAATTAAAAAATACACAGAAAAAAGGAAGGTCGAACCTTGAGTACAGCGTCGCTACCGGACCTTTGTGTGGAGTCTCCGCCATTTCTCGGAGAGGAAGGCGGAACGCTTGCCTGGCGCCTTGTGGTCGGAGCCTGCTGTCTGGTGGTGAAAGGTAGCGGAGGGAGATCAGCAGGGTGCTGTGCGCAGCAGGTGTTTCCCCTGTACAACGCCAACGTCGGTAAGTGAAAACGACCCAGGAGCATAGCACAGCTTCTTGAAGCCGCACGCCTCCGCTCACCTCCGGTTCTCGTCGAACAGTGTTCGTCCAGGTCAGCATCGAGAGATTTTATCCACCTCGTCTCGTGGCACGCGCTCACTCCACGCCACTTATACTCTCGTTTGCTAAAGGTGCATTGGACACGCGAGGTGACATCCTCCTCTCATTGGCGCCAAGCCTCGTGCCACGTAAGGGGGGAAGGGGGCTGAGTTTGCCCTCCTCTGCATTGCTTGGTAATGTTTCCACCACCACCACCGTTTCAGGTATCGATGGGAGATACCGCGTCTAGCAACATCTTTTGACGATGCAATTGTAGAGCTCTGCTCTTAGGCACCCGTTTCCGCGCTTCGCGGCGTCGCCGTCGCCGTTGTCCGTTGTCACCAGCAGTGGATACCTCAATGAAGCAGTAGCTTGGAAAGCAGAGGGTAAAATTGGTAAATTTGCTTTTGAGGAAAGGAAATGGCGCAGTTATCTGTCTCATACATCTCGGTGGACACCTGAACCAGAGGGAAGGCGCGTAACTGCACTCTTGTAACAGTGGACACCTCACATCGTAGCGCCAGAAACGTGGCGCTGAAGCCACAGGCCGTCGACGTTCGTTGTGTTCATTGGCATTGGCGTTGACGTTTTCAACTCCGATCACTTTAAGGAAAGGAAGTCCGCATAACTGGCTCAATGGGTCAGTCGACGCCTGAATCGCCCTTTCAGGTACGTGGGGTGGTGAGAAAGAGATCTGGGCCGCATGCATGTGTTAGCGCTAACAGCGTTGTGGCAGACGCTCGGCACTGCTGCAATAGACCGCAGCGTTCAATGTGTGAGCAAACTCTCGCTATCAAGCATTAACTGCCACCTGCCAGGGTGGCAGGGTGGGTGCGCTGCCTATCCAGTGGCGGAAAGTAACTCGAGACGCCAAGCCGCTTATAGCTATTCACCCGATAAGCCATAGCTTTCGCTCTGTAACGAGGTTGAGCAGTAGCTGAACCGCACCATTTTCTTGAGACCTGCACTACGGCACCTCCTTCTCTCTTCTTTCACTTTCTCCCCTTACGGCGCAGGTCAGCTGTCCATCGAGATATGCGAGACAGATACGGCGCGATTTGGTTTCCTTGAAAACCAATTTATCAACTTACCAATTTACTAATTTTAAATGAATGAATGAATGAACGAATGAATGAATGAATGAATGAATGAATGAATGAATGAATGAATGAATGAATGAATGAATGAAACTTTTATTGATCCTCTTAGAAGGAGCCCCCCGATCCCCGGTCCTGGCAAGCAGGCCTGGGACGCGGGTAGCGACGCTCCGCGACTAAGGACGAGTGAAGTTACAATGCTGCTCCACGGCCTCAGCTGCGGCGGGATGGCGGGGTCCTCGCTCCGCAGAAGACTTCCCAGGCTTCTCCATTGTTAAATGAATGACCAAACCACTACGGCGTCTCTCATAGCCTAGTCGCTTTGGGACGTTAAACCCCATAAAACCAAACCAAACCAAACTTAAGGTTGTTAAAAGCGTTGAGCGAGAAGCGAGTCAGTTACTGTGCCATTTTCTTTCCGCAAACACCTTTTCGCAATCAAAAGGCCCCCGTGTGCAGTGCCATGACAGTGAATAATGAAGATCCCCAGGATCAGTGCACGTTAAAGGAGCCCGTGTGGTAGAAATTTTCAGAGCCTCAAACTCTCAAACTCTCAGACTCTCAAACAGCCTGCCGAAATTACATGAATGGCAGGATTGGTCGTCACGCGCTCCGTATACTCCTCGCAGCGAGTGACAGCATTAAAAACCGGGAAGAACAAAACGACAAGATCCTACACAAAATTGTGTGGGTACCGGGGCACACGGGGGTGCCAGGGAACCGAGAGGCCGACAGGATAGCTCGAGGATACATTACTTTCCGAGCTTCCGACGAGACCGCGGAACTCGCGCCAGCACCCAGGGAATACTCGGCCATACTACAAAACTATAGAGGCAGACGGAGCTGCTTTCCCGCGCAGGCCTCGACACATTATCAAGTCGCGTAACACTTCATAGACTCAAGTTTTTATATCAATTAACTCATAATTCATTCAACATGGATCCTGCTACTTACATTAGTTTTAACCGTTCTAGAGGCACACGTCACAAGCATGATTTTACGATTAATGAATACTTCTGTGCTAACAACACATATTATTTTTCTTTCTTTCCCGGGCAGTAAGGGAATGGAACGCCCTAGATAAATCTATAACTGCGCAGCATTCCTTAGAAAAATTCATGGAGCTTGCAGTCTCATCAGTTTTGTCATCAAGCCAGACTTGATTACCATCCATAGTCTGTATTGGTTTTATGTTGCTTTTTTTTTGCTCACTCGATTATGTACCAAATGTATGATTGTATTAATGAATACTTTGATACGTGTTTGAACACATGTTTTGAAGGCCAGAGTTGGCTTTCTTCCGTTTTCTGTTTTTCATTTGATGTGATTCCGCATATGAATGCTGATTTCTTGTCTTTTAAACCTGATTGCTGGCTTTTGTTTTATTGTGTTGTTAACTTGCATCTTGTTATTTATAAATCCACTCCTGTAACAGTCCCAAGAAGGGACTAACAGTATGTTCAAATAAATAAAAATAAATATCCCCCACCGCACAAATCTCTCAGCAGAGAGGAAGCTGTCACTTGGAGACAATTACAAACAGGCTCTTTCCCTAACCTACATGTACTAAACAAAATGCACCCTACGATATACACGAACAAATGTCCCTGGTGCGACGAAAAACCTACACTATACCACATCACATGGGCCTGCCAAAACATAGACGTGGTCCCCAAAATACAAAACCCGAGTGCGGAGCAGTGGGAGACTCTGCTGTCCAGCGACCGCTGCGAAGACCAACAAGGTCTGGTACAGCGAGCTCAACGGGCGGCAGTGGCCAGCGGAGCCCTGGACTGAGGGCAACCGACCACTGATTAGAGGAGGAGGAGGAGAAAAGCATTTATTTAGTAATGTACAGAGAGGTGCTCGGGGAGAGGCCCCTAGTGGGTCTCACCCCTTACAATACTAGTCGGAGTCCCTCATTCCGGGATCCCGTTGGTCGAGACCGCTACACAAGTCCGCCGAACCAGGGCCTGCTGGGCCGATAGTTCCTGGCAGCTGAATAGGGCCGCCTCCCAGTCCTCTCGGGTAGGGGAAGGGGTGATTGGGGGGAGAGAATGATTTTTTCTGCATGCCCAAACCATGTGGAAGGTGTCGGCCACCTCCCCACAGAATGAGCAGCGGCCGTCAAAAGAAGGATTAAAGTGCTTGAGAACCGCCGGGCACAGCAGGTTGTTTGTAAAGAGCCTGAGGAGAATTCGTTCGCCAGCTTTACCCAGTCCTTTCATAGGAACTGGGTATCGCCGGTGTTCGGCACGATAGTGCTGAGTAATTTCTTTAAAAGAAAGGAGAGGGCTGTGATCTGGGTTAAGGTCCTCCCAAGGGACGCCTGGTGCCCGGTGAGTGAGTGCGCGGGCTGCCTCATGGGCGGCTTCGTTACCTGGCATGCCTTGGTGGCCGGGGACCCATATGATTGAGCGATGAGTTGGATCGCCGTCGCGGGTACTGCGGTGTAAAATTTGGTGAGCGAGTGGAGTGATGAAACCGAACTCAAAGTTACGACAGGCTCCACGAGAGTCTGTGAGGATGAATTTAGAGTCGGGATGGGAGGCTGCGAGGGCGATCGCCACCTCCTCCGCATGCGTTGAGTTGGGCGCTCTGAACGAGAGGCCGTCCACCTGTTTTCCCTCGTGTATGACTGCAGCCGTGTACCATTCCCCCCTGGAGCGGTAGGGGCCTGCAATGTCGACGTAGAAGACGTGTTTCTTTGAGCCATAGTGGCGGTGCAGGGCATTCGCCCGCGCCTGGCGCCGGCCATTATGGTCCTCCTTGTTCATCTTAGTCGGAAGGGGTCGAACGTAGAGGGCGCTTCTCCACAGTTCTGGCACTCGAACCCGTTCCATGGTGTGGTGATCATGTCTGATATGTAACCGGTCCAAGAGGCGGCGACCGGACACGGTCTGGGCGAGACGCGTGTATTGGTTAACGAGATGCGCCTCGCGGAGTTCTCGATAGGTGTTCACCACCCCCAACGCGAGAAGTCGCGCGTTGGAAGTGGATATCGGGAGGTCGAGGGCTCTCTTGAAAATTTTGCGGAGTACAATCTCCAAGTGATCTTCGTCATGTTTCCGTAAGCGGAGGTAAGGAGTCGAGTACAGTACTCGACTTGTTACGAAGGCATGCGCGAGCCGCATCGCATCCTTACTTCGCAACCCTCCTCGCTTGTTAGAAACGCGGCGAACCATTCGGCCCACCTGGTCGCCGACTTTGCGGAGTTTGGCAAGAGTTGTGTCTGCCTTACGATGTTGATTAATGAAGAGACCGAGTATTCGTAGCTCCTTCGCTTCACGGATGGGGCCGCTTGCGAGAGAAAGCTGAACGGAGAATTTGCATTTCGGAGAAGATCGAATATGCACAAATTCAGACTTGGACGGGGAGCACTGGAGGCCGCAGTACGTGGCATAGTGGTCAACTATGCTCGCCGCTGCCTGCAGGCATTCCTCCATCTCTCCTATATTTCCCGTAGTGGCCCAGATGGTGATGTCATCGGCGTACAGCGCATGCTGAACACCGCCGACAGCCGCCAGCTGTGCCGGGAGATACATCATAGCAATGTTAAAGAGAAGCGGGGACAACACAGCGCCTTGTGGTGTGCCCCGCGTACCATCTCAAACGGGCCGTACTCGGTCTCTTGTATACGTATGTAGGCCAAGCGGTCTGTTAAGAAATCTTTGATGTAATTGAATGTACGAGGACCACAGTCAATCTCGGTAAGGTGTTTTAGTATGACCACGTGTTTAACATTGTCAAACGCACCCTTGAGATCGAGTGCTAGGACTATTTTGTCGTTGTGTGGGTGTTCTATGGGTTCGAGAACCTCGTGATGAAGCTGTAAAAGGATGTCTTGTGCGGACTTACTGGGTCGGAAACCGAACATGGTGTCGGCAAAGGAGTTCTTCCTCTCGAGATAATCTGAGAGGCGGTCACGGACCATTGTTTCCATCAGTTTTCCTACGCATGAAGTGAGGGAGATGGGCCGGAGGTTGTCTGTGTTTACCGGTTTCCCCGCCTTTGGGATAAAGGTTACCAATGATGTCTTCCAATCCGGTGGCAACGAAGTGTCCCCGGTCCAAATGGCGTTAATATATTCGAGTAGGGTTTCGTATGCCCGATCAGGAAGGTTCGCCAATAATTTGACTGTGACCTTATCCCTCCCGGGCGCCGTCCCCCTGCGCATTTTGGCAAGAGCCGCGCGAAGGTCGTGAAGCTGGAAAAGTTGATCCAGTTCCGGATTATCGCAGCCTGCATACGAATAATCCTGCCCACGTGGGTCTTGATCCTGATTGAGGTATTGTGAGCGCAAGGTGTTCGCCAGCTGCTTCGTGTTTCCTTGAAAGTTGTGTATCGCGCGATTGATGTGTTTCTGTGTTTCCGAGCGTGTTTGTGTGGGGTCTATGAGAGTCCTGAAGAGCCGCCAAGTGTTGCGGCTGGACATATGTCTTGCTGCGCTGTTGCATCGATCTACCCAGTTAGTGTCTGCGAGCTGGGCAGCATACTCGGCAGCTTGCTGGGTGAGGTCAGAGATGCGAGCGCGGAGTTTACGGTTGTGTTTCTGCCGCCGCCATCGCTTAGTGAGGCTGCGGCGAGCTTCCCAGAGGTGCATCAGGTGGTTATCCACGTCAGGTGCACGCTCCGTAAGCTGGATATGGTTTTCGTGCGAACGGAGTGTTTGCATGAGTCCTTGTGCCCAAGTGGAGTAGTCCTGTTCCATGAGAGAAGTTACTGGGAGGGCCTGGCGGAAAGCGTTCCAGTCGGGAAGTTTGGCTTGCGCAAGGGGGCGACGTAAGGGCCGAGTGTAAATGACAGTGTTCAGTATGCAGTGGTCGCTACCGAGGGTGTCCTCGGTGTTGATCCACTCTGCGTGTTGGATGTGTTTCACGAGGGTAAGGTCGGGGCAAGTGTCCCGAGTGACGGAGTTCCCTACACGTGTTGGGTGGACCGGGTCGGTTAGAAGAGTGATGCCCAGCGTAGATATAAGTTCCGCCAGCTTACGACCACGCGTCTCTTCCTTGCAATAGCCCCACATGAGACAGGGCGCGTTAAAATCGCCCACTATCATGAGGGGGTCGCGACCCGCGATCCTCAGCGCTGCGCTAAAGATGTTAGAAAAAGTGATGTTTTTGAGTTTCGGGGGCAGTAGATATTAAGTATGTGTGCGGGGCTATCTGTTCGCCGCAGGGGGAGGACAGAGACCATCACGTACGAATATTCCAAATTTAGATCGAGATCAACCTCCTGCGCTGTGTAACCCTTATGGACTAGGATACAGGTGAACGGGTCTCGTTGAAAAGCGTTATAGCCCGTGAGCTTAACCGCATCTCCGGTTTCTTGCAACGCAAGGACTGCGGCGGGGTGTTCAAGGTTGTCAATGTACGCCCTTAAGTGGGCGCGTTTGGTCCTGTTTTTGAAACCCCGACAATTCCATTGCACAAGGGAAAAAACTTGCTGTCTTTGCGGGGGGCGGCGCCCTTTAGGGTGTTGGTTGGGAGGGGACGCGGCCATGTTGATTTGAAGGGAGACTGCCTTGGAGAGCCGGCACAGGTTCCGTCACCTGCGGCTGGATCGGTTCCGGCTCTTCCTTGAGTTCGGTTAGATCGATGGGGCGGTTGAATATTGATGGGCGGTTTGCGTCTTTGAGGGGCCCCATTCGGCGTAGAAGCCTGGGGTTTGACTCCAGCCACGTCTTAATATTGGCCGTCACGGTGGCCGTAACCGTGGCCGTGACTGACTTGAACAGGTTTTCTTGAATTTGGCCGAAATTTGACATCTGAGTCGCTAATGCGGCAAGGGCGTTTTCGAGGGCGGTGAAACGCGCGTCAGAGCTAGATGATGTCGGGTCCACCGGCACTTGTTGCATCGGTTCCGGAGCTACCTGGGCAATAGGCGGGGAGGACCGAGCCGTTTCTAGCGCATGAATTTTGGCCTGGAGTTGAGCATTTTGAGCCCGGAGAGTCTCGAGCTCACGGCGGAGGTCCGCAACCTCAGAGTTAAGGGGGGGAGGAGGAGGAAGGGTTGGTGGGGAAGAAGGTAGGGGAGTGCGGGGGGACGGAGGAGGCCCGTCTCGGCTGCCTACCTTTGGCTGTGATGTCTTCTTTGGTGTGCCAAGCGGACGGCCCTCGAGAGGCGGAAAATCTCCGTTCTGGAATACGGGTGCGCCTGGACCACGTGATGACTTTTGGCTTGTTGATGGAGGGGACTTGGAGACACGCCCGGGCAACGCGCCCGCCGGTGGCGCTGGTCCGGATGTGCCTTGCACCAGCTTGTTGCCAGGCGGGGGAACTTTTGGAGTGGTGTCAGCTCCTGGGGGCACTGCACACTGACGCTGCTTTCGTTGACCGGTTGGTTTTCCCGGTCGTTGCAGCCTCCGGAATTTCGCTTTGCAGTCTTGCGAGCCCGTAAGGTGGCCGCCACCGCAGACGATGCAGGAAGGGGTGCACTCGTGGGTCTCCAAGTTGCCGTCTTCGAGGACTGCGACCGTTTGGCCGCAGTGTCCGCAGCGATTGCGTTGAGGATCCGGGCATAAGTCTGCACGGTGGCCGATGGTGCCGCATCGGAAACACGCGGGAATAGTCCGCTTGTATTCGCGTACCAAGGTCACCACACTGTTATAGTGCACGTAACGTGGCACTTTATGCCCCACGAAGGTGAGCAGGGCAATCGTCGACTTCCCCAGCTTGCGGATGAAGGCTATCTCTCCTCCGCGCCACTGGACTTTCGATTTCAGGGTGGTAGAAGTTTCCTGCTCATGGACGGTAATGATCCCCCTGCAGACTTCACCGTTAACTTTGGCGTGACCGACCATCGGGATGGAGCCTTTGGAAGCTTTCAGAGTAAATTCACGAGCGAGCGCGTTCGCCGCATTCACGTCTTGAGTGGTGGCGATAACGATATTCTGGTCCCAGATGGGCCAGATACTAAGAGTGTCCACCGAGGAGGCATTAACATAGGCGGAGAGCAAAGCACCAAGCTCACCGTTCTGCAGAACCGTCTTCAGGGAGACCGTCATTCTGGGCTTGATGACGATCGTGAAATCTTCTTTGCGGAGTCGAGGCATAGCGGTAGGCCGCCATTTCGTCGATCCAGCTGTTTGCGAGAGCTGATGGTTCGAAATTGAAGTATTTTGATGCACAGAAGCAGGGGCACTCACGGAGGGTCCGTCCACTGCCGAGGTGTTCAGGCGCTGCTGGCGTTTGCGAAGTGCCACCAACGAGAAAAGGCCTTCATCCACGATCTCCTGCGTCGGAGTGGAGGTTTCAGGAGAAGACGGGGCTTCTGCGACGACTTCAGTCCATGCCATCGTCTCGGGATCGTACCCGCGGCGAGAGGAGGGCGCCATGGCGTCCGCGGAGAACGCTGGAGACAGGCTGCTTGGCTTTAGGCCTGGCTAGGGCTCCCACGGGATGAAGACATAAATGGGCCTAAAAGGCCCAAAAATTGGCCCACCCGGTCGAGAGCGATGTCTTCGGGTGCCGGGTGATGTTAATCGTCGAGCACACGCAAAATTTTCGCGGTCGCAGGGAATTTTTCGGTAATCCGGACGAAAATTGTCGGAGCCGAAATGAGGCGCGTCCGCTCGAGACGCGGCCGGCGATCGCTCTTCTGATTAGAGGCGGACGACTTCGACAGAGAAGGCTCCTGGGGGTAGAACCAAGACGTCTCTGAAGATGCCCCCAAACCGCAGGAAAAACCATTGGTGTAAATAAAGTTTTCCCTTTTCCCTTCCTTGAGACGTTAAAACCCAATGAACCAACCATGATCCCCAGGAGGTTTAAATGATGCCGGAGCCCTCAAAACACCACCTGTTTCTCATTCTCTTCTTCCGCTTCCACCTTCCTCTCTCCTGTTACGGCGCGAGTGTGTCCACTGAGCAGTTACCATGCGTTTTCCTTTCCTCGGAACCGATCTTTACGTGATACGTATAGAGCTCATTCGCTCGAAAAGCCTTCGGCGTATATACTAGTAGTCGTCACCGCGTGTCGGAAATACTCAGGGGTTGCGTAAAATATGCCGCAGAACGTTCCGGATAATGTCATAATAATTGTTTTTCAGGAAAGGAAATTGCGCAGTATCTGTCTGCCTTACCTCGGTGGACACCTGAAACGCGCCGTAAAGGAAGAGAGGAAGGTGGGAGTGAAAGAAGAGAGAGAAAGAGGTGCCGTAGTAGTGGTCTCCAGAATAATTTCGACCACTTGGGGATCTTTAATGTGCACTGACATCGCAGAGCACACGGGCGCCTTTTGCGTTGCGCCTGCATCGAAACGTGGCTGCCGCAGTCGGGTTTGAACCCGGGTACTCCTGCTCGGTGGACGAGGGCCTTAACCACTGAGCCACCACGGTGGGTGGATAGTGTCATACCATCCAGTGCTTCGTGCAGCATAGCTAGTTAGAGCCTAGTTTGTGGCAGGAATCTGAACTGGCGGCCTATAATCGGGGGAATCGGCGACCTATAATGGGGCTGCGTAAAAACGTGTGCGAGGTTCTGCGGGCGGCGAGAGATCGTATGGTTGCATTTCAAGACACAACCATTCACTACCGCTCAGGTTGACTTCTATTTCCCTTCGCACATAGTTCTCTTACCAAACCCCAAGAGGTTGTGTGGAGGCAACTCCAAAGGAACACCTTCCTCAACCCTGCGATATATCCCCGCTGATAACCTGGGGTGTACTCACCTTCCTGTCAACTATGTGGCCAGCATACCACTCTGTTCCACATACTCTGGACTTGCCCTCGTGGATCCCCTCCTCTAGGTTTGCAGCTCTCGAATACTGACCAGTGGCTGGTGGTGGTGAAAACCTTTAATACTCAAAGAAGGTCTGAGGGTCAGAAAACCGTGCGGCATGGTCGCTATTGCTCTCGAGGCCTCACATTCCGATTCAAATTACATTAGCACCGACTCGCGAGGGGCCTTTACGGACGTCGAGCAAGGCTGCACTCCTTTCCTAGCCTATCGAATATACCAAAATTGCATACGGGATACGGACCCCTCACACCGTTACCTTATATGGGCCCCTGCTCATCAGGGGTTGGCAGGAAACGAGGCAGCAGACCCAGCCGCCCGTGCGCTCTCTCACCGGGCTGCTTTCTCCTCCCCGCCTGAACAGGAACCCGATTTTAATCCGGTCTATACGGTCAAAGATATCACAACCTACTATCAAGATAGCCATCGCCTTTACCCTGGCGCATGTAAAGGCCTCAAAAAGCCAAATGAGCGGCTGATTTTCCACCTCTTCACCGACACATTGCTGTGCCCAGCGGCACTAAAACACTTCGACCCCTCCTTTAGCGGCAACTGCCCGCACTGTAGTGCGGTACCTTCGGACACCTATCACATGGTTTGGGCCTGCCCCTCCAACCCGGCCATTCCCCCCGTCCCCAACCCAACCTGGGAGGACTGGGAGGCGGCCCTGCTCGGCTGCCACGATTTACAGGCCCTACAAGCCTTACTCGAGCGCGCCCGGGCGGCAGCCACCGCCACTGGGGTCCCAAACTAGGGACCTCCACCAAGTGTTTGTAAGGATCGGTCCCTTACGGGCTGATCCAAACATACCTCCTGTCCCTTCTGAATAAATGTTTTCACCATCACCACCATGGTAAGTATCCTTAGTCCGGGACACCGCACGACAAGGCCCCGTCCCACGCACATTTTACTAGAGCCCTTTGGGACTCCAGTGTGGAGCAGTTGAGGAGGGCAGTCTCCCATGCCTCTCGGGCGGGGGTGGGGTAAGGGGTAAGGTGAGGATTCTTAGTACATGGCCACACCATGTAAAAGATATCGCAGATCTCTCCACAGCGCGGGCAGCGCCCATCTGTGTTCGGATCGAAGTGTTTTGCTATGGCAGGACAGAGAGCTGCTGTCTGCAGACGCCGCAGAGTTCACTCCTCCGCCTTACTCAGCCCCTTGGCAGGTGCCGGGTAGGGATGGTAGCTGTCGCAATAATGAATTAGGATTTCGCGAATTGCTCAGTTGCTACTCGGACACACACATCCGGGTTGTGACAAGAGCCCTAGAAGTCTCCGAACGCCACGGGCTCATGGCCACTTGATGGGGCCATAACCCCACACCATCTGCTACATTTGTCGGCGGAAATATAGTTTATCCTCCTCCTCCTCGGATGTCCACCGACATAAGTGAGACTGTTACTGCCTCATAACGTTTCCTCCGGAAACCAATTTCCGATTTGTTCAACAGAAAAGGCGTCGTAGCGAACGGGCGATGGGGTTCCGTGGACCCTGGCAGCCCTTTAACACGCTGTCGCGTTCCACTCAAAGGCAAAGCTTCAGCGTCCGCCAAATTTTAATTCTCACTAGTCATTGCAAAAATCGGTAGAGCCAGGATTTGAACAAGGTCGCGGTGGCTGCGTTTCGATGACGGGAAAATGAAAAAGGCCTCCTCGAATCCGTCCTTCTCAAATCAGTCACGCTCTTGCCAGTATCTGGACCCTGCGGACGACGAACTTTCGTAGGTGATGGAAAACTTTTATTTAGGCTATTTACAGGAGAGAGTGTTAACTGGCGTTAAGCGTGAGCCCCTTACACATTTTGTGGCTTCCTATGGACCCCTGTGGACCACCCTGTGGAATTCTGTGGACGCCTGTGGCTTCCGCGGCAGCTCGGGCCCTAGCGACGAGGGCTCTTAGGCTCTCTAACGCAGAACAGCTGAGCGGGTAATCCTCCCAGCTCTCGCGTGTAGGTGAGGGGAAATGAGTGTAAGGAGGGGGAGGGAGGGTAGAGGAGCATGCCCCCCCCCCCCCATGTGGTACGCATCCGAGAACGCGCATCCACAATGCGGGTACTCCCCGTTAAAAGCCGAATTAAAATATTGCAGCACTGCCGGGCACAGTTCTCTGTTGTTATACAAGCGAATGAGCCGACGCTCCTTGCTTTTATTTAGCCCTTTCTCACGGGGTGAAAGCGGCTATGCTGTGTTTATAAAAGTAAATAAATAGCCGGATTAGGTTCTGAGACCTCAGACGGCGAGTGAGTGTCAAGGCAATGCCCGGTAGTCAAGCGCGCGGGCTGAGGCGTCTGCAGTCTCGTTTCCCTCTACCCCGCATGTGCTGGGGCCCAGATGACACGTGTGTTCGGGCGACCCCGGTACTCGCATCTATGTAAAATTTTGGCGCCGCATTGAGATATGCGAAATACAACCGAACTTTTCTCTACAGTCATCGCTGAACAGTGGTATAGAGCTAGCCTCGTTCATAGCAGTTCCCACTGCAAGCCGTTCATTCATTCTTGAACTGGATGGCTGTCCAAGCACTGAAGACACCACGAATACCTGTTGTATGCAGCGGCCGAAAGCCGCCGTACTGGTTTGCGGAAACAGCACGCGGTGATTCCTGCGAACATGACAGTTTTTGCAAATTGCCTGGGCATGACTTTTCCATAAACTAAGTATCTTCGTGCCCACAAAGCGGGCTTATTCTTTCGTTCCAAAGAAATAAACAAAATAGTTTGCGTTTTATAAAAATTTTTATTGAGCGAAAGAACACTACTGCTGATAAACACGTAAGTATTCAAAAAGAAATGCTTGGTTCTTCTGGAAAAAAAAAACTTTTGGGATCTCCGACAATTAAATATTTGCCAGAATTTTCCCACCACAACTTGTAAAAGATAGAGCCATTATCTGAACTGCAACCTGGTTTTCTGAAGTAAAAGAAACCCGTACAGAAGGTTATATTATCGTGTGCAATGATTTTAAGGGGATACTTGGACAAAGGTTCCTCTGAGCCAAATGTGTTGCCGATAGCGCACCATATCAAAAACCAAGACTGCTGTTTTCCTCGTAGGGCACAGCGGATACACACGGAGGGTGTGCAGTCCGCAACACTAATTGAGGAGTGCACCCAGAACTGCTACGTATTCAATTCATACAATCACAACTTTTTTAGTGCACCATGGTTGGTCCATTATCAGAGGATCGCATAGACACCGTGCGGAGCTCTTTGTCAAGGTTTGGTCCGAAAAGGCCAGCATTGTGTCCACAGGGCACGACCTTCGTACATGACTTCTCGTTGAAAATATCGCCGCTCAGAGTTTTGCAATAGTCGGCGATTTTCCGGAGCGCCTTCAGGCAGCTGTGCTTGCCGAAATAAAATATTTCGGCCTGGGTAGCACTGTATTTCGTATACTGAAATCAAATTTTGGACGGAAACCATCTACACCACAGACTAACATCAATTGATTTTTGTAATGGAATACTCCCAAACATCGCATGTGGTGGTAAAAGAATTGAGTAGGAAGGACAGAGATATACCCATGAGAGAAGCCAACAGCCACAGAAACCAAGGGGCACAGGGGATTTTTTTTAATTTATTTATTTATTTTGCAGTGTTTATTAGTATTCAATATTATTGAATATGTTATCACTTAAAGCTAATTGATTAGAAAAGCAGAAGAAAAAAGAACCACATGCCGCCGGTGGGATCCGAACCCACGACCTCCGAATTACGCGTCCGGTGCTCTACCTCTGAGCTACGGCGACGGCTGTCAATTCTTCTGCTTTTCGGGGGTATTTATGTTCACAAATAACCTAACCTTGAGAGTGTT
The DNA here is from genome assembly GCF_055824585.1 of Amblyomma mixtum. Taxonomy (NCBI): domain Eukaryota; kingdom Metazoa; phylum Arthropoda; class Arachnida; order Ixodida; family Ixodidae; genus Amblyomma; species Amblyomma mixtum. The sequence continues at coordinate 94,507,014 of NC_143015.1, read as the reverse complement.
CATCAGCGCCACCCACGTTCGTAAGCGGCGGACGTAGAACGTCCTGAGTTGAGTTACCGCTGGTGTGACGTAGAACGTCATCGAACGGCGAGGGTGGGAGCTGTGTGAGAACCCTCTTCTGCTTCCTATGGCATCAAGGCTGCCAGAACCGAGGCCCTCGCTAACTTCGCGCACTTTTAAGCGGGAAGCTCCCAGACACCCTTAGAGCGTGTGGGGGTAGCGGTCTCGGACTCGAAGGAGATGCCCTCGACTCAGCGTGGCAAACTGAACGGAGACCAGCTACCAAGTGACAAGAGGTTTTTGGGCGTTCGGTGCCCAGCTTTCGCTGGTCGCAAGCCAGAGAATGGGTCGGAGCCAAAGGTTCACAAAACAAAACAAGGTTTATACAGCTAGGAGACAATACAGAGGATTTCACAATCACTAGTACAGACACATACAAAGTGATTAAAAGAACAATACAACTCGTGAAAAGTTAAACTCGAGAGATAATGCAATACTAAGGCAATATTGCACCTAAAGTGCACTAACACAAGAGAGAGAGGTAAACAAACAAAACACAATTTGTTCACCGGGCACTGCGGCAGTCCGACGACCAGAGTTCCATGACGATGCCGTCCCGCAGACTGGCGAACGTTGCCTCGTTGGTCCGATGCTGGCCGAGTGGTGTTTTCCCGGGAGTCGAACGGGCGCGCTTCGATGAAGCTTAAACGGCGGTTCGGACTGACTTGACAGCGGTCAACGTACTTCTTTTATAGGCTCGCTTCCACGTCTCTTTGTTGTAGGCGCCAAAGTAGGCGCGCACATACACGCAGCATCTCCCGTGTAGTCTCCCTTCCTTTCTCTCGCCGGCCGCGCGTCCTCATTGGTTAAAGTCAGGAGTTGTTTCGCGAAGGTTCCAGCGTGTTCTAGCGTGGCGCCACCGTGGCGGCGTCGCCGACGTCCGAGTGCAGACGAGGGGGACATGTCTTAGAGCACGCAAGGCTTCCCCCTCTTACCCCCGTCAGCTATAGAAGCAACTCGGATGTTCTAGAGCAATCGGCGGGGATGACTCATTTCCTCGGCGCACGCCGCGTCGGTGAGCGGTGGTGGAGGGGAGAGAGAGGCACGCGCACGGCGGGGGCTTTTCCTCTCTCCCGTTGGGCTCGCGCCGGCGAGACGCCGTGCGCGGGGCGGTTTTTCTTTCTTTGTTTCTAAAATGCGCCGAATTTTGTGACAATCTCGATTGATCGCATCCAGGCTGAGCCGGCTTTAGTTTGCGCCAGAATGTTCTAGTAACTTCCCAAGCTTTATCTCGAATCTTCGCTATCATCTTTAAATAGAGCACGGCCGACAGCGGCGGTCATTCTGTTCGACGACCGCCGAGCACGCTTGTTGCTACGCCGCCGCCGAGTGATTCAGTTCTTTGCGGGCGCAAGTCAGCCCGAATAACGAGTTTCGTTTCGAAGACGTTCTCGCTGTTTTCCTGTTCGCCGTACTGCAGTCACCACTACGTGCCATCTAGATAAAGCTTGGGAAGTTACTAGAACATTCTTGAGCAAACTAGAGCCGGCTCAGCCTGGATGCGATCAATCGAGATAAATCTAGGCCCGTGTTGCGTCACAAACGAAGCGATAAAGCGGCGTGCCGGCAGCCTTGAACCATGAACAAATAAACACAACAAACAAACGCTGCAAAGATTCGCGGCAATATATTGTACGTAATGCTTTATTTCTAAGAACTCTCCGTAACTGTTACTCTTACAGTAAACAGGAGAAAAGTAGTCAGTGAAGAAAAACATAAGTACGTAAGAAAAGCAGGAAACGGTTTTTTGAAACAATGACTTTCCTGAGGTTCCCTGACTACTGTCTGCTTTCATATATGTGACTTATAATATCTTAGATCTTCCCACAGTCCTCATAGCGTGAGTCGCTTTGGGACGTCAAACCACATAAACCATATCAAACTGATACCACTTGGCATTGCCAAATCAGGGTATCTCATTTCAACAACTGCAAAATATAGCCCTGGGACACAGTACAGAACCCTTCCCCGTTTTTCCACTCTATAAGAACCAATCAACCATCTTCTACGTCTGTCAGCATAAAGTAAAGACAGCAGTAAAAGCATTGCACATGCGGCTCTAAAAATAAATTTCATGAGGTGAAATTAAAGTGCCCCGTGTACTGTCTTATGTCCTGTGTAAGGGCCCGTTAATGAACCCCAGGGGGTCGAAATTTTCGGAGACCTTCACTATGGCATCCCTCAAAGCCTCAGCCGCTTTGAGAACCTAAACCCCAATACAAACAAACAAAAAAAAATAACATTTCATGGATGGGATTGCAATACTAGGCGTGGATTGCGGTCTCATCTCGGTGACCACAACCGGCAAAGCCCTCGCTAACGAGAACAGCATTTGGCCGCCCTAATGTAGCACTTAGCCTTAAATCCTATTTTCATATATCAAATAACAAATGGGCCTCAGTCTCAAGCGGCTGCTGAGTAAATGACCAAGGCGGCAGAAATAAAAAAGATGACTTTTTTCGGAAAGGCTAAATTACCAGGAGGATATATGGGCGCAATAAAAAACACGCACATAGAAGTAGACAGGGACGAGCGCTCGTCCCTGTCTACTTCTATGTCCGTGTCTTTTATTGCGCCCCTTTGTCCTCCTGAAAAGTTATGAACCAACACGCCCAAATACAAGTACTTCTGAGGCTAAATTAAGCCTAATTGCCTTCGTTCCGCTACGCGCAGTAGATGCGAAAGATGCCCTTCTGCGATTCGGTTTGAAGACGGGTAGGCCTTCGTACTCTGAAGGTGCAACGAACGCTCGCTGCTGAACTTAAAAAATTGGTGCTCCGTAATTCACTTTCGAGTGCAATCCCCTTTTCAATATTTTCTCGCGATGCCTAACCACGGAAAAAATTAAATGGCTCATCCCGTGATTCCAAAAAGCAGAGGATACGATTGGTTGTATTATTATTTGGGCTCATTTTCTTGCATGCTGCCAATGTCTGCAGGCTTCTCAGCTTGTTGGTGATTGCCAATAGACCCAGCCGTTTACCTACAAGCCATTGTGTTTGGTTGGTTTATTGGTTTATTTTGGTTTAACGTCCCAAAGCGACTCAGGCTATGAGAGACGCCGTAGTGAAGGGCTCCGCAAATTTCGACCACCTAGGGTCTGGTTTACCTTTCTAATATTATTGCGACACTGTCGAAAACACTTACTATAAGTACACCATTGTGAGAAAAAAACGACGAGAGGAAGCAAAGACTGTCATTATTTTATAAGAAATAGCTAGTTAGCCTGACGGTAATTCGCCACGGATGAGATTTCAGGCGGAGGTAGTGACCTTTCCTGCCCTTCCGACTAGAGCAGTAAGTTGCGGCCAGAACTGGAGCGGTGGTGGCACAGAAAACGTCTCGTGTCACTTGTGCCATGCAATGATGTCCACTAGTGGGCGCCGCGCTGTCCGTAATGCAGGCGCGGCATTCAAAGCGCTCGTGAAAGGTTGAGCCCTTGTCGAAAAACAGCAACGAGGGTATTTGTGTTTGCCATATTCTAAAGACTTATATCTCTATTTTTAAGGCCGGGGTACAAATTTGCGAATGAAATAAGGTGCCTGTTTGGAACAGTTGAAAAGCTAAAAATTAATGTTTAGTTAACTATTCCTAGTGAGCAAGCTTAAACTCTTTTCTGATGTCCGCCAACGCTTGCATTGGTATTTCGCAAACGCCATATTATAATCTGCAAAATACGATCTTTGGAAATTAGTTGCGCGTTTCGCTGAGTGACCTCGTGTGTACTCTTTCAGCGAACAATCTGTGGTCTCTATGTGCGTATGTTTCTGAAGCCTGCTCTCTGATTAGAAGAGTCGCAGTCGATTCGCGGTTTCCCTTTGCCAGGTGAAGGTGTCAGCGTACGCTGACGACGTGTCCTTGTTTCTGAGGGACGAGGACAGCTTCATAGCGTTTGTACGGCTTTTTTCCAGTTACAGCGAGCTGTCCGGTGCCCTCCTCAACAGGGGCAAGAGCAAGGCTCTGCTTTTTGGAGCCTTCGCGTCGGACCTCCTGGGCGAGGTGGAGTGGGTCCCGGCTTGTACGGTGCTAGCAGTCGTGTTCCTCTCCTCGGGGAAGGTAGCCCGCGACTCGTGGACCGAGTTGAGAGCGACCGCTGAGCGACGCCTTACAGTAGCAGCGCATTTCCGCCTGTCGCTGTCGGAACCCGCGTTTATCATCAGGTCATCGGTGTGCGCGCCGCTCTATTATATAGCTCGCGTCGCTTGTCCGCCGCGCACCTTTACGCGCCGCTTGGTCACTCTCTGTGGCAGTTTTTTCTGGGCGGGAAAAACGGAGACCGTCGCTCGCGCGCTCCTCCGTCTTCCCACGCGCATGGGCGGGTTCAGCCTGCCCAACCTGCGCACATTGTGCAGCGTGCTTGCTGTTCGAGGCGTCCGCGACCTGGTCAACCCCACCGACTACCCGGGAAGAGGGCTCCTCGCCTACCTTCTCGGGACTTCGCGGCGCCTCTTTTTTGGTGAACTCGTAGGCCCTTCAGCCGAACAGCAGCCGGCGTTCTTCCGGTATGTCTGTCGGACGGCCGAGTCTCTCACCGCCACCCTGCCCGAGGTCGACGTCTCTCAGGCGCAGGCCTCCCGCGTTTGCGAGCTCCTTGCCATCCGGGAGGCTGCACCTGAACAGCTAGAGCGGAGCGGGCGGGTACGGTGGCGAGACTTGACGTCGCACTGGATACCACCAGACGTCCGCGACTTCGGCTGGCTGCGAGGCTGGAGAGTCCTCTCAACGCGGGTCCGCAACGCCGCGTGGGACATCGCTCCTTCTCGGTGTCCCCAATGTGGTTCGACCGAGACCCTCGAACACGCGCTTTTTGAGTGCGTAGTAGCGCGCACTTTTTGACGGCTGATGTCGCGCATGTTTTTTGTTAGCCTCGACTCGCACACCAGGCCGCGCGACGCATTTGTGCGGCTCTTGCTGTGCGTCGGGGCCTTTGTTTTGTGGCGCCAGAGAGGCGTTGCTTCCTTGCAGGGGCGGCCTCAACGCGCCTTGTTCCCCATGCTGCAGAGGGTTCGGGCGCGCCTGTTTCAACAGGCGCGTTTAGATCATGTGACCCTCCCAGAAGACGAGTTCCTGCGGCGGTGGAGCACCCGCTTCATCACCGCCAGCGGGGGCCGCGTTACGGTGCGGCTCCTGCCGTATTGAGTGTGTGGTGTCGTGCGTGTTCATCGTATTTAATGAGCGTGCTTCGCCCCGCGATGCCTGGACATTATGGACCTTTTGAACATTCTGTGCTGTGAATGATTTTGTGTGAACGGCGACAGCAGTCGCCGTCGTGTACTTGTTTCATAGCTTGTTTGTACCGAGCGACACTAGTCGCTGCCTTGTTGTTTTTGTCTTTGTGAGGGACTATGGTCCCTTTGTATGAATAATGGGTCCAATAAACTTCTCTTCAAAGCTCTCTGAGGAACCACCCTCCGGTGGGTGCACATATTGGCACACTACAGTAAATATGCGTCTCCCACGTACCAGCCTCCTTCCACTTCCCTCCCACCTCCAGCGTCCGGAAGCACCATTCAAAACCACCACCATCACCAGCCTACCTTAAACCTCCTAAGGGCCTCAACACTCGAACATCAGGCTGGATGCTTTGGGGCGGTATAAGATTGCCTTTCTTTCCGTATTATTTAATGAAGACTCTACATTTGGGAGGCTCCTCTTCAAGAGGTGCAAACAGTATAGTATGTAAGGCGTTACAACTAATTGAATATCTGTAATTCATGTAGTTTTGCAATTTTAAAACTAAACGATCACTTTTTCGAAACGATAAATGTTCCAGGAGACTCAGTTGCATTATCTTCTGTAATTGATCGCGGGTATAACGGTTACTTATTTTCCAGAAACAAGCTGTAAGCAACTGTAATGCTTTGATAATCTCAACTTGACAGCAAACACTGGTGCTAGCGAAAATGTTACCTTCGTGAGAGGATGACAACGGACCAGCTGTGGAGAAGCATCGAGAGCGATCACGTCCGGACCAGAATCGGGTCAAGGCTTCATATATGCCACTATTCTTCCCGAGAAATATCATGTGATCGCTATGCACAGACTCCCTGTCCTGTCAGAAGGTGCCGGTACATACCTTCCACTACACCTAACGCGGGAAAGCTGCCGCTTGCATAGAAAGCACGGAGCAACAACGAAGGACGGCGCTTCACAGAAGACTTCGACATCGCAGCACTGTGCATCTACTAGTTGATGCTCATTGGGCTCATACGTTGTAATATCGCCCTTTCGTCCAGCGCTTACTCTGACAGAGTGTTCAGTGTAGCTGCTAATCACTTCACGAGGAAAAGTTAGCGACAATTTCGAACTGCAACTACTCTTGAACATTAATAACGCGTAACAAAGTATCAAGCAAGCCGCAATTCTTCAGTTACTTTTCTAGGGCTGCAATTGACCGCTTTAATCAGTTACATTTCACATGGCGTAGCTGTAATCGCTTGCGTAATTTTAGTAACTTGTACAAGAATGGATATAAGCTAATTTGACTCAGTTTTCGTTCTCATTTAACAGAAATACTGTAATATGTGCTCTGTCATTCGCGTATGCAGCGCGTCTCTGTTGCATCTCCTGGCTTCGGTTTGTGCAGAGAGAAAATATTCGATCAACATCACCGCGACCAATTTAACTGTGCACCTGCCCTAGACCACGCCGCGGTTGGTGTGAGCTGCAGGGTGGCAATAAAAACGTTTAAATAACACCTTCTTCACGACTTGCGCCATTACGTTAATTTTAATGCGAAAGCATTCAATGTCAAACTAGCGCGAAAGCTGGCGTCGGCCGTCTGTGGCATTCAATTTGGGCGGAATCAGAATGCCTCAGTATGAATTCACTACACGTGTAAGCAAACATGTGTAGTAATGATGAAGAAATGTAACATACTTTGACTTATTAAGTCATTTCTGGTAGTCAAAGTCCTGACTCATAGATATTCTGCAACGAAGAATGACTGAGCCCTTTAAAGGTAACGTAATATAAGGTGGAGAGAGCATGTACATAGTATGCCTAGTCATGACTGATTATCATGAGTAATAATTCAAAGTCATTATACAAAGTATTAAAAATAAGGTAATGTAAGGTGCAAAGAGTTTTGTACCCTTATGCATAGACATGGCTCATAGTCATTCTGCGCCATACCATGACTCAGCACTTCAATGCTTTCGGATTCTCCCACTTAAGCAGCCATAGTGTCTCTGCGGAATTTTTAAAGCGTACTAACGGGTGTAGAATCTAAACGGCGCTAAATCCGCAACCGAAGCTTCTTTGTTATTTGCCAATGGCTCCGGTTCACAATTTTGGACGTCAAAGTTTGAATCACATGCTGGAATGTACAGCACTGAAATGAGTTCACCGCTGAACATTATTCTACCTATTCGCCGAGACAGCTTTTTGCGCTTTCCAGACACTTTTAACCCCGATAGCACATTTCCAACCTACCCTACGATTAATCTACATTATGACTAGCAAGTACTGAATAAGCCTATAATTAAGTGAAAGCACCACTTTTTAAGAAATACAAGACATTCGCTTTAGTTTCCCGGTGGTTCTTAAGGGTTGGACACTGAAAAAAAAATGGCTGAGGCTTAGCTAAGGTTAAGCCTAGTCAGATGCGAAGCATATTGATGGCTAGGCTTGGTAATACATGGCTTTCCTTGGTTGAATACTTGGTCATTTTAATACAATCACTAGAAGCCTTCGTCGTGGGGGAAGACAACGGCATGGCTACAGTGGAACGCCGACTAACCCCGAGACGCGTGTTGGGTGAGCGCCTGGATTGCCACGGAAGCCGCGTCCGCCTGCCCGGTGGAGCGAGCGTTTCACCTACACCGAGTGTGAACGCGCGTTCGAAACGCGCGGGAGTGTGACGTCACCATACCACGTGATCCACACGGCGTGCAACCGCAGCGACGGCACAAGTTGGAGCCCCGTCTGTCATCTGTCGTGACGTCATTGTGAGACGTGGTGTGCGTCACCATACCACGTGGTCTGCACGGCGTGCAACCGCAGCGACGGCACAAGTTGGAGCCCCGTCTCTCATCTGTCGCGACGTCATTGTGTCACGTGGTGTGACGTCACCATACCACGTGGTCTGCACGGCGTGCAACCGCAGCGACGGCACAAGTTGGAGCCCTGTCTCTCATCTGTCGTGACGTCATTGTGTCATTGTGGTGTGACGTCACCATACCACGTGGTCTGCACGGCGTGCAACCGCAGCGGCGGCACGAGTTGGAGCCCCGTCTCTCATCTGTCGTGACGTCATTGTGTCACGTTGTGTGCACGGCGTGTAACCGTCACGAAGGGCTTGGGTTACCTGTTGTAATATGCTTGGCATAAAAATATTTTGTATAAGGCGCGTTTCGTGTCGAAACAGGGTTCAGCCCAGATTCTCTGAAGCCTGCGCAAGGTGCACGTACTAGCCCACAAAAAGCCATAAGTATGTAGATTGATAAACACAGATCGATAAATATGGATATATCACGCCTGTAACAAACGATTTCAGGTGAACAATTTTTCAGCTACGCCTAAACGAGCTTGCCAATCCATGTGAGTAAAAGAAATCTCATTTACTTCCCATTCTAAGTTGAAAACTGTGTTAGGCACAGCTCATCTTTGAGAGTAAAAACAGGCTCCTTTGAAAGCGCCTTTGGCTATTCATGTGTTTAGAAATCATTATAATAACATGTGTTTAGGCTCCACATGTTCACGGTTCCTTATGTACACACATTTTCCCCAGGACGGCCGCAAAGCAGATGTGGCCGTTGTTATAGCATCGTAAAATACATGTCCATAGTCTTCGGGTAAAGCAGACTCCTGTTGCTTTGATAAAGAATTCTTAATTTATTGGCATATATATTCAACAGGGCATGTGTCACTACTGCTTGCTTTCCGCCATTTCATTTGACATCAAGGGTGGAAATTTTTGTACCCAAGTGAAATTTGAGTCAGACTAGGGGTATAAACGTTGCGAAAAATACTGACTGAGAAAGTTATCGACTGTCTTACTTTGACATCTTCTAGACCTCTTATTTAGCGCACTGCTGGAACCTAGACCCTATTCCTGAAGTGTTATGGGTACTTTTATCTTTTACGTCCTACCTGCAATAGTGCTTTTATCCGCAGACGCTGCTTTTGGTTGGTACGGTAAGCAGACGACCGTTTCCTTCTGCTCTCCTAAGTAGTAAACGGTAGCTGATATCTTGTAGGCAATCGGTTCAGATGACGTCTGATGTTTCTTCATGGTACTATAAAAAGTGTAAAGAAGTGACAAGAACGGGACAAACAGGGGCAGCGTTGGACTGAAAACGAGAGGTGTATTAAAAAAGTAACTTCAGTATTATGAATGGTACCACCTTAAAAAAAATACAAGAGTATGAAACCTCTAAAAATCCTTTATCAATAAAAAAACCCGACCGCGGCGGCCGCGTTTCGATGTGGTTGTTGTGACTGAGAGAAGGATGAAAAGGAAATTGCACGGGCCTGCTACTGGCTCGAGCCAAGCCACCACCGCTGCCACGTGCAGATAGAGGAGAGTTAGAAGAGCAGAGGAAAGAAAAAAAAGGAAAGAAAAGACGCGCGCCGCAGCAACAACTGCGTCCGCCGGAGCGGACGCTGTCAAAAAACAGATAAGCGGCCGAAGCCGCGCTTCTTCTTTCTTTCTCACCTCTTTCTTCTTTCACTCTCACCTTCCTTCCATCCCTTATGGCGTGGTTCACGTGTTCATTGAGATATGTGAGACAAGTACTGCGACATTTCTTTTCCTCAAAAACCAATTTACTATTTTATTTATGAATTAAAAAATCTGCGCCTGCTCAACTCGTTAACTACGTACATTCACTGCTCACTATCTGTCAAAATTTAATTAACTAGAAGCTGAAAGAAAAATTGTCACTTCGTGTTCTGATTTTCTAGCCGACACGCAAACATGCCCGGAATGTAGGTGCACTGGCAAATCAGAAACAATCTGCCTAGTACCTGAAACTTGGTGTGCTTGTATCGATGGCCATCTTCGAGACATGACAACGGCCAACTGCGTGACCAATATGGAAACCTGCAAATGGAAACACATCAAGGTACGTACAAAATTAGGACAGAAATTTTAAATAATCCTGCGGAAAAGAGCTACACAACTGGCATTGTTAGATTAGTCCGTTCTCAATGCACCCAATGCATTTTTTAAAAGTTACGTTGAATGCCTTAAAACAGATTTGTGAAGACTAGAAAGTTATCACTGGGCGAGAATGTAAAAAGAATTTAAAAATTCTTAATGTTGTATCCATCACATCAGCTCTCTGTACTTGATGAGCAACAGCGCTGGTATTGTAGGGCATGCGGTTGTTTAGTCATGCGCCAGAGAGCATCTGAGAAGCAACCAGAACGTTGCTGCGTACCTCTATTTTCTTAGGTACGAAAAGATGTCGTCAGAAGAAGGAAAGATGTAACAGGTCTTTTCGCATTGACATTATAGGGTCAATAAGAAAATCTTGCGCACACGACTATCCACGCAAGCATGGCTGGCCTTGCATCATTTATGTCGTTGATATTGGTTGATCAGCTACAGCAAACCTACAGAAGGAAATAAATGCAGTCCTCGGAATCTTTCAGCTCCTTTCAGTGCGCCTCGAAAATTTTAGAGCAATTAGAGCGATAAATTTCTGTAGCATTAAAAGAGCAATGTAGCGCCCGGCTTCAACAATAGCGCACTAGCGTTGTGTTCTGGTAATATGTTCGTTGGGTTAAACTCTGCCCGGATTAGGTCCTAGAGGTACACCTTCATTCAGGAGCGCTTTTGGAAAAAAAATTTTGGTCTCACATTAGTGCTGTTTATATTTTTCAGAAATACTACTCTGCCTGAGATTACCATTCTAGAGCCGCTACCTTGAGGAGCCCAAGTCCATATGGCATATTCTGGCATAACATCAGCATGCAAAACGAGTTAAATTTATAAATTATCCAATGTTTTCCTCCTTGTTTTTTGCTTTGAGCAACATTTCCGCGGGTTCTTGCATTTTGTCAATAAAGTCGGTGTTTTTCACTGATGGTTTATTCCTAGAATCTAATATCGGGGCTAGAGAATACAAGTTTCTGCAGAAAATAAAAATGCACGAGGAACACGATGAATACTACCACAACGACGTGGAACCGGTAAGGGCACCAGTGCTGGTAGCGCTAAAAATTAGCTTTACCAATGCCTCAATTAGTGGCTTCTTACAACGGTCGTATTCAATCTCTGAAGCGCTTTATCACTTTCTAATCTAAAATTACTTCGAGTACCACTGGGAATGACACTGAAAAAATATAGCACGATTCTATATTCTACATACCCAGCAAATCCAGAATAAAACTTTTAGATGAGTAAGATGGCCCCTTCGCGACAGAGGTAAATATAAATTGTTTCCAAATCCAATCTATCGCTCAAGTCATCCTTCTCCCGTCAGAGAGCCTATCTGGAATTCAATTATGTAAAAATTATTCTTCAAGTGAACTAAACGTGCCACGTCTTGTTCGTAACACTAGCACTACGTTTTTACATTATTTTCTTCCCTGCATTTACTGAATTCTTCCTTAAACATTGCATCCGCCATGCCCAGTGTTTAAAATGCCCACAGCTGCACTGAAGATAACTTACTGCTTGAAAAGCTCCTCACAGAAGAGTGTATCTATTACTGCTTACAAATTCACTTGATTTCAAGTGCACTTCGCTGGTACGTCATGACGCCGGATCTTTTTAAAGAAAAGGGCTAATTGTTTTGCAAATGACCGCGCCGCCACCCGCTTTCTAGTTTCCTTACACTTCACCCACTAACTACATTCAAAGAATGTCCTTCAGAAGAATGGCCTGAGGGGCGAGTTGGTGCATGATGAAATGAACGGCGGCGCAACAAGAAGAACACAACAAGAGAGGGGACACCACATGCGCACGTGGTGTCCCCTCTCTTGTTGTGTTCTTCTTGTTGCGCAGCCGTTCATTTCATCAAAGAATGTCTTGTGGAACATCATATTTTTTTAAATATTGTCTCACGTAAATTCGTGGCTCCTGCTTAAACCACTGCTAAATCCTTCGATGTATTTCTAACTGCATATAATTGCCAGATTTTGAACATGACAAGGACTGACTACCAGTGGAAAGAGCATACACCTCCACAGTAATCGCTAAAACGGATATTTTTCCGTAAACGTCTTATCAGCAACAATATAGACCTCCACCTGAAGAAAAGGTTATGCCCTACATGAAGTTATTTAAAATTTCTAGAAGAGGCGACGTACTAAAATTAGGGTTTCGGCTTCTTAGCTTAAACAGAAAAAAACAACATAAGTACGTCACATTCAACTTTCGAAATTCGGTTTTAATCCAACAAGATCAGTACTCTACACTTGCGAAGCACGGCTGGTTTTCTACAGAGGGGGATTTATACTCATTCGAGGGGAAAATATGACAAAGTATGAGTTAAGTTGCCGGCTGTTATGCCACGCTCCAGGGGCAGCACACACCGAAAAGCCGAAGCGTTTTCCTCTTTAGTTCTTGATTTTAGCTTTTTATGGTTCCTCGAGCAGCCGCTATACCGCCCGCCGTCCCGCCCGCCGTCCGAACAGGTAACGCTTAAAAACAACGAGGTGAAGTGCATGAGGCAACGACGACGATTAACCGGAACGGAAATACGAAGTGTTGCAAGGTCGCCTTCGAGGCGCGAAGCGGCGCCGGCAGCGGACCGCTTGGACGAAGATGGACGTGAAGTGTTGCTTTCGATGGCACAACGCATTACGAACCTTATGTCCCAGGGTCGAGCGGCGTAGGGTGAGAGCCCGACTAGGACAGATCGCGCGGTTCCGACAGTGTCAAGGCGAAAGCCTTTAATGGCTCATCGTTGTCCGTCCGTCCATCTGCGAAAACTGTCACACTATAGCTGTTAATCATCCTGATGACGTCATCAGTGGTGTAATAACCGTAACAAAAATGATTGAATCTATCATGGTACAGGGTGTCATCACTAAGTAATCATTAATTAGAAATGAATAAATAATTAGTAATTCCTTGTTATATAAAAATTAGTCATTATTAGCAGTTAGTCAATAGCCAGTCCGAAGACGTTCCTAGACGTTTCCTAGAAATCCCCACGTGGTTGGCGGCGCCAGCGCGGTCCCTACTGCGCATGCGCTTGGCGCCTTGGTGGCGCCACCGTCGTGCGGCGCTGACATTCCAGCCAACCGATCAGACGCCTCCTTCGAGTCGCGCCAGGCGGATGCCTCTCAAGCGTCCTCCCGTTTCGCCAACATCCAAACGCGCTCGTGCTGCACAGCGCCAACGGAAATCGCGAGCCCAACTTCGAGCCACTCAAGATGAAATTCAGGTGAAGTACCTCAGAAGAATGATTCAGCCAAATGCATCAGTAGGATGATTCAGCCAGTAAAGTCAGTAGAAGAGTTGGCAATAGAAGCGTAGTCTTTAATTCCCAAACAGCGTGCAATCAGCAACAGAGGCAGTGAAAATGGCGCGAAAATGCTTTCGGCTCGCGCACTTTAGATTGTCAAGGTGTCCGCCTAATTTTTTCGTTTTTCTTCTTTTTCGTTGGTGTTTGTCTTTGTATGCAGCCGTCAGAACTACGTGGAATGCACGCGGGGCTCGCGGTTCAACAACCTCGTGAGCACCGGCGTAACATTGGCTGGTGCGGTTTTAAATAAATTCTCCTGTTTGGGTCTAAAAAACTAAATTCCTATTGGCTAAAGAAATGGTCACCAAAAAGTGGTGCCAATAATTTATTTATGGGCGTTTTTTTTTATGTATGGCAGTGGCACGCGGCTATCCTTTCTCTTTACAATAGAATTAATATAACCAACTCTAGAGGGGAAGCTGCCCATTGAACCCATGCGTTCCAGTTGGCAACGCATGATCGCGGCCATCACCCAACAGTTTGTGTGTGTTGCCAGCTGTTTTGGCACCTTCTAAATCTGGACAAAGAACGGAGTTGGAAACTGGCAACGTAGTCCGTGGGAAGATGGCGGTATGCCGAGTAGCTCTCGACTGCTCTAAACTGCGGTAAACAACGAGAAAATCGTATTATTTGGATCATTTTCAATGGTATGCAGTGTCGCATACCGACTGTAATTTCATATAGGTGGCTTGTGACTTCTGAATTGTTATTTGAAGGCAAGTACCGCGATTGTGACGCGCTTGGAGCGTATTTCGTCCGTGGAGCGCGCGGGATTTTGCATGTCCTCTGTTGCAAATACACGTCGGAAATTTGCTTTGGCCCCAAAAGGACGAACACAATTCGCAAAGGAAAGGTATGCTCAAGGTAAATGGAGCAAGTGCTCTGCCTGGTTTGTTTTGAATGTTCAGCGTTTTATTATATAAATTGTCGAAGGTTTGTTAGAGTACCGCGGGCCTCTCGCATGTTTTTTTATCTTTCTCTTTCGCCGAGGAAGACAGTGCCGTGTCTTTTCTGGCTCGAGGCGAGCTCATAATGGGATTTTTCGTACGCAGCAACGCTCATAGCTTCATCGCGAACGAGTGATACAAGGTGGAGGCAGAAATGCATGAAACGGCATTTACCGCTCGAGAAACCTTCGTTTCATGTCCAGCATTGTGCGCATAAAATTGTTGGTGTTTGGTTGGTTGTTTTGGTGGGTTTTTGTTAATATTTGTTTTTGTGTTGGTTTTTTTAGGTTTATGGCTGCTTTTGCTTCTAATGTGTGACACTGCTCTTTTGCTGAGATATTTTTTATTCCTCTGTTTGGTTTCAAAACCCATTTGTGAGAAGCTAGTGCCGCAAGTACTTTAAACACACGGGATAAGAAGGGTCCTGCGATTACATGTATGCTGACTTGTTTTCATGCCGATTTTCTGCCACTGGCTGTGTTCGGAGCAATAGTGCGCTGTCAGGTGCTTGAGCTGAGGACCATAAGTGTGCTTCTTTTTCGTATAATAAAAAGTTTGTAGACTCCGCATGTCCTTCTTCGTGTGCCGTTGTGGTTGCGCGGCCGTTCATTTCAACAGTGTTACCTTAATTACCGCATGCATTAGTGATGAAAAACGTAATAAAAAGCATTTAAGCAAGAACACCTGCATCCTTTATAAGTAGCGCCAATGTGTTCTCTGTCAAGCAGATTGAGGCAATGGCGTTAAGAAAGCCGAATGCCCTGAAAAAGTAAACGGCTGCAATGTTCATTCGCTTGATGTCATCCGCCTTTAAAGAGAGTTCCAAGAGCGGGAGATTTTCATTCACACGCTTTACAGCACACAGTTGTCGTGAAATGTGCACTGTTTGTCTCTTCCCACGTTTACTCACAAATGATGCAAAGTCCCCCATCCTTTTGGAGCTTTTGCCTGCATCAAAGCACGAAGGTGGCACGCGGTGAACGAGAGCGCGAGTGACTCCTTGTCGTATGCAGCTCCTTGAATTAGGTGCCTTGAAATCAGGTTCGAAAGCAGAAGTTTGAAACCGAAACTCCGAGAGCGTTTACTGAGTTTACTCGTGAACATGTTCACAATCGTCCAATATTAAAATAAAGGACCACAATCAGTATGCTAAAGATTCCAAAATGTGTTTAAAACATTGAAAATACGCGTAAGAGTGACATAAAATTATTTTCTCTGCAGCAGTTTTCCGAATTCAAGCTCAAACTTTATCCATCCTTGACTTTGCGAGAAAAAACGGTGCTGGCCACAATAGTGTGTTGTAAGATGGCGTTCAAGATGGCGACTTACATGCTTGGACCGCTCTGCGAGCTCAGCTTTACCCCCCTGCTGTTTACCTTCCCTCTCACCTTTCATGTCTTCTATCAGCACGCTGTCAGAGCGGCACTCTCCTAGGCAGAGCGGCACTATTCCTATTGTAGTGAAGAGTAATTGTTTAAGCCATGGAATAAATGGTTCACAGTGTCCACAAGAAGTGTCTAGACCGCTCTGCAAAGTTTCGCCGGGACACTCAGCAACACCACCGATCTTCAGTCGCCAACATCGATCCATGAAGTGAAATATAACTGCATGTGCTGTGCATTTCTTACTTGTAAAGTTAATATTTTAGACGACACAGAAATATTTTGAAACGACTGGCGCTGTACTTCAACTGCATTTACTGAAGCAGGCAAGTGTTACACATAGCGAACGAAGCTGCTGGGTGCATGCGCATTCATGACTGCGGGAAGAAAACAAAAAACCTAGTACATTAAGGAGAGCATACTGCTTGTTATTGGCTATTTAAAAATCTGAATTCATTGGCTCGTAGCGTAAATGATATGGTGCTGACGCCGATAACGACTCTTTCCTTGATTAAAAGAAACGCTTCTGACAATTCGCGAGTTCAGCTGTCCTTGCTATGATTTTGAAAATTGATTCTTTCAAGTCCTGGCTCAAAGCTGTGGTCGTTTTCAACTTTGCAAGAGCGGCAATAGGATGGTAGTTTCTGGATGGATTCTGAAACGTGTTCTAGTGATCATTCATGTTCCCTGGCAAGTTCGCTGACACAGCGGCTAGTTTGTCCGACATATACTTTACCACACGAAATGAGAATCTCGTAGACCACACCTTCGTACACCGTACATATGGCATCGTGCTTTTCATTTCACGGTCGGAACTTGCAGGTCCGCCATTAGTGACCTTGGGGGAATATCTTGGCCAATTTACCTGGCACGAAAAAGGCCATGTCCACGCCATACATGTTGCCAACCCTTTTCAGATTGTGGGGCACACTATGGATGTGCGGTATCAACATTGGTTTGGTTTCGCGCTGCTAGGTTCTTGTCTGCGTGTTTTTCCTGCAGTCATGAATGCGCATTCGCTCCGCACCTTCATTTTTTATAAATGTAACATACGTTTGCTTCAACAAAATAGTTCGAGTACAACGCCCGTCCTATAAAGTTCTTTCTGAGTGCCCGTCTTGAAGCGTAGCGCTGGATTACTTTTCAAATATAAATGCATAACCGACCAGCCTCACAAGGTGCTTTGTTATGCGCTGTGCGCGGGGCTGCGTACACCCAGAGAGCGGCTAGAAGCAGTGCCGTGTGTGCGTTCAGATCATGTACGGCAGCCGCTGAGTGCCCTTATGTTGCTCGAAGTGGCGTCGGCAAAACGGCACCGGACGGCAATCATTGGAGAGATGCTGGCTGCGGAAAAGCGCTTCTACTTCGAGAGGGGCACCTGATCCTCCTTCAGCCATCCGGAAGCGCCAGCCAGTTTGCAAAGTAATGGAAGACTGCATAACGTCCGCCACTTTCCAAACACTTGACGGGCGCAGGTAGCCGCCTGTAACGGTGGTGACGATGAAAGAACCTCTGTGCCAGAGGGCCCCGATGGGGCGAAAAGGCTTTGAAGAGACGCAGTGGTGGAAGGGAGATAACTGAAACTGAAAGGAACGGGCACGGATTACATGGTGTTGTGCCGGTGCCCATATTTCGCTGGCTGGCCTCTCTGGAAACCAGGCTCTCTCGGACATGTCACGGCTTGCAGCGTGAATCATCCCGCCTCGCCGGCGCCTGGTGCGGACCCTTCCTCCTCCCCCTCCTTTCAGTCGGCTCGAACACCTGCGGCGCTTCGCCGGCCGCCCGTTCTTGTCTGCAAGCCTTCAACGGCCGGGCGCTTCTCAACCATTCGTCTAATTTGAACGGTGGCGAGTGCCGTGACCTGATTGGAGGATTTGAACGGCTGGCTGCCTCAACGGACACCGGCGGCTTTAGCAACGGAGCCGAGCTCAACCCGCGCAGCAGACGGACAGCAGAAGAGCCATCACGCCTGAGCTACGCTCGCCGCCGGGGCCGCGTTTCTTTGTGCTAGCCCGTGGTGCTCTTGGTCCTTGTATCATGTAAAAGCCCTTGTACATACTGTACATAAAAGTCATTTGACTCACCGTCGCCTCGACCGTTTCCTGGCTCGGACTCCCAGTCCCAACAATGGCAAGAGGCCACACCATGATCTAGATATGTTTATTTGGCGCATCTTTTTGTTCAGCAATTTTAGTTGTTGACCAGCTTAATCGCAAGTGCCGAGGAAACAAAGAAAAGGACTTTCTGCTAAAATGTATAAAGCCAGGGGCATGGTGAGACGCTGATCCAATATCGTTATCGGCTCTGCAAACCTGGAGGCTCCACTCATCGCCAGACGTCGTATGCTAGCTTATTGCTGTTCCTTGTCATCACCCGCTAAGTAAAATTACTTGGTTACTCGGTTAAGAGGGTTTCTACAGAGTATACATGCATACAGAGCATGCATGCATGTGGCATGCATAAGCGCCATGAAAAATGGTCGTTTTCTTTCTCCACAACGGTTCAGCGGCAGTTTCATCCTGAAGTCAACCCTGAAGAAGAGTCCGACGATAGCATAGACAAGTCTTTAACAACAAAGTTGAATTTTGGTTTTTACCTGACGGCTCTATCTTTAACTTTCAATGTTTTCGTGTGAGCTATTATTATTTCCTTTGACAAGCACAGCGGTAGGTACGGCCATTTCTGCGTTAATTACGAGGTAGTCTAGTACTGTTGCCGAGAAAATGACAAAAATTTACTGTAAGCGCCTTTGACAGCAAAGAAACGCCAAAACAACGGTAATCTATCAGCACGAAATAATATTCGCGAAAAAAAAAAGAACCGGAATCGCGTTCGTAGATAAACAGCGAAAAAAGTTTGGTTTGGTTTGGTTTATGGGGTTTAACGTCCCGAAGCGACTAAGGCTATGAGAGACGCCGTAGTGGAGGGCTCCGCAAATTTCGACCACCTGGGGTTCTTTAACGTGCACTGACATGGCACAGTACACGGTCCTCTAGAATTTCTCCTCCAAAGAAATTCAACCGCCGCGGCCGGTATCGAACCCGCGTCTATCGGGTCAGCAGCCGAGCACCATAACCGCTGAGCCACCACGGCCGGGATCGAACCCGCGTCTTTCGGGTCAGCAGCCGAGCATCATAACCGCTGAGCCACCGCGGCGGCTGCGAAAAAAGTAGGCTTAACTTTAAAAAATAAGAACCAAAACTCGAACCCCTAACTACAGCGTAGTTTTCGAATACAACGTAATGAATTTATTTTGATGAAGTATAGATAGTTGGGCGAGGTGGTAACAGTTCATTGTGGGTGGTGCAGCGCGAAACAGACGAAAACGCTAAAGAAAGATGTGGTTTAGTTTGGTTTATGGGGATTTAACGTCCCAAAGCGACTCAGGCTATGAGAAACGCCGTAGTGAAGTGCTCCGGAACTTTCGACCACCTGGGGTTCATTAACGTGCACTGACGTCGCACAGTACACGGGCCTCTAGAATTTCGCCTGCATCAAAATTCGACCGCCGCGGTCGGGATCAAACCCATCGCTTTCAGGTCAGCACCCGAGCATCGTAACCAC
Source organism: Amblyomma mixtum (assembly GCF_055824585.1). NCBI lineage: Eukaryota > Metazoa > Arthropoda > Arachnida > Ixodida > Ixodidae > Amblyomma > Amblyomma mixtum. The sequence continues at coordinate 94,487,637 of NC_143015.1, read as the reverse complement.
TGAGCCACCGCGGCGATTCAAAAGAAACAGACACCACAGACAAGCGCTGTCTATCTTTCTTTTGTGCTTTCGTCTTTTTTGCAAAGAAATTTTACCAACTCACCCAGCTATCCACCCTTTTTCAGTGAATTTCCACTGCAAACAGCACTAATCTGTGGTGTCTCTTTCTTTTGTGCTTTCGGGTTTCGCTGTGGACAATCCGTAATGAATTGATATTGGCAACATCCAGCTAACCCTAAATTTTGAGTAAAATCAATAGGGCTCTCGGCTTCTTGACATCAGGCCCATTCTTGCTCGAAATATAAAAATCTCAACCGTGGCTCCGATACTAGCTTCTGGGCAGGGAACTCCCCAGAGACGGGATCACTTGGATTTTTCCTTCGTTTGAGTAGCAAGCTCAGCTAGATGGTTCATTATAACGAGTTAGAAGGAACCTAGCGCACGACGACCATAGAAAAGGCACTTTTTTATTCTGCGACGGTTCTGACCAAGGAAGAGAAGGCGCGCATAAGCCATGAGCGGGGAGTGCACCATTGCCCATCCCCCGCCGTGTTTATGTGCCATTAAGCCTGAGGACATCATTACTATCATTTAAGAGACGAACTTCACACCAGTATTAACTCTAAGAGTGCAGCAACTCCATCAATAAAGCACATGAAAGGGAAGGGTAGTCGGCAATTACGCTGTATTGTTCTGTTGTCGTCGTCTGTAGCACTGCTTTCACCTCACCTTTTTTTGTCTGTGACATATTTATCTTTCCAGAGATCATATCACTTTCGCATTGGAGTTAAAGTAGCTTTACGTTACATTAAAGTCATGCCATGAACATGAATACTCACTCAAAGTTTGGTTGGTTCTCTCCTGTACACAACACATTTGTTAGCATATCTGACCATAAAACCGGTCATCACCATTCTTTATTCCACCCAAGTATATGTGCACACAAGGTAAATAATAATGCAACACAGCCATCCCATTAGCCAAGTGGTACAGCAATCATTGTACCCTGGTACATTGTACAGAATACTTCTGCAATGTTTATATAGATATTAGAACGTTATGCGAACTTTGATCAAAAACATTCTGTACGTCAAAGGGCGCAACTATTAGCGAAATATGTACAGCGGTTGCACAGGAACATATTCCTGCATTCAATGGTAAGAATAAAGAATATAAGGCAGGATATAAGGCAGGATCGGAGAGGTACAGAAATATTGCTTCAAGATGACCACTCAGCATCCCTACTGACCCCATGTGCAGAAACTGTTCGTGAGTCATATTTTTAAAGTGTTCTCAATGATTCGACATACATCGGCAAGCTCCCATTTGGGGTGGCATTTATATTCTTGCCCCTTCTCTAACACAGGGGGCAGTAATGAAAGCGTGCCTTCATTGTGCATGTGTAGCAACGTAACAGAAGAAATGGAGGCAGGAATGCCTGAGTAAATCCTCAGCTGGTGTTCTCAGTGATTTTTTTTTTCTACTAAATGCTCTGGACAACACCGTGAAGTCTGAATTCCAAATTTCACCACTCATACGGGCTGATGAGCACAATGTTAAGCTTTTCTCTTTAAAATAGCTTTCGCCTGCAGTAAGCCTTGGCTCTTTTGAGAGCGCTTTTTTTTTGCCAGCTATCTTTATTTACTCTTTTACTTTTACGTTTTATCTCATATTTATGTTATTATATATGTACATCTTGAATTCCTTTTTCACTTGGGCCATGACGTGATGTATTGCAGCTAAATGCTAACGTGGTTTTGTGTCATTTAATAGCGCAATGCAAGAACAACGTACCATGCACTCATTTGCATGTATAAACGCATACAATAACTGGAACAAATACAGGCACAGGCGAACCTTGAATACAAAAAGCCCTTTAGGTGTGCCACTTCAAGGCATGCACGTTTTAATAACATGCCTGTTACATCAAGGAAGGGTCGTAGTCACAAAAGTTTTCATGGGCTAGCGCAGCCACATTAATACAAGAAAAAGCTTTTCTAAGCCTTGCAGGTCCTGCATATAAGCTTCACCACCACCAATGGAAAAACTTATAAATTAGCGATTGCAAAAAGCGAGCAGTTCTGCATGAAATTTTCGTTCATTTCATTCCTTGCAGAGTGCGGCGATATCGCGCTGACGAATGCCTCGTGCAAAGTCAGTGCGAAGATGGTTGCCGCTTCACATGTCTCTCTTGTCTCGGGAGTACTCTGAGATTTTGCCGTCATGAAGGCCAGCGTGCGGTGTACTTAGACGCTGTGCTGGCACATTGACCGCTCCATGCACATTCCTTCCTCGCCGAGGCGGAATAGGCCACGCACGCAGAAGCAGCCGGTGTGGACGTTCACCCGGCAAGAGTTCACTTCGGGAGGGTTACACTGGCACTGGGCGCACACTTCCATGAGGCGCGCTTTCGGTAGAAGCACTGGAATGTAATACAATAGTGGTTATAAGCAGCACTCAAGAAAAGCTTTGAATACAAATTCGCGAGGTCAGAAAATTACCCACGCAACGACTAACTTTCAGTTTATGCTCAAGAACGTTAAATTAGAATTGTTTCTCGTGAGATTGCCATCCATCATGGCTGCCGTTCACTTTTTTTCCGCCTTTATTGAACTGGACCGATGTGACCGCGTTTTGATGGAGGCAAAACTCATAGGCACCCGTGTGACTATCGGATATGAAGAAACATTATTTGCTCATGAAAAAACGCACTGGCATCCACTACCATGCTGCGCATACCACAGCTGCCAGATTTACTTAGGCAACGCGGGAAAAATGTTACACGCTAATATCGCACTCTGTGTACTTTTGCCGTACTTGCATATGCTCTACACTGCATGTGACCATTCGGCCGGTTCCTTTTGTGTGTATTTCGTGGCCAGATTTTACTTAGGGATGGTGACAACTTCCTTTAGGCCGCTTTAGTGCGAACAGTTGTGCTGAAGTAGACTTTGTGTTATTTGTGTTGGTACAATCCGTATGTAGGTGTTTTACTTGTTTTGGTACAACCCGTCAACGGGTATAAAAAATAGGATGAACAGCACACAATGTATTCTCAAGGGTATAAAAAGCAGAAATACCTCTAGTATTTATTGTTCGTGCTCTATGCTCACTAGGGAACGCTACAGATGTCCTCTTTAATAATATCGCTCGAAAGGAGCATCAAGGTAGTTCTTCCTGCTGGGCAAAGTTTAGGGGTATATAAATGTGGCAATATTATTTTTTAAACACCACTCATTAAAGGTGAAAAATGTGCTTGAGAACACACAGCGCCAGGCAAAAAGCTGTAACATGAGTACGAAGCTTAAGAGAGTTTCTTGCTGTGTCTCCAACAAATTCCTCTTCGTTAATTAATTACTGACTTTTTAAATGTTTTTGGCGGTAGCGTTCATTTTAAACAAAAAAAAATGCAAGGAATGTTGCCGGCAGCGGCAGTTGCTATCTGATATCATAAGCACCCGAGCTGGAGCCGGCGGAGGGGAAAGGGAAACGAAGACGATAGTGAGGGGAAGTACAGAAGGGAGCGATAGCAAGCAAGGACAGGGGATTGAAAGGCACGGCCTTCCTGCGGTCTAGGCGATTCAATATTTGATGATATCGAGTACTTCTTCATTCAAATCTAAGCAACGTAGGGAGGTGCGACGACTGTGATGCACCAAAGATCGAGTTTATAGAAAGCGAAAAGTTCCCAAGGCTGACTGCCATTAGAAAAACACGTGAAAGTATGCGTAGCATTTCTTCTTGCATGGAGCAATGAAGAGACAGACACCGCTTCAGAGAACAAGAACCATCGAGTGGGCGCCATCAGAACTAGAAATACCTACAGAAGTGTTAGTGGAGTACCAATTCGTGCGTAAGTTTACTTTTGAAATAGCCAGACTACGGGACGCCCTCACACCTGTCATCAAATAATCAGTTTTTCGACTCAAAACATGTCTAGAAAAAAACCTGAAGCACGTACCTCTCTCGTTGCGGAGACCGGGAAATGCCAGGGCGAAGGAGAAAGGCAACACCATCACAAAAACAAGTTTCACATTCATGATGGGCAAAGTATTGGTCATTTCCTCGCGTAAACTTCACAAAGAGGCCTCCTTCAATCTTCACTCGCAGTATACAGCTTGTGGCCGACTCCACTCCTTTTAAACGGGCTTGCAGTAAAATGATAGGCGTGAAGAGCCGCAGGATGGAAACCGAACACCTGTTTTTTTCTGACTCCACGAACCTCTCCGTCAGGACGTGCCATTTCTCGGAGTGCAGCAGCTGTTCCGAGAGAGCTAACAGATATTATCCAGATCGTGTTCAAGGATGCGGCCCTGAAAGCCATTTGACGTTTTACTCTTTATATTTGTCTTTTCGTGAGCCGTATTCCGATAATCGACACTAAATAGGAGACTTTGGCGAACATTTCTATCACTTCATATATATCATGCCCCTCATCCCATGTAATGAAAGTTGTAACTGATAACGCAAGACATCTGTTCTTGTTTAGAAAGTTATGACACCTACGTTGCTGAAGATGTTAATCCCTGCTGTGCATTACATCATATCTGCTTACTCTATCGGGTGCAGATTTAAGGAAAGTAACTTTGAGGAAGAGGACACGCATAAGCACATATTGTTAATTTTTGCTTCTTAGTCGTATAACCATTTCCCTATTCTCAAAATCATTCCTTCTCCCGTAAGAACACACATTATTTCAATTATCTATTCCTTATATTTCTCGCAGCCTGCTTTTCTGCCTACATGATCGGGCTTTCGCTGTAACGAAGGAAACCATTCCTGGTCCCATTGCTGGGGAGCACTTAGCTTCTCCCACTTTGCTTATCTGACCATGGCCAGCGTGATTCGATAGCGCTGTGCCAGCCGGGACGCTTGATTTCCACACGTAGTGCTCTTCATGTCTAATACCGCTGTACTAAGCATTACTTCAGCTATCGGTGTTCTCTATAGAACTATAACATTATTGTCCAAATATGTTGTTTTCAACAGCGAGTGCGTGGAATTTCTAAGGCACTATACTTTGTATGAAGAATATTGATGAAATGCTCTTCGGCCGATGGCAACATGAGCTGATTGCGCTGTTCTCGCCTCAGTCAGCGCGATCCTAAGAAAATCATGCTGTATTAATTCACATTTGGAAAGCAAAGCGCTTTTTCTGTGCTATATAAAACTAGAGAGCTAACAAGTAGCGCGCAATTTAAGCTGTGTATGCTACTTGCAATGAACATATGTCTTTCTTCTTATCTTGCGTTATCGAGCTGAGCCATTTGTGCAAGCTATGCAGGGCACAAAAAAAGCAGAAATGCGTTCCCATAAGCTGTATGCACCAGTCAAATATCGCTGCATTGATTGCATGTCATTATATCTCAGGCTTAAAGAAATATAGATGACGAGTCAAATAAAATGGGCGGAAACCTTAATATCAAAGGTGAAGCACAATAATTTCACTCCGTTTTCTGAGTGGAAGTAGCTGAACAAACGGTACGATATCTCAGTTTTCCTTGCGTCATTTTTTTTTCTAGAGTCAAAAATATTGATATATCCTCGAGATGTACAGATTATTTTTTTCTCATTTTCCATTTTCCCACTTCATTAAACAAGGGCAGTGTTAAGGAAAATCGAATGTAGGGAACACAAATACTTCATTGTATTACCACTACACGTAAGAGTATTGTCAAGTAGGAAAGACAGAAAGCAATAAGCCTATCCCATTATAAAAACGGGATAAATTTTCAAACTACTCCTGAAGTACCCAGCGCAAATGCATAAGATTTATTTTCTTGCAGAGCCTATGCGCTTCTATATTTCAGTGTTATATATGGTGAGCAATTTGATGCAGCCTTGTGCACTCGAAAATTCTCATTGTCTATAAGGAGATGGGAATGTGCACTCGCGAACCGGCTCCACGTGAACTAGCGCAAGCTTAATTAGAAGCATTTAATCAACTCCGCAATGGACAAATATATGAACAAGTCAGGTGGACTACATGCGCTGCGACACTGCGTTGTTGTCGCCAGTTGAGTGTATTGCAGCAAAATTTTTCCATGTTCCTTCAATAACATCTTCGTAAAGATGTTTAAAGGAACCGAAGGAACCGAAAGGAACCGAAGGAACCAGCGGTTTAAAGGAATCGAAGTCAGCGGTTTTGTACAGCTGAGGGGATCGGCACTCAGACATCCACACGTTTACAATTTAGGCTACCTGCTTTCATCTCTTGGCGTTTCTTTCCTTTGTAATTAGAAATAGTTCCAGGAGCGTAATCGTTGAAATATTCGAAGTAATCAAAACAGCAGTGTTTTTTTTTAGCGAAAGCTCATATAGGTCCGTACCATAGCGCGCATAGAGTGCGGCCCGAATGAAGCAGTCTGCGCAATTATATTGGCCTACCACTGAGGCAAGGTAGCGTAGTAATGCCTGAGAACGATTTTTATTGCTGGGAGAACTCTTCAGGAAGCGCAATAGCTGACTCATCCGGTAGCCTAGCAAAATTTTTTACTTTTATATTTCATTAGCTTGCTCCAGAACTCGCAAGAAGAACAGAGGCATGGCTTGTTCAACTGGAGATATTGATATCAGCTGTCGTTGTTCCGAAGTAGCAAGTAAGCAGCTTAAAGTTCCTCGGCAGTATCAGCTGTCGTTGTTCCTAATTACTAAGTAAGCAGCCTAAAGTACCTCGGCACCTCCGTCGCGTTAAATGAGGCTTGTCGAGCCTGAGAGGTATTCCGTTTGTTGCGTGTCAATCTAACGAATATGCGGGTACGGCTGCACAATATTCACCGTATCATCTCACCTATGTGCGTCAATTATGCTCTCTAGAATGATAAATTTTTTCTTTTAGTGTGCCCGTGTTCTTGTGAACACCCTGAGCCACTGCCACGTAACCTGAGAAAAATTAGCGTTCCGTCCGACGTCATCTTCCGTTTTATGCACTCTGCATGCTCAACAAAACAGCGGCGAACGATGGCAAAAGCACGTTTGAAGTTTTGAAGCACGTTTGAAGCACCTAACCGCCACCACCACCACCACCATTGCAAATAACTCTGAGAATGTAATGTTAACGCATGTCTTAATAATATTCATATTAAACTTATTACGCACTTGGAGAACAAACAGAAGTGACGGCAGCTTACTCCATTGGTTTGCGAGCCAAACTGCACCCTCTCCTTTACCAAATGACAGAATAAACTAAAAACAGCTCCTAGTTTAGATAGGCTGCTGTGACGATGATTGTAAGTTGGCGTTTAGTTGTTGATGACAGACAGTACAACTTATTATTCAGGTTCAATTCATCGCAGGCTGATTCTGCCTTCTTTCGTGGTTAAGGCTATACGTGATAACACGGGCATATCTGCTTTTACACCGCACTTGCTACAGAACTACACATCAAAGTATGTGTTTCTTAATGTTGTCGATAGTGTTGAATTAGTCCCCTAGTGGGACGACCATGAAGACTTGCAGATCGTGACGTTCGACGATGAAGTCGGCAGCACGGAGGTGTGTCCAGGAGTCATGAATACTTACAAGGATGGGCTCCCCAAATTTTAGGATGTTTTCATGAAAGACACTTCGAGATTCTGGCAGAGTCTGATTCCTGCACCGCGTTCTACTCAGCGTCGACACACGTAGCATTACACGTGAGGAACAGGCCACGTGCACGGGGTAGTCAAAAATTGTCACTATAAAGCGCAAGGCACTACGAAAAAGCGGAGGCATGCACGGGTGCTGCTTCTGTGATCTTAAGGCGAAAGCCTTTAGTAGCTCATACTGTCGTCTGTTAGCAAAGTGTTTCACACGCGTTTAACTCGGGAACTAAAAAAGATAGAAGAAAAGCAATGGCTGCTTCGGATAGAGGAGGAAAAAATAAACCTGGAAGCCAGGTTTTATGACTGTAGATTAATTTATTAATTAATTATGGACACGGGAATGGTGTGTCATCACATCCACCGGAAGTCGTCACGGCATAGTGAAAACTGTCACAGAATGGTCGGAAAAACGTTGGATTCGTCTCAAATTAGATAGAAAAGTGTGTAATTAAGTGTAATTAACACTTAAGATCCCCGAAGGATGTATTATTTGGGTGCCGATACAGCCACTAGAACGGAGTGACGTCACATCTACCGGAAGTCATCACGGCATAGTGTCTTCGGGTTTTGCCTCTCAACACTTCAGTTGCCAAACGGTCCTCGAAATTTTTTGTCGCTGTCCGTTGCGCTGTGTATTCGCAATGCACAACCACTAAGCCCGTCTACGCGCTCTTCTAGTCAATTCGTAGTGTGTAACTCTGTGCTGTTCCTGTATATGTACGGCGACGGCGTGTATGCGAAACATGACGAAAACACCCGAGAAATCTGAAGTGTCTGAACTGTTCAAGGCAAATATCAGCACTGTGCAAGAAGCTTTGCTCGCTGCTTATTATTATTTCATATCTAGGTGACTGGCTCGATTTACGGGGCACAAAGCTTACTAGCGGTGGCTTGAATAACTGCGTAGTTTGGAGCGTTGCATTTTGCGTACGCGCTATCCTTTACCCCGATAATACTAGAATCACATTCCCTCAGTTAAGCGGCGCACCCTCCGGCATACCATTCTCAAACTGGAAAGCTGCATTCTAAGTACGCTGCTGGCTATTTTTCATGAATGGTAGGGGACCTAAGGGGCAGAAATGGCACAAACTACTTCTGCCTCTATCTCACCTCACGAAAATCATAAACACATGAATTGCAAGTTTTTTCACACTTGTATGGTTTCAGTTGCGTAGCTTTAAACAATCCTATTTTAGCCTTAATAATCTCCAGAAGTTATGATCTTGCTGATCGAAGAATGTATGACTTTTCGGCATTTCAACCTATCAGGCGGCTGTTTCCTTACTTCCTATTGTTATTTCATAAGGGCCCCGCCGCGGTGGCTCAGTGGTTACGGCGCTCGGCTGCTTACCCAAAAGACGCTGATTCGATCCCGGCCGCGGCGGAGGAATTTCGCGAAGGCGAAATTCTAGAGGCCCGTGTACTGTGCGATGTCAGTGCACGTTAAAGAACCCCAGGTGGTGGAAATTTCCGGAGTCCTCCACTACGGCGTCCCTCATAGCCTGGGTTGCTTTGAGAAGTTAAAACCCAATAAATCAATCAATAAATCAATCTATTTCATAACGTATCCATTCCGAGACCTTACGGCAGGTAATAATTCATCTAGGCGTGTAGATTGAAGACAAAGTTTGCCGATTTAAAAAAAAATACATTTATAACAGCTCAGTATAGATTAAAGTTTTGCACTCAGTATCTGGGAGTGGCTATTATTTACCACAATTGTTGGTCTGAATAATGCGATTAGCAGTTCACGTTGCCACATAAAGCAAATATGAGCGGCGGCTAACTTTCAAATCATAAATTGGTCAATCGGCACGTCAGCTGCCACGCTTGCGCGAACAATTTTTATTTGCTTAGCTTCATGCTCATGTGTTTTCTCTGTATTGGCCCATCCATGTACCCACAAGATCGTCATAGAACATTGGTAGTCCCTCCCATTTCGCCGGCCACCAACGTATGCTGGCCCGCCGTGCTGGGGAAACCGCAGAGAGCCGTGGGTCTCGGAATAACGAGGATCAACCTCGAAGGCCAAAATGTATTCAATTAAATTTCTGTCAGAATTTTTGAAAATGTATCAACCTTGTTAAATAACAAATCTGACGCATGACCGAAAAATGCTGACCTCTGGAAGTCGACTATCAACAATCCTGCAGTAAATGATTCTTCACAGAGCACGTGACCGTTATCTCAGAGCTTATCTGTAGCATAGCCTGTAGCGCATAGTCCTGTATCTGCAGCACATTGAAATACTATGGCTGTAGTCATCTGAAAATATCTGTAGGAACAGGTTGTACGGGCAGCACTGTTTTAGACATCGTGGTCTCATTAGAATAAGAGGGGCCACAGAACTCCCTTACTCTCGCTTGCATAACACAGCAGTGATCGCAAAGGACCATCAACCACACCCTCTTTCTACCATGGACTACAGCTGTTTACTAGTAATTTCAAGGAAGAACTACCCGAACAACCTGCTTCCACCACAGGAATCCAGATTTTGGACAAATCAGCAATTAGCATGTATCGGTGCAAAATTCTTTATCTTCCTCGTTGCGTCTTTTTGGCATATGATGTGCCATTTAATCGATATTAGTCCCCTTAAGACGGATGTGCAACGACAGAATAGCCGGAGTGGCGATGCCCCACCATTTTTTGCAATGATGGCAGCTACTGATGTTGCTCTTGTTGGGTACCGCAGTTAATACAACTTCCACCCTGTCTCTCACGCCGAAGATTTTTGTCTAGTCAGACGTTCTGTTAAAACTCGAATGGGAAAAATTCTGGGAGAAAGCCTCTTAGACTCATGAAACCACCAACTTTTTTTTCTCCGGGAAACAAGCTTTCCCAGGCCTGGTACTACCTATTTGCTCAAATAATTTTAGTGCACAGTCATACCCAACAATACTAGACAAAAGGATATTTGAACTAGAAAAAAGCGCAGAAATGCAATTTTTTCTTGTATTTTGAAATTTCACTACAAAAATCAATATATCCGCAGATATCCCGTCGGCAGGCATGTCCTTTTTTAACGTTTTTGCTATTAACGTCTTTGCTACCGTCAAAAGCACTCACCTCAAGCTTTCATATTATGCGAGCGATGAAAAGGCTACAAATGAAAGATTTTGCTACATATCAGAAGAATAGGCCATTTCTTCAATATTTTAACTAGTATATCTCACAGTTTTCCAGTATTCAAAATGTTTGCTCAAGAATGTTGTACATGTGAAAAGACAAGGCTCTCCTTGTGTTTGCATTGCAACCTGGTGAGGGAACGCCTGCAACATGCTATGTCAGCTATCTCAATCAGCTATCTCCTTGCTAACAATGCAAAACCGCGTATGTGAAGCCGCGGTCTGGATGCCTAAATTAACTTAGCCATGGCACCAGCACCTGCACCCCAGTATAGGATGTCGCTGGCCATTCAAAAATATTTTTGTGTGAGTGGCAGGCACCCTTAGTGCATTTTTTTTCTGCAGTAATAGCTCAGTGTCCAGAAATACTACATCTGCAGTGGGTCTTTTTTTAGACTATAGGGGGATAACTTCCATACTCGAATAATTTTTTTGCCTCCCTTCCAAAGAATTCCTGTTCGTTAGGAGGTGTGTTAGTACCCCATTCTACTGCTTAGAATCATTGTTTGCTCGAAAAAGGTTACTCGCTTGCACAAGCTACGTTAATTCGTACAGCCTGCTATAAGATTAATTTGTATTTTGTTAGTGGGGAGTGTAGTTTTTGTGTTCGGCTTTATGTGATAGTTGTTTTAAAACCTTTAAATATATGTATTCTTGTGCCCGCTCGTCACGAATCGCAGCCAGAAACAAGGAAAAGCGTATTTACTACACTAGACGTGGAGAACGGACCACCATGCATATTGTGTCGTTGGCGGGAAACAACACCAAATTTATGCACTTTCATCCTATGGCCCTATGACGTACTTTAATAGAATAGAACAATAAAAACTTTAGGGCTAAATTAAATGCACGTGTATAAGAATGTGGCCAGGGTGTGTAAAGATCGGTATCTTAGGTAGCTTTTCCCTACATCAGTTTTCTATTAAGACAGCGCCAGTATACATGGGGCACGCTACGTACCGCGATTTGACTTATTTTTAGGGGTGTGCGAATATTCGAAATTTTCGAATATATTTCGAATATTATATTTTTAGTATTCGAATTAGATTCGAAATCCAGGTGTTCGTGTTGTTTCGAATATTCGACCCGACGCGAATATTCGTATCTAGCGGAGCATTCATTGTGAGCACCGGCGTGCATTTCGGTCCGCAAACCCTATCGACAGATATATAACAACATGGCGGCGCCTACACGGATGGAAAATTCTTTCTTCCTCCAAGGGCCATGCCGTAGCTGACTGCGCTGGTGAGCTTTTTTGTGGCTATACCTGCGAAGCTGGTATAGTCAGAGCTGTGCACGAAGTACCTCGCCATACGTGCCAGGTCAGTGCCAAGTGAGAGGGCATTTTCTGTGGCTGGAGGAGTGGTTTCAGTTAGAAGGGAACTACTTCTGTCTGACCATGTGGTGCAGCTGGTTTTCCTTCACGACAACTTTTTACGTCATCCCAGCAACGCGCTTTTGTGCTGATGGCAAGTTAGCCTTAATCAATGCTGTGTATTAGCCATCTTCTCTGATATTTCCACTCATCTAAAAATAATGTTCGAGACTTTGATACTTTTTGTGCAGCCACACACACACCTTTTGTGTTCATTTAATCATCGATAGTTGAACTGTGATGTTCTTGGGTGCCCAAATAAATGTTTTGTAGTGATTAAATGCGTCTGTCCTTGATTATTCGATATTCGATTCGATATTCGGAACTAAGTATTAGTATTCGATTCGAATTCGAAAAGTTTGATATTCGCACACCCCTACTTATTTTCTAACTTCTTGGCGTGTTTAAGCGCAGAATCAATTTTTCACAGCTCTTAATGACCACACTCTCTTCTACATTCGGCATTTCATTTAGAAAGAGAGTTCCTGCTTGATCTGGCGGGAAAGAAAGATAACACAAAATAACTGGACTATATTTTATTTCATTTCAAAAATTTGCACTTTAAAACTATGGACATTTGGTGGAATATTATCCGGCACAATGCATTAGCACTCTTGCTAAGAGCGACCAGTCGCGTTTCCGGTTGCAATTCATTGACCAACGGCTCACAAAGTTTTTCAAGTTTTCCTTCATACTATTCCGGGCGAATAATATCCTCATTCATGCGCCCTGATTGAGTCGATACCTATAGAGATTTCGGCACCTATTTTGAGGTACTTGCCTGTTAATCGTAGACATTGAATAGGCATAGTTTGGGAAAGATGTGTGAGAGACTTCCCTTGCAAACAACCCTTGACCTTCTAGAGCTGGTACTTTACACTCATCATCATGAAAGCTTCATGAGATGAAGCATAGAATTAAGAGCCATGAACAGTTAGGACGCTTGAATGAGTCGCCGCATGTACCACAACCACGTAAAAAAAATTAAAAATGCTCGACAAAAAAAGACGACTGAATAACCGTTCCAGCTCGGCCATGGGACGAAGTACTCAGGTTCACAGTATAGTTCCCTGAATGGGCATAAAGGTCTTTGTTAGGCACCGCAACCTCCGTTCACTGATCTTCATAGTCGGTACAGTTTTATTTCTTTTTTATGAGCACCACAAAACAACAAGCCACATCCCATGGCTTGGAGTGTTTGCCAATAAAGACTGAGGAAGCTTCTTGTCGGTTTAGAACAACAAGTGGAAGCAAGAAATAGATAAGCAAAAATTGAAGACGTCCTTGCTGCCGGGGTGATGGCTCCCGTAAATTTCTAGGACTACGTTCTTCAGTCTCATTGCAACTCCACAAGTCTGAGCAAGTTTCAGAGCTGCATCAAAGCAGTATTCTAAGTCCTCAATATCAGCGCTTCGCGGAAAAAGATCGATCGGCGTACCTTCCACGTTTCCTGAAAATGTTGGCAATCAGGCAGACGATCTTCGAGCGACGTGCACTGCGGTCGTCTGGCGATATCTGATTCGCGAATTGAAGGTTGGAAGCGCACGTATTTCCTTTCAGATAAGGCGCGGCAACACGTTCTTCGTGGCACATATTGATGAAAGAAGACCTTGCAGAGCGTCTTGAAGTCGGTCCAGAGGAATGGTCAATACCCGCGCATTGCTGATTGAAGCATCGAGTAGCACGGCAGCCAAAAGACGATCTATGGTTGGTTTGTTGGTAGTGTTGCTTTGCCAACCAGGAATGCGATTGCAAAGTCTGCTAAATAAATGATGGCGTAATATCTCTGACGCTTTTTCATTTTCTGATATCAGTCCCCTAAAAGCGCACGTGTATTGGAAATATACTGATTGTTCATTCACCTTTGAAAACTTTAAAAGGGCGCAAACACACACGACCACAAAGTACAAGAGACGAGACACAAGCGCCGTCTCTTGTACTTTGTGGTCGTGTGTGTTTGCGCCCTTTTAAAGTTTTCAAATATGAACCAACTTGCCCAAAAAGAAGTGTTAATGTTCATTCACCGTGGAATAAAATCTAGGAAGGCTTTTTGAGAACAGAAAGCCGCCGGGCGAGAAGTACTTGTAGGGGTAGAAAACTTGTCAAGTTGCACGGTTGAGCGACAAACCTTATTTCCAAGCTTCAATTTCAAGGTTCAAATTGCTAGGCTTTGATAGACAACAGTTCGGAAAAAACGTACACTCAGAACAAAATATTTAATTTGTTCCCTTAGTCGTATGTTTTGTAACTTTGTAGTTAGTGGTGACAGCAGACATGTAAGCGATGCGAGATTGGGTGACAGGAAAAGGGAAGAAGCTTCCTTCTCGAAACGAGCAAATAAAAGCGGTCCAAGCAATCATTAGTTAGTAATACTTCAAGCATAACAAACGTCTAGCAACCATTTCGCCACGTCACATGGCATGGAAGTGAAATCTAGAACTCAAGCTTGCCCCTGACTTGAACTATGGTAGTTCCATCATTGAGAAAATTATCAGCGCGTGGACTGCCAAGGCTAATAGTAGGTTATGCTGATAAGATCAAATTTTAAGCTACTATTTTTGATATTTTCTTTACAACACTAGCATTTTCCACGTTTATCTTTTCCGGTACACCCGCTTGCCCATTTCGGTGTGTAGGCAAAGTTTCGAATGATGTTCAAGTAGAAATGCAGTTTACTGAGCCTTGTTGAACAACATGGTAGAGGAACGACGCAACCTTTTTGTACACTAATGCATGACAGACATTGACGGCGAGCGGGGACGGCCGAATGAAATTTATTTATTTAAATATCTTTTGTTAGCCGAAAATTTGTGTGAAAGATGAGTTATAACGAAGAAGTTCACACGGTCAAAAATAGAAGAAATTAAGAGCAATGCAGAAAACAAAAATGTATCGTTAGGGAGCATAATCTGCGCAAGCGCTCATAAAGGTTTACGATAACTGATGCAGGGGGATAGAACAAGGAGGATAATTACAAAACAAAAAAGCTTGAGGGAAATTAGGTTGATTGTGACCGCGAGTCTTGTCAAAAATATGCATCAAACATGACTGATCATAAAGCAGTCTTGAGTTACGCTTTGTGTGTCAGGGGGAAGGAGTCTTTCATTTGACTTCCCATAAATTACATATTCATACAGGCGACATGAATGGCCAGTAGAGCGACATATTTTAAGAGCACAAAGTGAAAGCTTTTGTTTGATGTCGTGACGTTTGTATTTCGGTCATATTTGGGCGAACAAATAAGCGACCTGTCCTGCTTTCCACTTTTCCATACATTTTAATAAATAATTTAATATGGCGACTGCATCGATAGCTCGAATTCTACCTTACGGCGGACAATTTTTAGATATGCAAGTTTGCTTATAAGAGTAGACGAGTTTCAGTGGCTACGGCCTTAGATGTCAAAGTGATGGTGATGCTTTGGCGATGAAGCGGGTTAACGATGGCAAGTTACAAGTTGAGAAGGAAAAAGTTGCAACAGGGCAGAAAGCTGAGCTAGTTGGTATACATTCATTGTGAAAAACCCCCATTGTGTTCCCTCTGTGTCATTGTTTGTTAGCGCCTGGATTTTTCACATTGAAAAGGAAGCCAAGATACTGCTATGAATGAACTCTTTATACAGCACTGTTAATAATAAAAAAGAAAGCTTGAGTTCCGTTATTTACGCACAAAATGTTTTATTACCATCTAATAGAGTTCAAAGTGATATGTAGAGAAAGAAATGCAGCTTTATTTTAAACAACATCGAAAAACGATGACAGCAGCGCCGTGCAGCATATAAAGTGAAAGCAAAGGAGAAAAAAGTTACGCAGCTAACACTGTTCGAAAACATGTGCTGTATACAAAAATATAATATGTTTGCAATAAAGCTCGTCGCATTTTGCTTTTCGGCCAAGTGTTTATATTTCTTGCTAAAATTTCTAGGCAGTAAAAAGGTTGCAGCAAAACCGCGTGCAAAATGGTGGCAAGGGGGAAAAACAAAACCTGCGGGCGCTGATCGGAAATGCTCTGGGAAGCTGTTTATGGACTAAATAAGGTGAAATACCTTTGTAAACATGCTGAATAAAAAAAATGAGCTTTAAATTCAATGCTCTAACTTTAGCCACCTTACTAGCACCAGCGAGTTCTAAAACAAGCAACAACCAGATCACCTTTCCCGCTATATGGTGTAGACGACTTTGTGGCTGAGGCTATCGCTGTTTCCTGTCTGAGGGCGCAGACAAGCATCCTTTAGTACGAGAGTTTCGGGTCACTGCCGTCATAATAGAAACAAGGCCGCGTTCAGGCGAAAAAATTGTAATATTAGTAAATGATAGCGATTACGAAGATGCCGTACACGGTTTTTGCCGCCTGTCGAGAATGCGTGCATGCTTATTCTCGCTTAACTAAGGAGCGCATAAAGCATATCAGCTGGTAATAGTGTCATAGACGTACAGTCGAGGACAAAAGTCAGCGCACCACGTGTTCCTCAAACGAAGCCGGTATCTCTGCCATTAGCCAGTGGCTGGAGACACCCCTTCTGAAGATCAAAGTAAAAATTTTTGTCAACTCCATAAGTGTGGTGTCCAGTCGCCGGCTAATAATAGAGAAATCGGTTCCGTTTGAGAAACAGGTGGTCCGCAGACTTTTGTCCCCGACTGTACATTCTATTGTTTATTGGCAGTTTTTCGACGAAGAGTTTGATTTATGGTTTATGGGGATGAATGTCCCAAAGCGAGTTCGCGTAAGAGAAACGCCGTAGTGGAGGCCTCCAAAAATTTAGACCTTCTGGGGTCCTTTAACATGCACTGGCATCGCATACTACACGGGCCTCTAACATATTGCCTCCATCGAAATGCGACCACAGCAGCCGGGATCGAACCCGCGTCCTTCGGGTCAGCAGCCGAGTGCCACAACCTCGGTGGCTTACGAAGATTTTTAAAGGTTTTCGGTGTTTAGGGGAACGCAAATAACCTTGTGTTATAAGACTCTCTTTACCGGACGATGAACGTCCGCGTATGTGTACGCGCTCCGATCCTGAAGCTGGTCTGACAATCTAAGAAGGTTTTCGGGACAAGAACTTGTCCGGATGTGCTCCAATATTTTTTAATCGTCATCAAAGTCAAACAATAGAAAGTTAAAATGATGCATTTTACACTAAGTAGCAACGCACATCAACTTTATGTATGACATAGAGGTTAGGAAAATCAGGAAAAGAACGAGTACCTTAAGCACCACGTGAACCGAGAGCACTCTGTAGGACAACTGCCCGTTCACTTTAAAACTTTATTTCTAGATCATCAGCCTCTGTCCTCTCTTGGGCACATTTGAGCGCCTTTAGTTGTGTTATTTTTCCAAGTTGAAATATACGCACAACATCTAAAGCAGAAGGTAGCGTGCAGGTTAGCATGCCATCGTCGGACCTTAGTTCTGCTCAACGCCACCTGCAATAAAATCAAAATGCCATGCAGCGATGCGACAGCGATGAAAGGGACAATGCTTGCTTCACGATGTCAAACAGCTCTTCTCGGCACGACAGTGAAATGCGTAAACGGTATTTTTTTCGCAATCTACACCAATCTGGTGACTGACCAATGCAAGTATCACTGGTTAACGTACTCTCCGGGCAAGGATGTAGTACACAGGGGAGGCGAGTAACGTCTTACGTTAATACCCCGCGTTTTTAGCTCCTGAGCCGAACGTCGCAGAGCCATGTATATCTAGGCGTGCAAAATGAAAGCCGTCGGTCTTTGCGGAGAGAAGGCCTGCGAATCTGATAGCAAAGTATGGGTTTCCGAGGTGCTGGCAAACAAAACCAAAATGTTTTAAGGAAATATTTCGCAGTTTTGAAACACCGGGAGAGTAAGAATGACTTTTTGCTTCAGCTGCGCGGCTACCGTCACTAGTACTTATCTTGAGCGGCGCAACTAATTGGATGATGAGATGTAACACGAACACAAGCACGCGCGAACACGCATAAATAAACGCAGTCAACGCAATTTTTTTTTCAGATATGTCTGTGCCATTCCGATTGAAAAAAAAAACGCTTATATAGATGTCTGGTGCAGCACCCATTACCACTTTTCACACTTTATTCATGAAAGCGATCCCAGCCGCGGCGGCTAGAATTTCGTTGGAGGAGAAATTCTAGAGGCCCGTGTACTGTGCGATGTCAGCGCACGTTAAAGAACCCCAGGTGGTCGAAATTTCCGGAGCCCTTCACTACGGCGTCTCTCATAGCCTGAGTCGCTTTGGGACGTTAAACCCCATAAACCAACCAAACCATTCATGAAAGTTTAGATTTGTATCAGGAGGTTTAACATTCTAAAGCGACTCAAGCCGTAAGGAATGCCGTGGTAGGGGGCGTGGAGCAATTTCTACCACCCGCTGGACTTTAACGTACACAGCAATTGCTGAGTACACGGTCCTCTAACAGTTAGTCTTCATCAAAATTTGACCACTACAGCCGGCATCTAATCAGTGTAGTTCGGGTCAGCACCCGAATACACTAACCACTGAGCCACCGGGACGACTTCTAGCTATAAAAGGAATTCCGCTCATTGTCTGCACAATTTTAAATTTAAATATAGAATTAAACAACAAGTGCACAGCTAGCAAGTCATGTTGATCAATTGTGCATTCATCCAAAAATTCTAAACTCTTGAAATAGAAAGCACCTGAGGGACAATGCGTAATTATAGCGCTGTGCTGTCTAGAACAAAAAGTTTTGTGTAAAAGTTGGAACGAAGCTTGCTTATTGTCGTAGAATAGAGCGATTTAACAAGAAGGAAGAAAAAATATTAGTTTTGAAACTTTGTAACAGCCCGCGCCTTGGAAAGGTTGTACAGAGTGGCACATGAGCGCGTATTGGTCTATCATAAACGCTATATACTGGCCATATTACCAGCTTTGGCAACGTACATTTTCCTTCAATCGGTAACGTCACCTTTGCATGGGAGACTCATCTGCAATTCAAGCTGCATAACAGAACATCATACACATGGCTTTGTTCTTACATTACTAAACAGGAGAACAGAGAAAAATACGAGGCGTGAGGAGTGGCGGCACAATCTGCGAGAATAGACCAGCAACTATTTTTTATTGAAGTAATGGCAGATCAAAAAACAGATAGAAACAGCCAAGGATATTGGGTTAGTAGAAGCGTACTAGAAATATTTGTCGCCTCCCGTCTAAAAACACCCGTTTGTTTTCAAACAGGCCGACCGAAGGTTGGGGGATGCTATAATCGCTAATTATACTAGCGTAAAAGGCTACAAGAGATTTGCCTTCTTCTCCGCCTTAGCCCGCTCAAAGAGTGCTGCGAAACAGCGTGTCGAAACACAACGCCGACAGTTTCGATGCCTGTGCTCAACCAGTCAATAAGCAGAAGCAATGTGTGCGCGCACTGTGTGTAACTTACCTGCCTCTTTGGGTCATGGAAAATGCATTTTACACCTAAGCCGCTGTTACCGACGATCCTAATGGCGTGTCCAACAACTTTGCTGTCCTAACACGCTGACTAGAGCGTACCAAGCAGTAAAGCCGCGCTGGACTTCAGGCCGTTACAACACCGGGTATCCCTGTTACGTCAGCTGCTCTCACACGGCATGAGCAGATCATTATTGATAAGATTATCGCCGATACACCCTACACGCCAAACGTCATCCGCAAATGGCTTACCGGCCCTCGCTGGCATCATGGGCGGAATGTAGACGTCATGAAGTGCCCGTACTGCGGTTGTATGTGCCGTGCTGACCTGTACCATGTAGTTTGGCATTGTTCAGAGTTCGCAACGGACGCGACAACCTCGTCGCCAAGTACGGGTTTCCCGCCGATGACGAGGTATCTCGCGCGTTCACGAGAGCGGGCGCGAGCGGCAGATATTAGCAAATATGGTAAGGCAAGTGGCCTCTACAAACAAGTGTAGCTCGTGGGTCGACCACCCGAGCCGTCCCCTCATGTATCAATAGGTCCCTACTTTTCCCTTCTTAAAAACCCAATTCTCCAACAAACGCCATTGAGCCTCCCTTTCTAAATTAACAGCTAATTCATTCATTCATACAGAGCATGCGTGGCACAGTGCATGAAATAGCTCTCATCCTGCGTTGCACAGGCTGGATTGCTTGACCAGTCACGTGATATATGCGAGAACAAGACAGAAAGCTTATTCGGAGCTGAAAACACTGAAATCAAGAGTACTACCAGGAATTCGGCTGCTGCACCTGCTTCTTAACAGCATTGATTAACACTCTCTGATCTACGAGAAGTAGTATTCAGAGACGATAGACACGAGAAGCAAACAAAAGGTACAGTGTATTTGCCTAGGTGGTAAATGCCACGTTTGGAAACAATAGGTAAAAACTTTCATGCAAACATGTCGTCATTTATGTCCATCCAAAGGTGAGTATCGTCCTTCGTGCAAATGCCACTGTGTCGTCGATAGCTTGTCGGTCGATAGAAGAATCAGAAAGTGTATACAGGCACAACTGTGGATGAAGGAAACAGTTGGTAGCTAACAAATGAAGACCTAGAAAAACTCTTGCTATTGGGTTCACGAGAGATGGACCTTTCGCCCAAAGAATTTCGCTATATCTACATAAGAAATGAAAATATCTTTAGCACAATCTTTCACTCAGCGTTCCAAAATTCTCACAAAGCCATGGTTTCGCACAAAACGAGCATAGCGTATTATATCAAGCATCGAAAAAAGCCTAAAAGATAGCCAACTCCCCCATTCTGAAATTTCAGAATTTGTAAATGTCAATTGATGAGGGATACGTCCTATATATTGGGACAGAGCTATTTCGCACAAAAAAGTTAAGCAAGGTCTGGTTATTTTAAATCTGTGCTATGTTCCTTTTGAAATCTTTGGAAATATCGCTCAGAGAAAATGGATACTCAAAGAGACGAATTTTTTATTGCGAGCGAAAAATTGTTTCAGGACATAACGAGATACGTGTAATGAAATGGAGTACATAGATCTCTGAAACTGACAATATTTCCTGGTATTGCACGGTACTGGTCATGGCTCACCCGAATATATGCAAACTGTACGAATAAGTCATTTGGCAATATGAAGTGGCACAGTTATAAAGGTGAATTGTTTCAGATATATTCTTGCACCTAAGATTTTACACAAATTTTGAAAATACAATTTTTGAGTTAGAAGGCTGCTTTTCTCGGCATAGCATTGTCAGAGTTGTAGTACATCAGAATACACCTAAGACCTCCAGACTAGCAGGCTGGTTAACTAATCTGAGTAGTTAACTTCTTAGCTATTAGTGTTTGGCTCCTTAATTATTGAGAGGCGTATGGCCCACCGTAAGTAATATCCATATAAGTTTTTATAATTTCGAAAACGCGGGCACCCTCGTCGCTGTGAACCAGCTAATTTTGGCTATTTCGACGTATTACGTTCAGTGGAGAGGTTGCTTTGCCTGCAATCTTCTTGAAAGTGCCTGTATTTTGGAGCTATGTAGCCAAACTTTCGGGGGCACAGCGGCCAGCGTAACCGCGCATTCGAAATTCTAAACAGTGATATGGATATTACTTACGATGACCTGTGTGCCTCTAAATAATTGGTTTGGTTTGGTTTATGCTGTTTAACGTCCCAAAGAGACTAAGGCTATGAGAGACGCCGTAGTGGAGGGCTCCGGAAATTTCGACCACCTGGGGTTCCTTAACGTGCACTGACATCGCACAGTACATGGGCATCTAGAACTTCTCCTCCAAAGAAATTCAACCGCCGCGGCCGGGATCGAACCCGCGTCTTTCGGGTCAGCAGCCGAGCACCATAACCACTGAGCCACCGCGGCGGCTCCTAAATAATTAAGGAGCCTAACAGTAATAGCTACAAAGTTAACTATTCAGTATTAGTTAACCAGCCTGCAAGTTAGCATGTCTTAGTTGCATTCTGAAGTACTACACCGCTGACAGCGCTATTGCGAGAAAAGCGTTCTTTTAACTCAAAACGCCTATTTTTAAAAGTTGTGTAAAGTCTTAGGTGAAATACCCTGTATGCATAGCTTCTTTTACTCTAAGCTTATCAATACTTGTTGTTTCTGATTACGAAATGTTATCTGCAGAGAAATATGAGTGTAACTAGCATTAAAATCAATATTTAAACGCCCGCCGCGGTGGCTATGGTGGTCGACTACTGACTGAAAAGACGCTGGTTCCATCCCGGCCGCGGCGCTGAAATTTCGATGCAGGCTAAATTCTAGAGGCCTGTGTACTGTGTGATGTTAGTGCATGTTAAAGAACCCCTGATGGTAGAAATTTCCACAGTCCTTCATTACGGCTTCCCTCATAGCCTGAGTCTCTTTGGGACGTGAAACCCTCATAATCCATAAACAATTATTTAAATGCTACAGTCCAACCGAATGGCTCCTAATCACGACAACATCTTTCATCGTTCACCAAGCATTATGGATTTTTCTAAACCAGTACTGTCATGCTTGTTTACACATTAAGAAGAATTGACTTTCACTTGAACGCCACCCAAGGTAATCAGGGTCACATACGTCGATTGTGCTCTCTTCGAAAGATAGGTACAAGCAAATTATATATCAAGCGAAATTCAACTTTACAAGGAAGTGAATTTCAGGACCTGTTTTCTTCGTTACTCTTTGAAAGCGTGCCCGAAACGCTCGATAACTTCGTTCCTTACACAGAACATGAAATGTTTTTTGATCGCAAAATGAACTCTGCTTTGGTTAGGTCGCATTGTCTGAACATGGCGTTTTAATATTAGGGTTCCTATGCACACGCAGCAAAGAAAGCATAATAATGATTGAAGGTTGGCTTGCTTTCTTATTTGACCGTTAATAACGTGGATCCTGCTCGCGCAAAACGGCTACGTGCAGAGCTTGCAATAAGGCAGGCGGGCGTTAATTGCAAAACACCCAATTAACGCCGTTGAAACACAAGCGCGAAAGCTTAAAAAATTACGAACTGCCGAACTGCGGCCTGACAGAGTCCACAGAGCAGCCAGTGACGTACAGTACAATCAACTGTAGATGCATGTTCGGAGAAAAGAATTTAAGAAATAAGCAAAATTATATTTATTTTGACGTTTTAGTTCGTGGGGTTAATGGAGCGGCGCTCGGGTTTCATCCTGCTAGGAATCACTACTGGGGAAGGAAATGGGCGAAGAGGCGAAGGGAAATTTTCACTGCCAATATCTTAGGTTTTACAGCATTAATTCCAAAATATTCAAAGCATTACTTCCAATATAGAGCAGCTAATTTCAACACGAAAAGTTTACTCTGCACTTTTCAAACAGTTACTGGGAGTGCCTGTACATTTATGTAAGCTTTCACGGACTTTCTTCAAATATTCACCGAGACGCGTTAACAAATGCGTCTTTATAAACGCTCACCTACCTTTGAGTGAATTGTGTTTGATCAAGTTTGAACGGCACAGAAATTACACCGAAGTTCTATTTCTCCATTCTTGGTGAAGCGCTGCTGATGCAACCACATCACGATGGGGTGACAAAGGGTGAAATATTGACCAAATTTACAGTAACCTGTACAGTGTACCTTCGCGATCTAACAATGCGATATGTTTTGTGCAGTTTCATCGTTGGAATTTGAATAGTATCAGAATCGATTAGACAGTGAAATACAAGGATTCAGAATTGTAACAGATGCAGAACTGGAATCGATCTGCGAGTAAAAGTAGGTTGCTATCTAATTTTCGCAGCATCAATCCAGTTGATCGCGTCTAAATTTTTTAATTGTCGTCATTTATTTTCATCTTAAATTTCTTATTAAGGACATTACATAAAGGGTGGGGAGAGAGACGCCTATAATCTCCAGCGGCCGTACGTAAGCATAAAAAACAGTAATGATTAGAAGAAGAAAAAGATTGACCATTATAAACAAAGTGATAGGAATGGGAGGTAATCGAGTCAAAGCAAAACAAAAAAAGATGAGAAACCACGTACCAATTCATAAAAACCACAAGTAATGCAGGAATGCAGGAAATTGGACCATTGTAACGAAACGTTGAATAACTTGTTTAAATACAGAAAAATTGCATATAAAATAGCAGTATAAGGAGATCGGTTTGTTAGTATAGAGCGCATGAGGAAGCAACTGCTATAGTCAAAGGTTTGCAGTTAGTAGCTGCCTAAATCTGGAGGAGTTAGTCCCCGTAACAACACTTTTCTGAATTTTATCCAATTCTGTTATGGCAATCTGAAGGACAAATTGTTGAACCGTTGGCTGCAACCCAAAAAAAGCGCTTGCTGAAAGGGGAAAATGAGCGGCGAGTTGAGCGTGAAGCAGCAGTCAGCAAGTTTTCGCGAAGTGCAACAAAGGTGGGTGAACGTTTCCAATAAAGGTTCTTCCGCCAACGGAAAGCCATACTTTTTCTTCAAAATGCTTGCATGTTCGCCCTGTGATTAAATCTGGCCTAATAAGTTCGCACCCAACGCATCTCTTCTGAAGAATATCTTTTGGCTTCAGAGCAAAACAATTTCCAGTTGTTGTACGCGAATTCCGCACGCTCTAAAACCATCCATCTGTGATAGCGTCTAGGGGGGTGACTGAAACTAATGACGAAACGATCCACCTTGTGTATCAAATACACGCGGTGGCTAACAGTTTCCACAGGTGCGACCTGTGTTCAGAGGGTTAACGTGCAAATATGTGGCAGAGAAATATACTGACATTTATGTCAAAAGTTTATACTCACAAGTCCTTTTTCTCCAGCTTCCTTATAGGCTAGTGGAATTTTCAAGTCCACGTAAAAGCTAGCGCTCTGGAAAAGAAAAGGCTAGATGGGTACCCTTAATGTTAAATATATGGTAATGCGCCGCAGCTTGCGTAATTTATGTGCCCCAAAAAGAAACACAACTTGGGGGCCATCCTAACAACATTCTTAAAGAAGAAAGTGCGTTAGTGTTTATATTGCCTGCTATGGTCTCTCCAATGTGTGGCTGTTCTTGTTATTTTCAACAAAAAACTCTGGTTGGGACCGGTTCTAGCGCATTAATGGTATGCACTACTCACCATCTTCTATAATTCTAGCACCTTGCATTGGATGATCAATAGCAGTTATGCTGATCCGAGCCAGTGAACTACCTTATTCCACTAATCCTACTAATCTACTAAGATCTATTTTCTGCGGTGGGCCAACATCAAAGATTTGAGAAGTAAACCCAGTCCTTCAAGTTTTTCGGTGCCCTCTGATTCGTCCGCTGATGGTCACGTAGCGTTGATGACGTCACGCCCACCTTAATCACATTCATACATCGCGGGAAGTCTTAATTCTTTTACTGGAATGGTAAGGCAACGGTTAAGAGCAGCGCTACTGCCCAGGTAAAACAACGCCAGCAGTGGCTATTGCGATACACAGGTTGATGTTCCCGAGCTCCCGCATAGTGTGTGCCATACACCACGGCGGGTAGGGGGTATTGCATCGAATTTTCATGAATTAACATCAATTAAATTCATTGCAACATGCTATGAGAAGCAGCCAGGTAGCTTACAACCCGGTCGGCAGTTTTCCACGTGTCATGCGGCCAGCTTATGATGACTTCACAAGGCCAACTCCGCCACTAATGGAATCTCGTGGCAGAGTAGCCGGAAGAGTAGCCGACAACCTAAATGCTGGCGCATTGAAACAAACATCACTTTGTCGCTTTAGTGAAGGCTTATCAGTGACACTAAACGCTCTAGTGCGGCCCCAAATTCTAATGCGAGCCCCCACTCCCCTGGACCAAATAAAAAAAATAGCGCTTTCTAGGGCGTCCTTACTGTCTATGTTTTTCGGGAAGAAAAACTTTCCTCTAAAGAGTGCGTTTCAGCTTATTGTGTCCTCATAAGCTTCAATTTCGAAGTGCTGAAGTTTGTATTTCTTAGTCATACACACTACACCTTTTGCCACCACAGTTAGCCAAGGTGCATTCCTGGGGGTTAGTAGTGGCTGCGGCTCGCCTAAGCATTTTATGCTTACAGGCTACGTTCTGCCCCCACGAGTGGAAGAATGGACAATTTTCAAATGTTCCAAGGGCACCTCTTTCTCTCTTGTATCTTTCACTCCACCTTCCTTCTTTCCTTTACGGCGCAGTTCAGGTGTCCTCCGAGATATGTGAGACAGATACTGCGCCGTTTCTTTCCCTGTTTCCAGAGCTTTCTGCTGTTTCTAAAGCTTCCATGCTACGGAGATGCTTGTGACCGTGCTTGTCTTCAGCTTGCCGGGCCTACCACCGTCCGCCTTATCAGCACACACCAGTTGTCCACGGCTACACCTTGTCGTTCATACCGTAAACGGCTCTCGCTGCTAAATCTTCATGAACATTAATGAGCCGTTCAGCCACTGCGGCCACTCTTTGGATGAACTGCAACACCCACCGTTAGTGATCGATGCTAAAACCATGAAACCGGGTTTCAAAGCTGATATCACAATAAAAATGAGGCGATATGACTTACAACCACATACTAGAAAATTGGACTTCCGTTGTAGTAACACTTATCGAGGAACCACTACACTAATCTCACGCTTGCCTCTGTAAATATCTAGGTTTTTTTAAAGAAATCTTCAATATGCTCCTGCCAATTTCTTCAAACTTGCGTTCGTCTTTTTAATGTGTCGTCAAATGCAATACACATCTGATATACGCGGTGCCGACAAACCTTACGTCATATAAAACACTAGTTGTCTGTAAAACCTCCCGTTACGTTTCTACTTAATTTCATTTTTTTATATTTAATGCACTGAAACACACTCGCGTCATACCATTGTCAATTGTTTAAAACACGCACTCAGCTTTAGAAACTGTCTTCCCCCGAAAACTTGCACATCTTCCACTTTTTCACTCACTTTACCATCAGTAACAAGGCACCCATGTGGGCTAGTTGGTGTACATCATACATAACTTCACCAGCGAAAGAACGAGACACGTCCTGTGTCCTGTGCTCTTCTTCTCCTCGTGTCTCGTTCTTTCGCTGGTGATCACAAAAATGAACAAGGGAGGGGAAAACCTCAGGTTGCTAGAGCCAACGTTTCGACAAGGGGACTTGTCTTCGTCTGGGCAAAGCGTTCATCATTGGCAGGGATTAAATAGGGCCTTCGCTCCGAGGAGGAAGGCCCCGGGGGTGGGGAAGGAAAGTGGTGTGAGAGGGGATGCGTGTCAGGAAGGGGAGGGAGGTGAACCTTGATTCGTTAAGCTGCAATAGTGGAAAAACTTATATCCGGGGGGTGTGTAATGAAAAAAGGCTTTGAAGGGGCTGCGACGGGGGGAGGCGCTGTAGGACCTGAGAAACTCAGATAAAGTTATGTCTTACCATCAGTCATCGCTTCGTAAAGATTTATTTCACGAATATGGCGCCATTTCCATAAGCGATGGTCACTGTTAGAAAGTTAAGCGCAACACCTGCGACCGACCTGTTCACCCATATACAGGGTCTGTTCTGAAAGTAGTAGGACTGTTTTTTTTCCTGGGCGAACGGGCGGACGATAGGTGGTCTGCGCGTGCAGGATTGTTGAAGGGGGATATCGGGAATACTGGGGAAAATCGGCAGTCGGCTCTCGGCCGTTGAAGACAGCAGGTCGCTTGTACTGTGAACCCCTGTCGAAACGTCTCGTCACGCAGAATCATAGAGCGTTTACTGGATCAGCGATACGCGATAAAATTTTGTGTAAATCTTGGTAAAACGGGCAAAGCGACTCACGACTTGATTAAGGAGGCACACGGTGAAACTGCCATGGGTAGATCAGGTGTTTTTTGAGTGGCACAAGCTGTTCCGAGAAGGTATGGAAAGAGTGGAAGACGACGACCGCTCCGGACTCCCTTCGACTAGCAAGACTAACGAAAATGTGTAGCGAGTGAAACATTTACTGCACACTGATAGTAGGATGAGTATCAGAATGATTGCTGAGGACTTGAGCATTCCTCAAACCCAAGTTTTTGAGATCGTGACAGAAAACGCAGCCATGAGGAAAGTGTGTGCGAAGTTGGTGCCGCGAGTGTTGTCAGGAGCAAAAGGCCAACAGGAAAGCGGTCCGCCAGGATCTTCTTCATCATGTGAATGAGGACCCCTATTTTTTGCCCAGCACAAGGCGGCAACGCTGCCTCAGCCCCCCTACAGCCCCGCCTTGGCCCCGCCAGACTTTTTTCAATTCCCGAGAATAAAATCGACGCTCAAGGGGAAACATCACGGATCGGTAGAGGCGGTTTAATAGGATGTGAGGAAGAAGCTAAACAGCATTGCGGTCCGGGCGTTCGTGGAGGCGTACGAAAACTGTAAAACTCATTGGCAGCAGCGTCTAGATGTGGAAGGGTGCTACTTTGAAAAATTCGAATCGCTTGGACTATTCTCATGAATAAGTTTTATTTCAAAAAATGAGCCCTACTACTTTCAGAACAGACCCTGTATTGTGCACGACCATCGACTAGAACTGTCAGCAACTTACTATCGGGGCCCTAGTCTGACAGGACTGAATTTAGAGAGGTAATCCGCGCTTTCACTACTAACGAAAGATACAGCACTAGAGGTGCAATCTCTTTTTACATTTTTATTGGAACATCCATCTGTTCGGTGTTGACTATACTCGCGCCGACCTCAGTTGCCAAGCTTTTCTGTATAGCTTAATGATTTACCTGCTGTCTCTATCGTAATAACTTGGGATATTTCTATAATTAATAATAGCTTAAATTCTTTCATAACTCAAAGTAGAATAATTTGGTTATCAGTTTTACACTGATACTAAATGATGATTTTTAATGGTTTCCTTATTTTGTACCAACGAAAAGTCCCTTCAGTGAGCTGAAAATAAAAATAAAGGAACAGTGCAATACGAAGTAAACTTCGCCGTTCTAACTCATAGCAAGCGTTAAATAAGAAAGTTGGGAAAATTTATTTCCCTTCTCATTATCATCATCCTCAGCCTGACTACGCCCACTGCAGGGCAAAGGCCTCTCCCATGTCTCTCCAATTAACCCTGTCCTTCGCCAGCCGCAGCCACCATCTTCCCGCAAACTTAAAATTGGCGTGTTGCATTACGCTGACCAAATTTTCGCGAGACTATGCGAGAGGGGAGTTTTATTCACTAAGCAGGGTTTCTATTGTTTGGCGAGCGACTGCAAATTACACTACCTAACCAAGATTACGACATTCGTTTTTGCATCTTTAGGCAGAGGTCAAGACCAAACTCTCTTATGGATATTTACAAAAGCCGCCTGCTCTTAGCAGTTTCATGACCATAGGTAAATTGACTGTATTCTTTTCTCTGTGCAAATAAAGCAAAAGTTGATAACTGGGATGAAGGGGGTAAAATCTGAAAAAAACTTATTTACCAGATGTGTAGACGCGGCTTTTGCCTGAAAAAAAAAGGCTGATGCTGCCTAAGATGTCGGGATTAAGTAGCTCAGAAACAAAAAAAAAACCTACTGGTTGGTAATCATTCTAGCATCAGTGCCGGCAACAGAACAATAGGGAATCAGAACAGTGAACTCTCACCTCGTTGCGAACTCCTGCGATATAACAATCTAAGAACTGAAATGTGAAAACAATACTTGTCATGTGCACACATTCAATTCACATCATATAAAGGTCACTTTTCATTACTGCTCTTTAAAGCTTACCCAGAGAGGATTTATAGTGATGCTAAGAACACGAAAAATTCAAAACGCGAAGTGAAACCGCATATACACGGCTCTCACTCGCAACAGAAATGCGTTGCACGAAACGCATATTACATATAGCGACATATATAAAATGCAGAAATTTACGGAAGAGGTCCGTGCATGGTTTTTCTTTTTTTGTTGCTTCAAAAAAACAGTGATGAAAAAGATAAGATTTTTTCAATGCACAAAACATCCTTTTTCTACAGCGCAAGAGCACCTTGTATAATGCAATGAGTTCGCTTTTAGCAATTTCTACTCTATCCACTCTTAGTTTTTATGAGTGAGAGAAAAGAATTGCGCTCGGCAATAGAGCGCACATGGTTATTTTCTTACAGTTCTTAAATGTTCCTTACCGGTTTATGGTCTTTCTCTTGAACGGCTTCTCTGCACTGATTATAAAATATGCAGGACAGCACAACGAGCTGAAAACACATATCTTACGTCATGAAATTGTATAAAGGAAA
This sequence comes from Amblyomma mixtum, assembly GCF_055824585.1. Lineage (NCBI taxonomy): Eukaryota > Metazoa > Arthropoda > Arachnida > Ixodida > Ixodidae > Amblyomma > Amblyomma mixtum. The sequence continues at coordinate 94,457,470 of NC_143015.1, read as the reverse complement.
AAACAGTTGTTCTGTGAAAAACTTCAAGCAAAGAGCGAAAGTGTTAAAGAGACAAACAACTTACTCAAGCTTCCCTTGAGATTACGACGGAAGCGGTAAGATTGTGCAGCAAATTGACTCACTCGGGTACTGAAGTATTGATTGGGGTATGGTTTGTGACATTTATTTTAAATTCCAAAAAGCATAAAGTGAGTTGAGGGTGTGCTCTGGGGCAAAAACTTGTCTCTATCGGTGCATGCAAGGAGATTTCTATATTAGGGTGAAATATAATATACCTGTTAAATTCACAGTAGTTATTCCTTCCAAATACTGTGTTATGCTTTAATACAATTTAAGTGCCCTCAATTGCGCTTCTTAAACAATAACAAATCTATACTCGAGCTCTAAAGCTCCGTTCCGTTTGCCCTTTTGAGGTGACAAAGAGATAGAGAAATACATCTCTACCGAGCGAACGGTACACAAGTCGGCAGGAGTAACAATGTTTGTGGATGTCTGCTGTGTGTGCATGTCCTTCGTAGGTGCCGGCACACCACAGCCATGTTGTTCTGCTTGTGCAGTCAGCGTGTACAAGGCCAAACGTCTGACATTTGCGGCTCAGCAAAAGCAGTTGCATATATGGACAACCATCGCAACTCTGAAGACATACCTCTACAAGCGGCGGCAATCAGTCCCCCTTCAAATACTTCCTTCACCCCCTAGACCATATAAAGCGATAAACACATTACTATGCAAGTTGGATAAGAGCCACTTAGGTAAATCGTCGTCCTAAATATCCATTCACACATCTGAAATCATACCTGTCTTTGCGATTCCCATCGAGAAAAATGGACAGATCGATGCGACAATACTTTCAATGTGTGCAACGGTGCCTGGTTCGACACATAAAACAGCTAATATGCCTCCCGGCGTAGACGCATATCTCGTTGACTTACGCCAGAACGAGCGCTTCAAGTGAGGCTGTAAAAGTTTGCGTGTCAAAGAAATTTGTCTTATGGACAAGCACAAAGGATAGAGTGTAAGAAAGTGCATGGGCGCTTTCGAGAACATAAAGCTCATGCGGCTTACAGCCTTAATGAGCTTCCAGTTGAGGCGTCGGTTCACCGCTTCGGTGTATCCACAGTCGAGCTTCGTTCCTAAGCTGCAGAAAGTGGATGTCCACGGTAGCTCAGAGGCAAAGCAATCGTTTCCTGACCGCAGGTTTGAAGCTCAATGACTGCTGCTCATTGTATACACCCTATTTACTTTCTAAGTTTTTGTTGGATTGCACTGTGTTTTATACTTATCACTTCAGGTGTAACCACACTTTGCTAAAGCTCCTGTGGAGGAGAAATACGTTTTTGCGGCATAAGCAGCGCGCGTAAAATTGCAACTTTGCAAATTGGTGCAATTGCAAGTAGGTGCTACACGGAACCAGAATGGTGTATTTACTATCTGGCGGTGGTAATCATGCCAGAGGTTTTTTTTATCTAGTTTTGGATTCAGAAGTAGTGATCGGGCTCACTTATCATTTCCAGAATCGGCGAACATAAATAGGCAATTTCAACAGCTGATACCTAAATTTTTCATTAAAAAGCTTCTAGGGTGGTCACGACCACTTGTACGGAAATAATTCCGGATTACTGTGGCTCCGTAGGAAGCTAGGCGGACGAAGTGGTGCTTTAAAACAGGTGCATTTACAAAGATTAATGACCGCTACATGTTGCCAACTAAAGGTTTTTGTGGCCCTCAGTATTTCCGCTCGAGATGTGTTTAATCGCATGTTCGGAGGCAGTCGAAAGGTGAATATTATCGCGAGTCAGAGGAAGTTACGTGATAACACGTCTATGTTGTTTCGTTTTGAAACTAAAATTACCATTATTTTATTTATTTATTTATTTATTTAAAACATACTGCAGTCATTGAAGACCAAGCAGAAGGGCAATACAGGTCATAAGTAAACGCAATTCAGCGCCACCATTAGCAAGCAATCACAAAAAAAACAAAAAAAACACAAGCAATCATAAGCAATCAACAGGTCAAAGCAGTCAAAGCAATCAAACGCGCAGCATGCAGTGCAAACACAGAAAAAGAAAGAAAAAGAAATGAATCAGCAAAAAGCGAAGAGTAACATCAACCCAGAGCTTTTCGTACTCGTTCTTCGAAAACATTTGCATCATGCGCGGAAAAAACTTCTATTGGGAGTGCATTCCATTGTGAGACAGTGCGCGGAAAAAATGAGTTCTTAAACCTGTTAGTACGTGCAAAGATTGGTTCCAGGTTGTAATGATGGGTGTGCCGAGTTTGACGACCCTCGAGTTCGACGATTCAAATGCTACGGTATTGAACACACTCGTTGGCTTTCTCAACGCAACACCGAAGCTCGTCTAAACGACCGGTACGCGAAGCAGACAAGGAGGAAGGAATTTAACTTTACTCTTGGGCATCCACTGCTGCCATGTAGCGATACTTGTTAGACCGGACAGATTCACTACATCCATTGCATTTGTTTCCATTACGGACTCTAAAGTTTCACACACATGACAGTAAGGGGGGGGGGGGGTCAGTAGTTTTTGGAGCAGTTCATTCGATTTGCTTTAAAAAAACTTTGCTCTAGGCATAGTTATGGAGTCATTCTACTGGGCACATGCTGAATGCGTTAATTTAGGAGGGGTGCAAAAGGTGGCAGTCGGAGTTCACCTTTTAAAGCATTTTCCCTCCGATAGCGGAAAATGGAATTAACGCAGCGTCAATACGCCTATCAATTTGAGCAAAGACACCAGCCTGAGGTAAAAGAACAATCTGAAAAAGGCCTCAAAGCTTAATTTGTGTTATATAGGTTCTGTACAAAATTAGTTTTGCAGAACAGGTAATCTAAGTAGAGATATGTGATGTAATGATTAACTTCAGTTCAACGGCAAAAAGCGGCAGGGTGGATTAAGAGGGGTGTTGAAGAGTAGTCCACATTTATTAAGGAAGCCCCATGACGCTTTGTGAAGAAAGCGGCGGAGAGCTGACCGACGCGTCAGCTCTGCGAGGCAGCCATGAACGTTCACTCGAAGCCTCTCACTTCATCGTCTTCTACACGCTGGCACGTGAGGTGGTGCTACAGGGGCATGATAATGCTAGATAAAACAGCTTCGCTTGTACTCTTCTGCCAACATCACATACATCTAAAGGATATGCCTGAAAACTCTGCATTAATGACTATATTTGGTAAGTTGGTGAATGTTCATTTTGTACCAAAGAAAGAACAGAGGCGCGAAACAAATCAAGAAAGACAGGACAAACACTTTTTCATTATTTTGCCCTCTGTGTTGCATCTGCACTGGTCTAACTGTAGTTAAAGTCTAAATTATTCATAAGTGACCTGGCAGCGGAACAACGGTCGCTGCTTTCGTGGCTGCTGTGGAGTGCAGTTGGATTCTATGCTGTATTTAGTCACGTAGAATTTCAGGAAACCTCCACTGCATGGTTGCATATTATCATCGAATCACTCGGTGACGTTTCTGACTGGGGTTCCTTAATAACGACAGTATTTCAACGGATAAATGAGAGGATTCTTCTGAAGATACAGGTTCGGTCAAAAGTTGCCAGGTCACATGGTCTGTTTTTGAGCAGTACAGCCGGGCAGTTACAACACCCTCGAAACTAAGAATATCTGTAAAGGCTAGAAGAAGTGTCGTTCTTGCCTCTGAGAACCTTGATGAATTTATCGGCTTTTTAATTGCCAGGGTATACCGACGAAAAGCAAGCAGAGCCTGTGACCTGGGAACTTTGGACAACTGCTCACCTCCTTCAGTTATTGTTACGTTGCCTCAAGGCCTTAGCTGAATGCCCAAGATTTTTCGGTTACAGCCGCAATATATACACTTACCTTATGCATCTTCTCAGGAGGGATGATTTTAGCAATAGTCACTATTTGATTGGAGCATTGACGCATTGCTTGCCCAAAAAGAGCTTTTGCACGAAAGAGCCGTGGTCCAATTGCTGAAAAATAACATCGAGAAAAAAACACATTTCTTCACGCCTCGACTGCTTTAAAAAAATTTGATTGCTTATAGAAATACAACTTCCGTCCAGAAGCGTACTTTACGTACCCAAAACGGTGTACGGTGGTGAGGAGAAGGACGCCTCATTGAGAACAAAGCAAAAGCCCAATACTGTTGCGCAATAAATAATTGAAAAGCCAGTCACTGCTTGCGGGAAAAGTGTGCTCAGCCTATAGCCTGGGAGAATGCTGGACGACACGGCCGCAGTACTATTAAGCATAAATTGCGTTTATGGCTCCCGTTCTTTATCAAACCCACAAGGTCGACAGAACAGGATAAAAAACTTGGATGATGCTCAAGCCTCGCCTTTAAGAGCGGAACGCGATAGCGCTATTGGACCGCCTCGGCACCCGCACGCAGGGAGGGAGGAGGAGATGGAGGGAGGTGGGATGATGCCAGTTGGACACTTACCGGCAGCCGCAGTCAGCAGAAGCCATCGGGGTGAGAGGATGGGGTGCCGCTTCCCTGCTGAACGGCGGCTGCTATCGGCAGCCGCGCGCGGGGAAGTGGGCGGAGGGTGTATAGCGGTTCCGCGCATTGGCTGAACAGAAGGACTCCGCCGCGGGTGGATTCGGTATTTTTCAGGAACGAACAACGCAGCGCAGCCGCGGCAGATTTAGACTGTGGCGACGGCGACAGCTACGATGACGACGGTTTTTCCGCCTCGTGAGGCTCGTTAACACTCTCGCATTAAAATGTGAAGTCGAAGCTGAAGGGAACTTTCTGTCCATGCCTTCGGAAAAGGCGCACCGCGAGCGGAGGAGCACCGGCGTCGTGGTGATCTTTGAAGCCTCTGCTATGACTACGCAGGTCTCCTTCCACCATAAACCTGTAGCACGGCGGTTGCATCTCATCGTTTGGAAGCCCTCACGACAACCGGCGGGAAATGTCTGAAACGAAGTGGTTGCCTTCTTAGGCGCCCCTGCATTGCGGTAACCAACAAACAGACGAGGGCATCTGTAACAATGAAGGCGGCAGAAAGGAGGCGGGCAAGGTTTGTGGACCATGACTGCCGAGTAGTAAACCGTGGATCTTCGGGTCGTGTTCTGCAGCTGCAGTATCGTGAAACAAGATTCAGTTTTACTGCCACAGTAAGCTGAGAGGCCCCTGCTATGGAGTCGTCAGCGCAGGTTCATGGCCGCGTACGTCTCTTGCTCGTTTCTCAGCACAAAACGTGCTATGCAATGTGTTGTTGCATGATCTCAGCGATTCCCACTCAAGAAAGCGGCTAGCACTATCCATAAACTGTTCTAGAAAGTGCTTTGCCATTACTGAAAAGCATGCAAAGCTTTTACCTACTCTGCATGATGACGTAGACTGCAATTTGTTTAAAGGTCCCATGGCGACTTTCTAGCAATGAGAGGGCAAAAATGATTTCAATTACTCAATTTCAGGCATGGGATGCTGGTAGTAAGCACAAGTACAAAGCCTAACGATACAATCGAGTTCAAGACATTGCGTCCAAGCTGTCGCGTAAGCACGCTCTCAATGGTGCTTATTTTGTGCAATATACGTTTCGTTCGGTGCCAATGGAAATATGGTGCACAGCTATGCGTTTCGCGCATTATCTTGAAAAAAGTATGCTGGGTGCTTCACAAGGTCCCAACCCATAGGGTTTCGTAGAAAGCTACCAAAGTTGTCAGTGCTGAGAGTGATACTTCCATTCCTTGCAAATATTCAGAGTTCCAGAGGGTGTGCAAGGCGGAAGATGACGTAAGTTCACCGCAACACGGCTGAAATGTAGATCGTCTGGCGTGGCAAGTCCAGGCACAGCCAGAAGGTAAATTGATATTTCGACATCATGAACTAACAGTGGTAGTGGCGGCGGTCTCCATTCGTAAGCTTCTTGACAGCTTTTTCCGCCTCGAAGGATGGCACTGACTGTTATGTCCCGAAAAATCACTGTTGCAAAGAGTTCTAAACTGTGCTCGACACGAGTTCAGGGGAGCGGTAAAGTTAGACACATGCCCTCCCTAGTGGCTCTTATCGAGACAGACACGGCCGCCATAGAACTTCCTGCGCGAGGGAAGTGCCTTACAATAAGACACAATTCCGCAGGCTCCCCTATGCGAAACTGGAAAAACTGACCACGATATTAAGTCTTACTTCATATTTTATGTGACAAACACTTTTTTTTCTTTTCGAGCTGGTTTTCCTCCTGGCTTAAAACATCCGAATGGCATTTTCAACTTCAAAACGAATTCACTGAAGGAATGACCTTTTGTGAAAACGGAATATTACCTTCCACACAGAAGGGTCTTTTGCATGCGCAATCAAGAGCTTGCCTATAAGGGCTGGCAATCAAGGATGACCTAGTGCTTGAATCGGTAAGCAAGCTTGAACTAATTTTACCGTCGAGAAGTGCCTCATGAAATTTTAAAGGCAATTCTGATATAGATATGGTGAAGCCGGGTAAATTGCGTTAGCAATGGCTGCATGGCCACGCTTGCATGTTCTCTTGTGGAGAAGCTTGTGTCGTATCTCTATATTTGATTCTTGGCAACCTCGGTAATCCGGCTGTTTTTCGAGTCTTTGCGAGCGTTCTGCTGGCGATTCTTCGGCGCCTTTCCTTCGCCTGGTAGCATTGCGGCGTTCCTGAGCAGTCGGGTGTTGAGACTGAGACGTTGTCAGCCCCAACGCCAATGAACACAATCAACGCCGGCGGCCTATTGCTTCGGTGCGGCGTTTCTGCCAAAACGTTGCCAATGCCAACGTATCTTTCCTCTGCCATCTGTCTGCACGTGGCAACGATTGTGGCTTAGCACGAACCAGGAGACAGGCCCGTCCAATTTCCTTTTCATCCTTCCTTCAATCGCAATAACAACAACGAACACATGCAGGGAACATGTGTCACTATCGCCACGTAGCTTAAAGCACGACTGAGGTGTCCACTGTCCCAGAGGGGCGAGTAATGCACCTTTGCTTTACTTTGCTTTATCTGAAGGACAAGTTAAGGCGAAATCTCTATACACGGCGACCTTCGCTTTACCGAGCGTAGAGAAGCTTTCGCTTCAAAATTTATTCGTGACGACTCAAGGTTAAATCCTCGTCATGCACTTTGCACTTGCTCCCTGAAATTCAGAGCCAAGCCCAGCTTTTCAGACAAAAGCAAGACTCACAATAATTAGGTGTTTTCGGATCTAGACGGCAGAAAAGAACATAGTCAACAGTCTTGATACAAAGCGCGGTATTCTATGTTGCAATATCCGTTGTAATACCCATAAAACAAAAGTTCTCCTGTCACTGCTGCACAAGCCGAATCATATAGCGCAGATCAGGTGGCATCTAAATCTACTTAGCTTAAGAATTAATGTTATAGGGCTAGGAAGTGCTCCTTAATATATCGCCAAGTTCGCAGTTCATGCAACTCTAAAAATATACTGAGGAGTAAAGTTATGATTAGAATGGAAAACAAAGTTGGTATCTAGAACTCATTTTAAAACATTCACCGTAAAACGTTCGTGTATTCATACATATCTTTATCGGCAAATTCATCTGTGAGCGTAAAATGTTTATTACCTCTAGAGATGACCTATAGAATTTATATTTAAATATTTAAATAAACTTTGCCGAAAATTTTTGAAGTTGTGATATCTTGGCAAATTAAGAATACTAGTCGCTAAAGAGGGCTTTGGAACCGTATAAATCTAGGTTTTCCTCTGCTCTGGCTCTTAGGGGATAGTTGCAGCAAAGAAGCGTTCACACGATAAATGTTCTCAAATGGACATCAACTTACGGGGAAGCTGTGTGTTGCAGGGGGTGGCCAAATGCGAAATTGATGCACCGAAGAAAAAAGCGACTGTCAAAAGAAAGGTTTTTGGATCCAAGTACAACGTGTACATATTTCACCTTCAAAAAATTGTTTTCTTGTAAACAGTTGTCGTGGTTAGAAAGGAAGCCTGAAAGCAAAAAAGTGGGAATGAGGAGGGTTTAAAACCATACTTTTTAAGAAGCTTTAAATTAAGTGGAATGTAGTTCTAATGAGAATTAGACGCAATTAATTGGAATTCAGAGGCTTGAAGAGCCTTATTTTCAGTTGTATAAGTAGCGCTAGAGACATTTATACTGCTAAAATACGGCATAGCTTTGTAAGTATTATTAGATTCCTGAATATGTTCAGAAGGAGATGACAGCCTGGCAGGCTATGCTTTGCTCTAAGCGTGGTCGGACGAATAGACGATATGCGAAATTGCTTTGTGGTCTGGCAACACCGCGCCCACGACTTCCGGTTTCCATCTTGATTCGGGCGAGCTCGTCGAGCTGGTGCATCGTTTGCTATGCGTACATTCTTGATATCGGTATAGCTGTCATGAATCTTGCGTGTGAAATTTCAACAGGCAAGCTTCAGCTGCTGCGTTGTTTTCATTGCTGATCTTTTAACAAATGTAGTTGCTTTCAGTAAGCGCCAACTTCCTCCTACCGCGTCCTGAGCTTCGCTTGAAGTCTGGCGTTGGTGATAGCCAGAATCGGCACTGGGAAGTGTTTTGACAAGTCGAACTCTGCGCCACTATCATTTTAATTCGCGCATTAAAGCACCGGTTCAAGCATCACGCATTATCACGGCTATTTCATATCCAGGTGGTCGAGATTTAATCTGGTGGGGTAGCGAGCGGTTATTTTGCGCTGAGTGCACAGATGTCTTGACAAACTTCTATGACAGTGTGAACTTTCCTTCGCGCCGACGCCAGGACCGTCGTGCATTGCAGTATATTCACACAGGACCCTCGACCAGCTGCGTAATGTGATTCCTTTAGTGCAATGTACAATGCACATCCGCGGTTTTCATCGTCACCGTTTCAGAGCCCGGCGCCGGCTGGTTTTCGCCGCAATTCGTTGAAACCGTGTCTTGCTTAAGACGCAGTTGAAGCGAGTATTGCGATGTTGTCAGTCGATATTAACCCTTTCAGCCCTGAATTTTTTTTGCTACTTCGGGAATTTTTCTAAAGTGTTATTTTGCTTCACTGCCACCCAAGGAACACACTAATGCAAAAAATTTCTCTAGGGGACCCTTGGTTTTAAATATGGCGCCGTGTCCTATATATAGGACACCAGGGCTTAGTGGTTGCAAGAACAAAAAAAAGCAAAGTTTGACGTTACTCTTTATTTCAAGACTTTCACAAAAATTAAAATATTGAGAACATACATGCTGGTTGCCTTGAGGTGCAGCTAATACTGGACGTCGACTAATTCGTGTTAAAAGTTTTGAAACAGCTGGAATGAGTTCAGTGGGTGAACCTTGATAAACGACGAAGTCGTAGGTACCTCTCTCTATGATTAATAAATGTTTTCACCACCACCACCACCACCACCACCGCATGAGAACTTTCACTTCCCACGTATTTGGTTTCCCTTTGATGTATTATGTCTCGCTGTCCTTTGAACGTAATGATTTGCTCATCGCTGCAATGATGCGCCTCGAAAGAGAGGTTTAGGCATCTTTCACGAAATGTGTTCAAATCTGTCCTGACCTTCCAGAAAGGATCATTGCTGGTATGGTCTTGTTACAAAGCTTGTACGCGCATTGCGCGTGCCGTGCTCCCATGGAACACAAACGGACGCTCGGGATAGAAAGAGCGTTTATTCATCCCGATCAGCCAGCTTACATAGCGTGACCGGGCGAGGGTAAGGGGAGGAAGGGTCGAGGGAAAGCGTGAGGAGCATGTGCTTGGCGTTCGCCGTTGTGAGGCGCAGCGTTCGCCGTAGTGAAGGCATAGCGTTCGCCGTACTGAAGGCATAGCGTTCGCCGTAGTGAAGGCAGAGCGTTCACAACAGGTCTCAGTTCACGTCTACAATGTGCAAGCAGATTCTAGCCGTGGCTAGCGAAAGACACCCATCGCTAAATGCTGTAAAAACAGCTTTCTGATTTCTTCTTCGTCATCTCAACGGATTTTCCTTCTTGATAAATAGAATACGTTTGTTTCTTCGGCAAGAACAGCAAAAAACACTACTCGGTACCGAGAAAAATACGGATACGTGAACGGGGTCGGTAGACCATCAAGATCATTCTCATTCTCGCCATCAGATTATTGAGGGTGATACGTGGCTGCTAGCTTATTGAAAGCTCTCCTGCACCACGACCTGTCTTCCGGTGTTGCTTTGTCAACTTCATCACCGCTGGAGGCAGCCGAGAGCTCAAATGCACGTCCTCCTCAGCGTCTTCAACCTCCGACACGTAACCATCCTTCAGTGCAGCAAACATGACATCTGGATCCTCGAGACGCAGATGTCTTAATCGAGGCCCCTTTGCCGTTGAGTAAGGTCACAGTTTTTTCGTCTGCAATAAAACAAAAACAAAAATTAGGCATTACCAAAAAAAAATGTTCCGCACTTGCATGCAACACGCGTCGGTGGTTTATAACCACTGAAGCCTGGTGTCCTATATATAGGACACACATATCGCGGCGTGCTGGGACAAATGTACTAACCGCACAGAAAATGTTCTGCAGCTGTTAATGCCTTTAGTGTCTTTGAAACAACCTGCAAAATTCTAATCGCGAACACGCTCTTAGGTATGGAGTAAAAAAAATGGCAAAATAGCACCATTGCAGCCGCCGTCCCCATCTTCCGCCATTTTGTTTGTTTCGTCTCGGCGCTACGATGAGGAAGACGAAGGAGAAAGTGATGCCTGTGCTTATAGGGATGCGTTGGGAGTCGGCTCAGTTCTTGTTTCAGATTATTGGGCATTTTGATCATGACTTATAGCCGTTTTGCTTCGTGTCCTTTTTATAGGACACCAGGGCCGAAAGGGTTAACAGGAGTAAAGTGGGCACATATAATTCAAGATATTGTAAGCAAAGACGCTGTTTTTTTTCAGATAAGCACTTAGCTACCGCGGCGGCTTGATTAGCGAAAGAGCGATGGCGCTGCGCATTTCGCATAACGTCTATTTTCTTCATGTTAATATTTGGAAAACAACGTTTTGCCTACCTGTAGACGATTGAAGTCAAGCATACAAAAATTATTGTAGTGAAGTCGGAGTGCCCCAAAAAGCAGATAACTATCTTGTGAAACTCTGCGACCCACCGCGCGATATTACTTTACCGCTTTTTACACAAGAATGCTGGTTTTCGAAGCATTCAGTCCATAGAAGAAGGGAAATAATTTCCCGGATGATGCTTCCATACAGTCTACATTTTTGACCGCACGTAGCTGTCGCTTGAGACGTTACTGCCCTTACTGCTCATACATACGCGAGGGTCAATTTTTTGCTGCTTATTTCATGTTTCGCAGCTTCAAGCCCTCAGCTGTGCGCTGAGCAAATTTCTCGCCTCCTTTATGATAAACTGTCTCACTGTCCACGCATCAGGCGACAAGTTCAATGGTCGCGGTGCTCACGCCACCTCTCCTCTAGCTCCTCTTTCGCTGGAAACCTGGAAGTAGGACAAACATTTTTTCAAGATCCTGTGGGCCTCCACTCCCCGGCAAATAGAGTGCATGTACACTCTTCAAATAGAGACGGTCATTGAGGCCGGCTGAGTGTCCGCACAAGTGAGTAATGCTTCGAGGATGCGATCGCCTGCCTTCGCTTTCATGGCGGGTAAAGGTGTGTAAGAGCACGTGGCAAAGTTGCTTCCACGTTGGCCATTTCTGTACCAGGTATTGAGACTTGAATTTAAAAAATTCCGCATTCAGAAGCCACGAAATAAAAGAGAGGTAGATACTAGCGTCTTTAATCATAACAATTATATGTAACTTTTAGTGCAAGTACTGAGACACGAAATAATAGAAATGAACCGCCGTGTACTGAACAGAAGCCTTATAGCGACGTGGGCACAAGCCGTTTAGAAACTAATTCAAAATACGCATTTCCAAGAAAAGGTCATAAACTAATGCTTCTATCAAATAAGTTATAAGTCTGTTTTTGGGATGACCTCCAGCAATTAAGGCTTCAAATCATGCAATAACAATCGGCATTACAGTATTGTATCCGCAAAAACCAAGACAAATAAATATTTGTCTTTACCACAGTACCTCTACAGTTAAGAAGCCTAATGTTAATAAACACCATACGCTAAGCATTCACCGCAACCGGTAAATTGCCTACTTGAAGGGTAGGACACACGTTATATGGTGGTGAAAGAAAGAACAGTCTGCGTAGAGTTACGGTAAGAGGACCACACACCAGTAGAGGGACGCATAAACGCTGCGTCATTCTATTAAAGGCATGCCTGAAGCGTCACCTTAAGATATTTTAGGACATGGGCGATGTGAGAAAATGAGAAGCGGAGAGACGGTTGGAAGGACTTGAACGAATCCGTTTAACAGTGACCGAGCGTGCAAGTGGTCACATCGAAGTCCTGTTGCTCCAGTGAAGCTGATCAGAAGAAAAAGAATATTAGGAAAAGTTGTTTACAAAAATAAAAGAAGGAAACGTAGTGTGATTCACCCACACTGCCTACGGGGAACGTAGTAAGACGCAGTGCACATTTCCTTTCAGGCAATTCGTCTCTCCACTTTGTCGCCAGGCGGCCATAGTCCCCAGCGAATTGCAACGGTCAGTCAAACCGTATGTGGCAGAGCTTTCACATGTGGCGACAGTATTTCCTTCATCATCATCACCATAATCATCATCATAGGTTTTACTGCTACCGCTCCAGGGCAAACGCCTCTCACATATCTCTATAATTAACACTGTCCTTTGCCAGCTACAGCCACCGCATCCCCGCAAACTTCTTAATTTCATCCGCCTACCTAACTTGCTGACGCCCCTGCGGCACTTGACTTATCTTAAAATCCAGCCCCTTACCCTTCCCGGCCTCCTTTTATCTTTCCTTCACATTATGTCCCCGGTACAACTCCATTTCGTTCTATTGACTTCGACTAGAATGTCATTAACCCGCTTTTGTTCCATAACCCAAGCTGCATCAGTTTAATTTCCGTCCATCACTGCGTCGTCCTTAAGGTAAGCTAAACCCTTTTCGTTATCCTCGCCGTTTCTGCCCCGCAGGTGAGCACCGGCAAGATACATGCGTTATTTTACTGGTGAGCAAGCGAAAAGTGAACGAGAGTCCAATCTTCACGCTCCTTGATTTCCTCTAGAACACCCGCGGGTCTTATTCATACACCTGTGAGCGGGCTTCTCTGGAGCGCTACTTTTATGCGAATCGGCTAAAAAAAGCCAAATTATAGCGCACGTGCTGTGCGGACATAAAAGAGCCTTTAGCGCTTGCGTACCTACGTGGTCTAGGCAACCTCGTAGCCATTCTAAAATTTTGGCTTCCCCGGCTCCAGAAGTCACCTGTTGAGAGATCTAGACAAGGGCGCTGACGGCTGATACCCAGAAATTTTGAACCAGCGCATTTTTCAATTAGAAATTGTTTATGAACGCAATTTGTTTTTATTTAGGGAACAATACTACTACATCAAACGATATTTCCTGAAATCTCCGCTCCGTAGGCGTACATTCTTGGCTATCAGCGCTTCCGCAATCGTAAAAACCTCCCCCATGCTTTTCTTTAGCAGACTTAATTAATGGCTATGAGTAATGAACAAACTTATAAAGACAGGTATTGCTACTCCTTCGAGGAACGGACCATTACCCTCAATATTTTTTTTATATCAGTAGTTCACAATATTTGATATTTGTTTAACAATGAAAGATGGTCTGCACGAATCCTGGATGCGGTAGTGTTAAAAGAAATTTCCTTTGTTTAGAGAAAAGTAATGATCTTGGCATGAGATGCAGTTTGACATTAGTGGAAGTGAGAACAAGCGTCTAAAAAAATGGGCCAGTAGTTTTGTGCATGCGGCATCCACTCAAACGGCACACGGTTCCGTGCCAGACTGTCTGTGGAGCGCCCATGCGCGAGCTCTGCGGCGGGGTTCGTGGCAGGTGGAGTGCATGTTTTTGGGAAGAGGTTTAATAAATAATTCGCGGTGAATGTGTCGGGGGACCGGAAGCTGTGTGGGATCCGTGGATGGTAGGCGGATACCGATGGTGCGTAGGATGTGTCTGCCGGTGGTGGTTTTTACGAGACGTATGTATTGTGTCTGTCGGTGGGCCTCGATAAGCTCCCCTTTCGTATTGTGCAGGCCTAGTTGGAGGGTTTTTTGGTTGAGGTATTTAGGGGTAAGTGTAGTGATGTCTTAAATGCTGCTCCGATCATGGTATCCCGCGGTCGGCTGTCTCGGTGGGCTGTGCGCCTACAAAAATTTACCTTCACTATTGGTACAAAATCGGTCAACATGCCGAAGCCGAAGAAGATGGTCTGCTTGAGACCAATTCGCAAAAGATCGTTTTTCGCACTCTAATATTGTGTAAGGCTGGCTTGCAGGAAAGTGCTTGCTTATGAAGACAATGGAACATGAAGAACGCATTTCTAATTCTTGATGTCGACGGGGAAGCTAGCAGATGCGACTACTGCTGAAGTGCAATTTTTAGCGTAAACGGTAGAATTGAGGAATCAAATGATGTTGTTTTGGAGCCGTTTCGAGCCTTAGAGTCAGACAACGCCGCATAGTGTAGACGTGCTTCACGCACATTGCCAACGACGATCGTTGCCGAGTGCCTGTTCTGCTCGATGGCAATTAAGGCAGAGGAAGGCACGATTGGTCTCTCGTTGCAGTCGAATGCTGACTACTAAAGAATGCAGAAGCTAATCTCCAACGCTAATCCTTTCATCCACGCGGTCTGAACCAATAAGAATTTGGGGCACGCCCCAGGGTCCCCGCACGACCGCACTCCACTCAAGTGTTTATGTTCCTAAGGTCCATATCACTGGCAGCCCGGCTGGTGGCGATGGTCTGCAAGGCTGGGTCCTCCGAGCGCAGCAGGGTCTCCCAGTCCTCCCAGGTCTTGAGGTTCTCTAGGTCTCGCGGGGGAGGGTCCGCCGGGCAGAGGGAAAGGATATGGAGGGAAGAAGCGAAGGGTTCTGGGCATAGGGTGCATGCTGGAGTGGGGAAGGAGGGATGATAGGGGGCTAGGGTAAGGGTTGAGGGGAGAGAGTGTGTCTGTAGTCTGCGCCAGACTGTTGCTTGTTTGTTATCCAGGGAGTGGTGCGGCGGGGGGTAGAGCTGGCGTGAGGCTCTGTAGGCCTGCGTCAGCTCGCTGAATGAGTGCATGCTCCTTCGTGAATCCCCGATCCGAGGCCACTTGAGCCCGGTTTAAAGAACCTCGGGCTAAAAGGTTGGCGGCCTCGTTTCCGGGATTCCCGGAGTGCGCAGGCACCCATATCAGCTCCACTTGGCGGGGTGGGAGTGCATCGGGCGAGTCCAGTATGCCAAAAGCAGGGACATGGAGTCGGCCTCGAGCTCAACACGAGAATACTGCACAAAGCTGGCAAAAGTTTTAGAGCGCGGCTCCTTGGAGCCCGTTAGAGCGCTTCGAAGCGTTGCCGTCGCCGTTGTCGTCGCCGTCGCCATTGTCCTTTGTAGCCAGCAGCGGACACCTTAGTCGCGCTTTAAGCCGCAAAACCAATAGAGCGAGACCTTGGAGAGCAGAGCAAAAGGTGCATAACTGCGTCTTGGATCAGTGGACACCTCAATCGTGCTTTAAGCTACCTGGAGGTAAAGACAGATGGGATCTGCGTGCGTTGGCATTGACAACGTTGTCTCATTTTAAGGAAAGGATGTGCGCGTAACTGGCTCCTGGGTCAGCGGACGCTTGGATCGCGCTTATAGGTTCGTGGGGTGGTGAGAGAGATGTCGGCTGAAGGCGTTAGCGCTGACAACGGTGAGCGAACTCTCGCGATCAACCACTGACTGCCAGCTGCCAGGGTGGTTGGGTTGGTGGGGACTTTATTGCAGATATAAAGACAAACGGGAGTTTCTTACCACTTATGGGAGAGGACTTCCCGTTCCTCTCACTCGTAACTTGCAGCGAGTGCGAGCACGCCTGTTCCAGCAGGCGTGCTTAGACAGGGTGACGCTGCCGGAAGAAGAGTTCCTGCGACGGTAGAGCACCGATTGCCATTGCTCTGGCTCTCACTACTCCCAAGTCGGAACACATCATCACCGACTCGCGAGGGGCCTGTCGGAACTATGAGTTGGGCTGGGCTCCCCCGCTTGCCTGGCGCATATTGGAATATAGCTGCCGATGCGAAGATCCAACTCCACGCAACCTGATTTGGGCCCCTGGTCACCAGGGCCTCCAGGGAAACGAACAGGCCGGTCAGGCCGCCCGCGCACTCTCTCCCCCGGCTATCTCCCTGTCCTTGGACGCCTAGTCCCAATCAGACAATCTTGCCCTTACATTCAAACACATCACCGATTACTACAAGGAGGAGCACCGGCGCTACCCGGCCCCTTGTAAGGGATTGGATCGCGCTGACGAGCGCCTCCTCATCAAAATTCTTACTAACACTGTGCTGTGCCCGGCTGTACTTAAACATTTCAACGCATCCTTTGATGGCACGTGCCAGTTCTGTGGGGAGGTGGCTGACACCTTCCACATGTTTTGGGCGTGTCAGTCAAACCCATCTATCCCCCCCAACCCCACCAGAGAGGACTGGGAGGCGGCCCTGCTCGGCTGTCAGGACCTAAAGACTCAAAAGGCCTTGGTTCACCGGACGCGGGCGGCGTTGCTTGCCAATGGGGCCCCGGAATAGGGGCTCCACCTAGTATTGTTAGGGGAAAGGGTCAATAGGGCCTACCCCAATCACCTCTCTGTAAATATTTATTGCACTATAAGTGTTTTTCACTACCACCACCCGCTTCATCGTCGCAAGCAGGGGCCGTTTGACGGTGCGGCTCCGGCCATATTGAGTGTCACGCGTCAGTGTAGTGCGCGATGTTTGTGCGCGGCCTTCCTCGCGCGTGCTTCCCCCGCGCTTATGGACCCTCTTGAACTCTTGTACTTTGGACACTTTGTCTTTTGGACACTCACGTTGCTTGTGATTTTATGTGTGCGCATCGGGTGACATCTGCACCGTAATGTGTTTTTCTGTTTCGTAGAGGGACGGCTGTCCTTTTTATGCTCCTGGGTTCAAATAAACTTATCTTCAGTGAACTCTTCCATCGGCTGCCTCGCGAAGTACTTGCATAGACGTCGTCTTTCAAAACTAGGCATTGATGCTGCAAGCCAAGCATATATGCATCTATTTCTCCGACCACAAACCTTCCTTCATGAAAATCAAAAACTGTTAGCGCAGTGTTTCTTGAAGAAGGAATATCTGTGAAAAATACGTTGTCTGCAATTGTACATAGATATATTGGTCGAATTCTTTGCCTCAATGTATCTAAACGCTGAAACAGCTGATGAACTGCGCTCAATAGTTAGGCAGTAACATAATCATCGCCACATTTTTATTCAGCGTTAAAATCACTACTAAAAAAGAGAATTCTCCCATAAGTGGTCCGGCAGCCATAAACATTTCTGTCACAAAGCTGCATACTTCTGCAGCACAATAACTAAATAAGCCTCTAATTTCAGCCTAGTTCGTGGCAAGGAATAAAAATGTAGAGTTGTTTCCCGCCGCTCTTACCTAATATCCGCTTTCCGCTGATATCCAATGCACAAATGAAGTGCGGCTACATCCGCCGTGCGTAGAAGCCTTACTCGCAGCGGCAGCTAAACCACAGCTTAGGCCTAGGTTGGGTCCAACGAGTTGTTCGACGGCTTGAAGTATGTTGTGTTGTTGTACTAAATATTTTTAACAATAAAAATATCGCAGCATTAAATTATTTGAATGAAAGAACAGGCAGCCAATGTCAGTTATTTTGCGCTGATGTTTCTTTTTTGACCAGCTTTTAGTATGTCTAACAAAACGTTTAACGTCGAACTACTTTGTTGTCAAGCCGAAAATTTGTGCTGTATACTAAATCATTAAGGGAATGAAATGAGGTTCAGAAGAGCAAGGTTCCGGGCTAGTTGGTAATGCATTTGAAGGAAGAAACAGCGCGACGAAACACGGACACACGAAGAAATGACTCACACGAGCGCTGAATCACAACTGAAAGTTTATTCTGGTGCAAAGACCCTTAAATAGAAAACATGAGGCGGTGGGTAACAGGGCTGCTCAGCGATAACCGGCAATCAGTGTGGTCGCGTCACAGGATGACACAGAAACACAACAGGGAACAAAAGAAAGTTATAAGCGATAAAAAAACGGTGTAAAGGGCCGCGTAACGGTGGTCAGGTAGGTAAGATTACAAAAACTATGAAAAAGTAGCCAAAAGTGCGGGGAAAGGTAAAAACTATGAAGGACACAAATGAAAATTATACAGGTGAAATCACAAAAATATAACAAATGTAAAAACGTGAAGAAGCTAAAAGTTTTAAAAAACGTGCCCAAAAAGGGGGTGTGGAACTAAAAGCAAGATAAAAGCGGTAGCAACGAGGATTCCGTGAATTAATCAGCTGTGTGTGGCGCACCAGAACCTTCGGCGTTAGTCAACGCATCCAGAAAATCTAGCTCATTTTTTGACAAGGAGAGGGATGGAGTACTGATGCAGTCTTGCCGGCATAATGGATTTGGAGGGCTTCGACGATTTCCCTTGTCAACTTATCTCGTCCTCGCCCAATAGTGGTGCAACGATTAAAGTCAGGGGTGCAGATTGTTTCAGCGGTGTTTTCATCGATTTTGCACTTCTAACAGTGCTTAGCCAGGTGCCCAGAAATGGCTATACTTTTAACATTGTTGTGGTGTTCTTGGAGTCTGATATTGATACACCTTCCCGTTTGACCAATAAGAAGGCAAGAAGGCACTCCTGCCGTTCGCGGCAGCCCACACAAAACTTGTCAAGCGTGGCATAGTGAAACTGGGCTTCCAAAATGCGCTGCAAAAATCATGTCAACATTTCTTCCTGGATAGCTTCAATAACCAGACCGATCGCCTTATAGCAGCAGGCTACCCTTTACACCTGCTAGTCTCCGTAGCTGGCTCCATGATAAAGAAGTCCCGGCAGCACATCGAACCTGATACATCAAATAATGAGCGCAGAAATATTGTAGTAATTCCCTACCTCCACACAGTTAGTCACCGTCTAAAAAAAGTCGCACAGCGCGCCGGTGTGGATCTCGTCTTCACGGCTCCCAACAAGCTTTCCGCCCTCTGTTCCAAAGTGAATAACCCGCAGGAACCCCGAGGGTGCAGAGTGACACACTCTGACCGGTATGTCCCCTGTGATTCAGGAATAATTTACTCTGTGCCAGTGTCATGTGGGAAGAGGTATATTGGTCAAACGGGAAGGTGTATCAATATCAGACTCCAAGACCACAACAATGTTAAAAGCATAGCCATTTCTGGGCACCTGGCTAAGCACTGTAAGAAGTGCAAAATCGATGAAAACACCCCTGAAAGAATCTGCACCCCTGACTTTAATCGTTGCACCACTATTGGGCGAGGACGAGATAAGTTGACAAGGGAAATCGTTGAAGCCCTCCAAATCCATTAAGCCGGTCAAGACTGCGTCAGTACTCCATCCCTCTCCTTGTCAAAAAAAAGAGCTAGATTTTCTGGGTGCGTTGACTAACGCCGAAGGGGCTGGTGCGCCACACACAGCTGATTAATTCACGGAATCCTCGTTGCTACCGCTTTTATCTTGCTTTTAGTTCCCCACCCCCTTTTTGGGCACGTTTTTTAAAACTTTTACCTTCTTCACGTTTTTACATTTCTTATATTTTTATGTTTTCACCTGTATAATTTTCATCTGGGTCCTTCATAGTTTTTACCTTTCTCCGCCCTTTTGGCTACTTTTTCATAGTTTCTTTTAATGTTACCTACCGGACCACTGTTACGCGGCCATTTACACCGTCTTTTTATCGCTTATAACTTTCTTATGTTCCCTGTTGTGTTTTTGTGTCATCCTGTGACGCGACCACACTGATTGCCGGTTATCGCTGAGCAGCCCTGTTACCCACCCCTCATGTTTTCTATTCAGGGGTCTTTCCACCAGAATAAACTTTCAGGTGTGAGTCAGCGCTCGTGTGTGTGTCATTTCTTCGTGTGTCTGTGTTTCGTCGCGCTGTTTCTTCCTTCAAATGAAATGAGGCGGAATGAATAACCAAATATCGGTCTATCGTGATGTACTGCGTTGTTGGTGTACTTCCCAGGAATCAAACCAGCCTGGACGCTTTGATGCGTGTGCATTTCGTCAGAAGCAACCATCTCAGAGTCCCGGAGTTAAGCCACGGCCGCCTGACAACAAAGATTATCTTCCGGCGGAAACAAAGGACAGGCACTGGACTTTTGAGAGGACTCGTGGTGCGAAAATTATACAACTGATGCTCCACTAGAGTACCAGAGAACATATTCAGAATAGGGGAAGGTAGCAGGGGACAACAGATCTCAAAGCACGAGGGTAGGAAATTTCAGGGACAGGGTGGTCCCAGCTGGTGTAAGACACGCGGAAGAGGTCTCGGCCAAGTACCGATCTCAGTGAGATATGCTGACGTTTTATCTGATGTTCTTAGAATATGGAAAAGTGTTCGACTAGGTGGCGCTTGAAAGGTGACTGTTTAACTTTAGATGAGACCACCATAAAGTTTAATTCAGTGGATACAAGCATATCTTAGCACTAAAACTATGTTTGCTGTCATCAAAGGTTCTTCAGCTCTAAAATGTGTTGTTATTGGTGTTCCACGGGTTGTTACAGCCTCTTTTTTTTACAACTTATGATTAATAAGTCGGATGATAACGTGCATACTGATATGTCCGTCAGACTGTTCCACGAAGGCTCCGTTGAAGGCGCGTCATGTCGCATCTGCTATGCTTTACTACGCAGACTAGTTGTGGACACTGTCAGTTGGTGCAAGATATGGTATATGGAAGATAATGCGGAGAAAACGGTGCGTTTACATATTACTACAGCAAGCCTGTCCAATATATTAAAAGATTGGCTTCCGTATAGTTCAGTGGTGAATATGGAGCGTTATAAGTAATTTGGCACAACAGTTACAAACTTGTATTTTGGACACAGATATCAGACATCCGCAGTTCAGCACTTTGCGATTTATTAGTTTTGAAACCTAAAACGACTTTGATATAAACACGAGTGAAGTTCATCAGAAATTTATTAGGCGCAAAGTCGACTTCAAGGCGCCACCTAGGGAGCCCATACTGGAAAAGGTGCTACTAGAATGGGGCGGGTCTAGAGAAAAGCTGTTCGGTTTGTATAGAGTATTTCAAATCGGAGTGATTCCGTTCAATGGAGATGAAGCAGAGGGTAATCGTATTCTAGGCATCCATATAGATTTGTTTTTGCGTAAAAATTTAAACGGAAACTTAAATAACGAAGCACGCCTGCAATAATACCTGAGCCCGAAAATTCGCGGGCACGGAAGCACAATCGTCGCAGACTGGTATTGTTTGCCGGTGACAGCTCCAAAATGTAAGTTGCAAAGCAGACATAAGATTATTTTGTATGCTTCTCTCAGTTTGATTTTTTAGCATACACCTTATTTGCGGTTTTAGGATTGCAAATTTGCGGATTTGGATGCCGGATATGAAGAAAATCCTCGGCAATCTGTAATTACCTTTTCGAATGGAATTATCACTCGAGAAGTATGGTATTACGGTCTACGTTCTCCCCGGAACTTACCTATATTTTCTGGAAAGAATGAAAAACTGGTTCCTCCGGCAAGTACAGTTTTTGAAAAGGCTGGTTTGCAGCCGAAACAATTAGGTGGACGCTTAAGCTTCGCCTTAAGAGTAGACACGATAGCGCCTTCTCCCTCTTTTTCCCCTTTTCATTCCTTTTCTTTCTCCCTTCTCACCTGAACTCAAGTTTAAGTAGTAGTGCGTCGGCACATCGTTCTCGACAAACCCGATCCCAGGAACGGCAGCATAGCTTCCGCGCTGAACGAACGGGCAGCAAGCTGCAGGCTTCATAATGAACGCGCCTTGGATGTGCGCTGCGTTGTTCGCCGCTGACCGCATGATTCCTGCGTCCCCACACGGCCCCACAGCGCCCGAACGAGACGAGCGGGAGGCGCTGCAGTCGCGCGCTGTCTGCTGGGGCAGTGGCATCCATTGCGAGGAGGAGGAGGAGTGGTTTTAGAGGGCGCCGCCTGATGGCGCTGAAGAGAGGAAAACTAGTGGAAACGTACTTTGCTACTCGCTTAATGGCGATTTCTGTAGTTTCGATGCTCATAATTACTGATATACACCAGACTACAAGTTTCTAAAGCACCCTTCTAAGACAACATCGTATTCACTTGACGCGCATTTGTTCATTCAAAACGATCGAGCTCTTGTGGCGGAGTGGTTAGCGCGCGCGTCTCGCACTCCGGAGGATCTGGTTCGATTCCCCAACTCGACCGGTTTCCAACTAGGTTTTATTTAATAATGCTTCTGGGATTTTTCGCTCACGGGCAAGGCCGCCGACAGCGACACCTGCTTTTCTGCTACACGGCGCCTTTAATGCTATGGCGTTAAAAAGAGCTGCGCCCCCTTGCGGTTGTAGAAAGAACCGAAGGATTGTTCAAAGGGTGCGCAGTTGTGCGGTTCATTAAAACTTCCGTGTCGTCTTCTCGCTACAATAGAAGTAAAAACTGCTCCTCTCTTTCTTCCTTCCCTCCCGCCTTCCTCTTCCCTTACGGCGTGGTTCAGGTGTCCACCAAGATACGTGAGACAGATGCTGCGCTTTTGCTTTCCTGTAAAAATAACTAAAAAGAACAGCCATCGCTTCTGTGAATAAAACATGGCAAAAGTTACAGTAGCAAAGGAGTAGCCGCCGCCACAATCAGACACCGACATGCCCATTACAATAAAAAAACCTTCAGAAAAACATGGAACCGGCCCACCCACCTGGTTGAGATATCGATCGCTTCTTCATCCGACAGGTGGAGCGGCCTGTGGGATTAGAGATTTAGGTATCGGTGATGAGGGAATTGATCTTCTACAGGAAATCTACCGAGATAATAAAGTTGAAACTACATGGAAAGGGAACAAAAGTGCCACAACTTTGGGCGTGCACAAAGGATTAAGGCAGGGGGTTCCTCTATCACCGCTGCTGTTTATGCTTTATGTGATAAATATGGAACGAAGGCTAGAAGAAAGTAATCAAGGTTATAATCTGTCGTACAGATTAGGCGGAAATGTAGTTGGGCAGCAACTCCCGGGTTTAATGTATTCGGACGATATTGTACTATTAGCAGATAGCCATAAAGAATTACAAACTTGTGGAGACGACAGAGGCGCTCTAGGACTCAGTTTTAGCGCAACTAAGTCAGGTGCGTTGATTTTCAACGATAGAACTGATCAAGTGTTTACTATACAAGGCCACGAAATACCCAAAGTGGCCGAATGCAAATGCCTCGGGATATGGCTTAACGAAGGCAGATATACACGGAAAAGCACCAACACTCTCTTAGGGCAAAATGACGAAGAGATGCCGGGATAATGAAGCATAGGGCATTATCCGGGTACAACAAATATGATGTACTAAGAAGTATTTGGACACGGATAATGGTGTCGCGGCTTACTTTCGGCAATGCGGTTCTGTGCTTAAGGGCAGAAGTTAAGTCGAGATCAGACGTAAATCAGAGAGCTGTTGGAAGATTAGCACTAGGTGCCCACGGCAAAACCACAAACGTGGCAGTACAAGGATGGATGGATGGAAACAACTTTATTACACAAAAAAAAATCTCCCAGGGTGGTCCCCTACTTGTCCAGGAGTCCACGGGCTTGTGCTTCACGTAAAGCCCGATCCACCAGCCATTTCAGGCCGGTGGGCTGAGCGGTCCGTAAAGCAGCTTCCCAGGAAGAACGAGTGGGATTGGGGATTTGGGGACTGCTTTTGGGGAAGGACATTCCCAAAGGTAGTGGAAAAGTGTGGATCTGGGCACGCCACAGGTGGTACAATCAGGAGGAAAGGTGGGGTGAAAGCATGAGAGACGGTGGGGGGAAATAAAACAGCCTGTCTGTAATTGTCGCCATGTGGCGCTGGATGAAGGCGACAAAGTACTGTGGGGTGGTGGTAGTGTCCTGCGGCTGAGTTTGTAGAATGTTGTGATTTGATGATATGTAGGGAGGACCGATGGGGCCTCTTTCGCAGGGTTGGGTGCCTCATCATCCGGGGTCCGGGAGGAGAGTTCTCGGGCAAGCGCATGACCTCGTTCATTACCGGGGATCGAGGCATGCCCAGGGACCCACCACAGAGTCACCGTTCGGTGGAGAGAGGTGACTGTGGCAAGAATACGATATGTTGCCGGCGTCGCCATGCCCTTTAGGTAGTGGCGGTAAGCGGCCTGTGAATCTGTGCAAATTTCAGTTATGTTTTTGTCAATGATGGAGTGGGTCAGAGCAAGTGCGATGGCGGATCCTACCGCTTCTGGAGGAGAATTAGTCCGGATAGTAGCCCCCACTTTGCCGTTTTCATAGGCTGCGACTGCCGTGAAATATCCTGGTTTCAAATTTTCTGCCGCGTCAACATAAAGGATATCGGAGCGGTTGCTGTATGTTTTTGTGCAATAGCTCGCTCGTGCCTGCCGCCTACCCTGATGGATACTAGCGCTCATATTGCGCGGTAGGGGCTTCTGATATATGTGATCATGAGTGCGCAGAGAAATCATGTAAGGTGTAGGATTTGGGGTGGGAATTGGTGGATTGAGACGTAGCTGTCGCAGTAGGCGTTGTCCTGTTTCTGTGCGACTCAGGCGGACTAATTGGTTGGTGCGTATAGCCTCTATTAATTCCATCACTGTATTGTCGGTAACAGTGGCCAGGAAAGTTTTGTGATAACCGTCTGTGGAAGACGTCGGGCAGAGGTGACAGCCGTGCGTATTAGGATGTCTGCCTGTTGTGGTTGCCGCTGAGTGAGTATGTGGTATGGTTGGTGGTATGTAGTGCGGCTAATGATTAGTGCATATGTCTTATTGAGGGTCTCGCGTTCAGACAGCCCATGATTGCGTGCTGTCCCCCGCCTGATAAGTGCAGCGACCTGTTTGGTCTGTCTTTGCAAGAGCTGAAGGGTGGCGGTTGCATCCAGTGTGTTGTTAATGAGAAGGCCGAGTATCTTCACCTGAGGCACAATGGGCGCTGGACTCCCGTACATGTGCTGTTCAGTCTGGGGGTCACTAGGGAGGGGTTTCAGCTGCAGGAGTTCCGATTAATTTGGAGAGCAACGGAGGCCTGTGTTTTCTAAATGAGTGGTGGTGATATCTATGGCAGATTGCAGGATATCCTGGGCTGTTCCAAGGGATCTTCCCGTTGTCCAGAGGGTTATATCATCTGCGTATATGGCTGTGTGGAGCCCTGGGATAGCAGCAAGGGCCTTTGCCAGTGGCGCTAGGGCAATGTTAAAAAGTAAAGGTGACAGAACCGCCCCTTGTGGGGTACCCTGGTTAGGCAGGGGGAAAGGCTGGGAGGCAATATTTCCAAGGTGGAGTTCTGCCGTGCGTCCCTTAAGGAAGGCCCGAATATATTGCCATATGCGGGTACGCCTTGCTACCACGCCTTTTACAGCGTTGTCTTCCTAGTAAATACCGTCTGCTCACATAATATACCACAAAATGCTCGGCCAATTCTTTCTGAAGTGTGAGTGGCGCAACCATGGAAATGATTGGCCTGCCGCTCCCCCTAAACAAGTTGCTGATTAGAAGCTCAGCACCGTGGAGGCCAGAATCCAGAGCTACGCGCCGCCTAAGCAGGAGCTACACGCCCGCGCTGAAAGAACCAAATGGTTCGCATTGTAGAAGTAGACGCTAGGAGGCAGGCGCTTTCGTGAGGACCCTGCTGTTAGCGCCGCCTAAACAAAAACGGGAGCGCTCAAATTTCACATTAGAGAGTATTATATCTCTTTTATATGGTTGCACTGAGAAGCGGCTTGAAGAGAAAATATTGAATCAATACTACGTAACTATTGCCTGGTTGCACGCTTCTCAAATAACTCTTTATGCAGGCCTTTGTGTTTGGCAAGTAGCGCGCGAAAGCGCGCCTTCAAGAGCATCGCAACATTCCAAACTTGGCAACTACAAAGGAGAGTCGCCTGGCGGCGCCTTTCATTCTCATGCACAGCAGCACCTTAAAGCGAAAGTTTGCGGTGCCTTCCATCACCGCAAGCGTCGCCTTTCGAGGAATTTATCTCTGACGGCTAAATTTTGTAAAAATCTGCCGTTTTATTGCCGCAGTCTAGTTTTTGCTATTGCTTTTTGATGTTGACACATTTTTTACGAGGGCGAGGGGCAAGGGTGCTCGGAGGGGCTCTTTAATCTCCGTAGTTTCCGTATGCGCGAGTTTTTCGACTGCAGAGCCGAATTTACGGCGCCTGTTTGCTTGTAGTGAACCGCGCGGTCGACAGTGGTAACATGCCGAAGAAGACGAAGCTGTGGACGCGAGCAAAGGAGAACGCGGACTCGCGCAACAAAGAAAGCTTAGACCCCGGCCTCGGCCGGACGCTTTCGCCGCCGCCAGTCTCTGACGTTGCACCGGCCTCGTTCGGGCCCACGCAGCCTTCATCAGAACCCGGCCCGCCTCAGCAGCCCCTCGCCGCATCGCCGCCACTCTTGCCGAACGCCTACGGCCCTGCCGTCCTTCTCGACAATACACGACGTGGGATCAGCACGAGCTCTGTATCAGGTTCTGCTTCCACTGCTGTCTTACCCGCGTCTTTGACCCTGCCTTCTCGGCCTTCATTGACGTTGACCCCACCGCCTCCTGACCGCAAGGCAGGCTTTGCATCAGCATCCCTGTCGCTGTTTTTGGCTTCCACGTCTGCCCCATCACAACAACCAACAGCTCTCCAGGCTACTGCTGTGGTGTTGAAGCCGCGGCCAGCTGATGCTAAAGAGCCCTCGGTAAAGACCAAGCCTGCTCGCCCACCCCAACCCCTGAAAAGGTCCGCAAAGCACTAAGCGTGATCAGGAACAGAATGAGAAGTCCAAACTTGTGACAGCAGTAACAATAAAAGCGGTTGCACCAGCCCTACTTTGCCTGAAAAGGACCCTGAACCGGTGCCAGCACCCACTCTGAAGCCCTACCAGGCCACTGATATGGGCACTTCTTGCAACCCCACGGGTGTTAGCATCAGCACAGAAGCTGACCACACTGGCTCGGCCGCCACCCACCGCAAGTACGCCGCGAACCCACCGCCCACACCCTCTCGCTCGCAGCAACTTCAGGTTCCACCCACGCTGCGGCTTCATCAGCCGCCATGTCGGGGCGATTCCTAGGCTGCCCAGGCTAGCTGATGTGCCCCATGTTACTGCCACGGTGCCGAGGCCGCCTTCGATTGCCGCTACCTCGTCGGCGTTCCCCTTCATGAACGAATCGGCGCCTGTGAAAAGGATGCCACTCGTGCGGCCGTCCGTCACGCTCACGCCGATCAGTGAAAGGCTGGCTGTGAACATCTCCCTCAACCTGGCCTGTGAGCCATTCTTCCGCCTCGCACCTCGCTGCTCCTCCCGTGGCCGTCCACCTTGGTACCGCGCAGCTCCGCCCGGAAACAGTTGCGCGTGTCACGACCCACAGGACGCCTCATTCCCTCTGTTGCGCCGTCCATAGTGCGCCAGTCGTTTATTGCTGCCCGAAGACCACGAACGCTTTGTCCACACGACAGACCATCCCACATACCTCACCTGCCACTACGCGTCCCTCGCCGCCTTCCGAAAGCTCGGCCGCAACGCCACAGTCAGGTTCACCCGCCTGAGCCTCGCCTTCCGACCCCGGACAGCCTGCGCGACTATCTCGACAAGCATCCACTAATCGTCTAAGGGGGAAGCACTGTAGCGACCCGCGCGGTCGACAGTGGCGACAAATTTTGACGGCGGCACCAACCTGGTGCATAATGAGCAAGCGCCATAGTTATAGGTAAGGCCGTGACAAGTGGCATCGACTGTATTACTCGCCGTTTCTATGTAGTGAGTTGTTTTCACTGTGAACCCATTTCGATGGGCTCCAAAATAAACGCGGTTTCATTCCACAGACGTGGCATACTTGCACAACTTTCTCCTATAAAAGGAAATATTATCTAGATTAGTGCGGTATGGTTTCTTTATTCTAGCAGAGCGCTGTGTTGGACACACAGTTCAATAGATTTTTTCTTGAGCGAATGAATTCCGGCTACCAGATATCATCAAGGCTAGACGTCTAATGACATTTATACAAGGGCACACAATGAAAGTAAGCACTGCATACACAATAAGATCTTAAGAAATAAACCGCTCAGATGATGGTGGAGATTAAAATTATTTATCTAGGTGCCAGCCAAGAAAAGCAAGTATTGAATCTGTGTTCATCGTGGTGGATGCCTCATTATAGGTGTCACTGTTGCATGACGAAGATGTGCGTGTTTATCAAGGCATTACAAGAATGTGCAATAAGGAAGTGTTCTGCAGAAGTGTCCGTTCGCTACCAAAAAATCTTTCCACGTCATACAACATCCGGTGCAAGATGTTTGCGATGACGGATTTCGCGAAAAGCATTCCCATATAATTCACATGAAAAATACTAACGTAAATACGTTAGATCAGTCCACAGCCGATAATATGCAGTGGAGCTTTTCAGCAAATTACGTTACTAACAAAAGATAAATCTAAACAATGCTGGTCTTAGCATCAATCAAAGTTCTGAAGCGTGCCATTTTTTATACATAACTCCATTCGAGCGTTATACTGCAGCTTACATAGCGAAAATTTGCGCATTTTGCTTATGTAAGGAATTTCAGCTTCAGACCATTTCGGTGCCCACAAGTAGCCGTCTTCTCAATATCAGGAAACTTTCTGGACACATCTTGAGTTCTATGTGAAATGTGTTTCTAAAATCAGTGTTCCAGCTCCACTAATGATCAACTCCAAAAGAAAATTGGCAGTAGCAAATGCCAAAGACTTTTGAAAGGCACAAAGAAAGCTTTCAACTCGGCAGTCTGGTTTTCTTAAATATAGGCATGTCGACCGTCATCGTTCTCGGAAATACACTCTCGATGGCCCGTCTGTGCCAGTTCCAGCAGTGAGGCTTCGTCTATTCTCCGCAGAAACTCGTGGCATCCGCGAGAAAAAGGGAAAATTCTTTCGGACGGGAGTTACAAACCAACTTGTGCTTAAACGTTCCCTCGACTGCACGAGATCAAATACGGGCAGAAAGCACCTGGGAAACTTGAGTGTGAAACATACATGGTCATCCTCTCGAGCGCATGAAAAGCAGTGTGTTAGATGTGAAACTAACAAACGGCGTTTTTCTTTTCTTGATACGCTAAACGCAGCTTTGAGTAAAAACTGCTTGTGTTGGCCTCCGCCACTAGAATAACGTGCGTGAACGTGCCCGCCAATACGCACGGAGTCATCCTTCCGAGATCCAGCGCCTCCTCAAGTTCTTGGATAGTGTCGATTACGCCAGGGAATGTCTGTAGACTAAGCCTTGAAACTAGCTCGCTCCGGAAATAACTGGAAAGGGGGAGTATCGCCATTAGCCATACGCCGAAGACTATACCTCTTGCCGACATTTAACTTGGTGTGCATGGAATCGGTAACGAAGTTGCGTAAAAGGAGGCAAGATGCAGCCCCAAACAATCAGCGATTGCGGTCGCTAGCCCACAACTTCCCTCCACGAGCTCAGCGACTGCTGCAACCGCAGAGGCAGCAAGCAATGCTGCAAAAAGTAGAAAAAGCTCGAGCGTAGACTTCACAAGGATAACAAAGAAAGAGACCGGGTCAGGACGGATCCTTTTGACGTAGAATGTTTCATGGGCGGTTGCGAAGCTTCCCGGAACCGCGAAATTCATCGATAACCGTTCGTTCGCAACGGTCATTTGTCAGGAAATGTCGTAATAGCTTTTCAACAGATCTTCGTGGTGAATTTGATGTCGCTGTAGAGACTTCGATACACCGTGACATTGTACAGGCGAAGAGCGTTCAACAGGAATTGCGTTTTCCAAAGGTTCGAACAGCGGCCGGCGGCTTCAGACTGAGGGCATCCGACGCGGACGACACTGTCCCTTAGCTCGCTGCGCTTGTCCGACCTGACACCTTGGATATGCGAACGCTCGGAACAACCCCTTGAGTATATTGACACGTAAGTATTTACGCTAGGTCTTAGTGTTCCGTACTCGTTTCAGCACTTCTTATATTTTCGTGGCGGCCGCAAGAACAGTTTCTGACCGTGGACTGTGACACGAAACGATTAAGCGTGTCCCATACTTCTCTGCTCGCTTCGGTCACTAGCCAGTCGACTAAGTTGGTTGACTTCGGCATGGTGACAGTCTTCTCCAGGCACGCTGAGTCATTTAGGCCGTGGCTTAGCTACAGGACGTTTGTCTTAACACTCATGCGCCTGTTTACCTGGAAATATCGAAGCAAGTATTCACTCGGCAGTTTCCATAATGTTACAGGGCGTGATACCTGGCTAAACAGCAGGCGGTCTTCGTCGTCCCAGCGTGCTTCGCAAGTTACCAACGCCGTGCGGTCGTGTCTCGATATGTGGGACTCAAGGTCACGTACGGTCTAGGAACTTTCTTCTGCATGTCGTTGGTATTCTTCTATTAACTGTTTCCTTTGTAATAACGCTTGAAAGAACAAATAAACAAAGAAGATTCTCGAGTTTTCCCCATTATCTCACTACAGACGCGAAAGGTTGTTGGGTATTTTCCTGCAAAGCAACCTAGTTTGCTTATCAACTCGGTTCACCTTTAGATAGAAAGACTAATCAGAAGTTAAAAGAGAAAACAGAGTTAAAGCAAAATAACGCTGATATACATTTTTGAATGTGCCTGCAGTTCAACTCAGTGACGCGTATTTTATAAATACGCCTTCCCTTGCTTCTTGCAGCGATCTCCCTAAGTCACCAGTTCTAGATAGGTCGACACAGAAGCTACACATGAGTTCTGATTGTTGAATAGAAAATTGGGGATTTAAACAGGCGCCCTAAAAGAAGCTAAGATGATATCGCTCAGAAATAAATTGCGTTTTTCAGGCCCACGTAACAGATACAACAGTTCCATGCAGTGAGCACTTTGATTATAGTTCCTACTGCTTCTTCTTAGTAATTATCTGGGAACATTCACGGGCATCAGTGCTATTGTCTTGCCTTTCGTGTTGAGGTAAAAAGTCCTCTTGGATGGGGAGTTCATGACAAGCCACATGCTTAGAGTGAGTCGACGAAGCTCCACTTTCTTCTTGCTGAGAAAATCTCCTCTGTGAGCATTTCAAGCAGTAGGTACCACACTTGCTGAAACTTTGTTCATTCCACCGAAAGGAAAGTATTTTGACCAGGTTGAATGTTCTGAGCTACGGATCAGTCAACATTCGTCCACTCCGCTTAGCACGTGCGATACGAAATGACATCAGCAAAGTATTTTTCTCGCTCGCTCTGCGCAGCTCGTCGCGAGTCTCATTACATATCCGAATCGATCGCGTAATATGAGTAATGTTTCGTGCTCTGGACCCTGCGTACCAAGGACACGATTGCACATTTCCCGATGCCGCGTACAACAACATTTAATACTTATAGATGCGATAGCATCATTTGCTTGCTTCACAGCAGGCAAGCGAAAGCTTGTTTTAGAAAACCATTAAATGGGAGACGTCCTGAGTAACCCTCGCTAAGATACAGATAGGCCTTCAAGAAGTGGACTGAGTAGCGCTCCAAATGAATTGAAAACAGAGTGAAGTATAGAAAGTCTGGCTCCAGCTTTCCAGAAATTGAGTTCGCCTTCAAATATCCTAGTTTAATTCTACGAACATTTCCTTTCCTTTGTCCTTTGCGTTGCCAACCAACTGGTACAATGCCCAAAGAACTGAGCTCCTATCCCGAAGTGTGCGTTGGCGCACGCTAAACAGAAAATAGAGTAATGTGCTGGGCTAGTTGTTTCGTAATGCGCAAAAGGTTGAACCAGCGAAACAGACGCAGGACAAGTACAAGGAGGCAGCGGTGTTGTGTGAGTGCCTCCTTGTTTTTTTCCCGGCGTCTTTCGCCCGCTCCACCTTTGCGACCGAAATAGAAAAAAAACTATATTTTATTCCACGCATTACAACCTCGAGACAATATTCAAATACACAAAGTCAAATTAAGCTATTGGCTTCATTTCCAAACTGCATTCCTCTGCCATATCGAAGGATGTGAGAAGATCACGTAACAGTACACTGCTTTTCGAACCAAGGCCACCACCTAGTGCCTGTTGGGACCGGTCGCTTACGGGCTGATCCAAGCGCACCTCCTCTCCCTTGTACAGCCCAATAAATGTTGTAGCACCACCACCGCCGGAGTCTTATGGAATGCCAGCCTTCCCCTGATAAATTATTTCATATTTGTGTCTTTGCTGTGTATTATATAACGCAGGGTGAGAAAATAACTTGAACAGTTCCTTGAATAACTTGAAGAAGCAGGAATCGCTGCTTGTTTTTGGTGTCGTGCCCCAGAGAGTGGTTATTTGCCCTAGAAGCATGCGAGGAAACTGTGCAACATTGCTGAAGTAGTTTACTCTTAATTCTTTCCGGGGATGTGGAAACAAACCCCGGACCTGATTCTAATGACATCCTGGCTACTGTGCTGGAGACTGTACAAAGGATCGAATCCGGCCAAGATGGAATTCGAAGTGATTTGAGAGAGTTGAAGCAGTGGCAAGCGTCAGTAGACATTGAACTGAAGCAGTTGTCTTCTAGACTTCGCAGTGTTGAAGTGGACGTTTCAGATCTAAAAAACAATCCCGCTACGTCTTCGGCTGATTCTCCTGGTGCAGTTTCCAGTGTCATCTCTGACCAGCTGAGAATTATTGAATCGCGTTGTAATGACGCGGAAAACAGGCTGAGACGCTGCAACTTACTTTTTTTCGGCCTTTCCGATGACATATCTGAGACATGGCCAAGTGCTGAAACGAAAGTGATTGACCTGTGCAAGAATGAATTGGACATTACAGTAGATTCATCGCAAATAGAACGAGCACACCGCATTGGTAAATACGACCCGGAAAAGTGCAGGCCAGTGATGGTAAATTTCACATTGTTTAAGGACAAACAACAGATCATTGGGAACGGCATCAAGCTGAAAGGAACTAACTACGCTGTGCGCGAAGATTTTTCCTTTCAGACACGACTGGCTAGAAAGAAGTTGATCGAATTTGCCAAACCACAAAAAGTTCCGTACAAGCTAAATGTCGATAAGCTGAGAATAAACGATAGTGTTTACGTGTACGACGCCGCTACTGACACCGTAAAACTATCTTCCGCATAGGTAAGGTGTTGCTCGGCTACACGTGTCATCAGGAAAGAACGAACATCTTACCGCAATAACACCGCGCAATCGCAGCTCTCCTTACTTTTCACTAACATACGCAGCATTCTTCCTAAGCGCATCGAACTATGTTCATACCTTGACAATTGTGAATGCGACATTTTAATACTAACCGAAACGTGGCTCCATAAAGATATTAGGAACGATGAAGTCTTGCCTGATATGGACAGTTTCACTATCTACAGAAACGATAGGAGCGACAGAAGGGGAGGAGGGGTGTTGATTGCAGCTAAAAAGCATATAACTTCTTTTCTCGTTGATATTCCTAGTAAATTTGAAATTTTGTGGGTTTGCATCACATCGCCATCTTCCAAGCATCTTCTTGGAGTTTGTTACAGACCACCAGATAGTCCGCAATCATTCGTCTCCGATCTACATGATAACCTAACTGAAGCAAAAGCTAAATTTCCAAAAGCAAGTATTTGTCTACTAGGTGACTTCAACTTTCCCGAAATTGACTGGCCGAGCTTAAGTTCGAGAACACGTGATAGCACTAATTTTGTTCAACTCTCGATTTCTTTTTGGTCCAATTATTCGAAAAACCTACCCGAGGAAACAATAAGCTTGACCTCGTATTCTCGTCAGTCCCAGACAATATAAGCCCTATCTCTTATTCTGATGGCTTCAGTGATCACGAACTGCTTAATTTCACGATTTCCATGCCTTCATGCGCACGTGCACAAACACATAAACGTATTTTTGATTATAACCGCGCTGACTACAATGCCATTAATACCGGGTTACAATCCTTTTGTGACACATATCTTCCGACTTTTTCTCAGCGTTCGGCCAACGATAACTGGGTTTTGTTCAAAAATAGTTTACTGGAATTAGTGCACCGTCAATACCACTGTTCACCCTCCGCACGAACGCATCTAAACCATGGTTCAACAGGATGTTACATGCACTAAAAAACAAGAAAAAGCGACTTTTCAAAGCTGCCAAACGCCTTGGCACACCGGCTTCATGGCAGAAACACAAAATCGCCGAAAAAACATATTGTAGTGCCATCCGCAAAGCAAAGCTTAAATATTATTCCCATGACCTTCAATCCCTTATGACACACAACCCTAAAAAATTTTGGAAAACGATATCACCTATTGACACTCCGGTTCTTGTTTCGTTGTTGGATAACACTGGTACTCCAGTTATAGAAGAAGAATGCCCATTTATATTTAATAATTATTTTTCTTCAGTGTTCACACAGGAAGACCATTCCACTACTCCACCATTAGTAGATGCCGATTAACCAGTACATGAGTCCCATAGAAATAAGTGTCTCCGGTATTGCAGCATTAATAAACAATCTCAAGATTTCGACTTCTGCTGGAATTGATGATATTAATACAAAAATTCTCAAAAGCACAGTGATCCATTCAAGCAATATTCTCTTCCATATCTTTCGTCAGTCGCTATCAACTGGTGAGATTCCAAGGGATTGGAAAATTGGTAAAATTATCCCCATCTTCAAATCAGGTGATAAAACGAACGCGCAAAATTATCGCCCTATATCTTTGACATCTGTCCCATGTAAGATCCTCGAACACATCATCGTATCAGCAGTGGCGCAGCATCTAGATAGTAATAATTTCTTTTTTTCTAACCAGCACGGGTTCAGGAAAGGCTTCTCTTGTGAGACTCAACTACTGGAATTTACTAACGAGCTACTACACAACATGGACGAGAACTTCCAAACAGACTGCATATTCTTAGATTTTTCAAAAGCATTCGACCGCGTTGCGCATTCACGCTTAATAGGTAAAATTGCTTCCCTCAACCTAGACTCACTAACTACCTCATGGCTAAGGAATTTCTTGTCTTTTCGTAAACAGTTCACAGTTGTTAACGGCCACTCATCTCCGTTTAGCGATGTTCTATCTGGTGTTCCTCAAGGAAGCGTCCTGGGCCCGTTGCTGTTCCTGATTTATATTAATGATCTGCCATCCAACATTACATCAACTATTCGCTTGTTCGCAGATGACTGCATAATTTACCGCAAAATCCGATCACCTGCAGATCATCTTGCACTTCAAAGGGACCTCGATCATGTAACCGCTTGGTGTTCATCATGGCAAATGTCACTTAACACTGAAAAATGCAAGTTAATGACATTCAGCCGCAAAAAATCTAACTCTTCGTTCAATTACATGTTCGATAAAAGCTTAGTCTCTCAGGTGTCTTCTTACAAATACCTCGGTGTCCATTTTTCATGTAACTTTTCCTGGTCCACTCATATACAGAAAATAGCAGCTAAAGCATCCCGGACCTTAGGCTACCTAAAACGGAATCTTCACGGAACTCCTGCTACTACCCGTAAGCTCGCCTATCAAACATTTGTTCGTCCGCAACTCGAATATGCGTCATCCATTTGGTCACCTCACCAGGCTTCTTTAATTAACTCCCTTGAATCAGTCCAAAATCGCGCTGCGCGTTTCATCTCCAGAAACTATGACCGTCTCTCAAGCGTCACAAACATTAAATTATCGCTCTCTCTTTGTACCTTGCAATCACGAAGATTAATTGCCCTAGTCTGCTTATTTCACAAGATAGTCTATAGCACTAATCATTCGACTCTCCCTCTTGCTCCACCTCACCGCACCTCGCGCCGTTTAAACAACCATCTCAGCTTTCAACGCCTTTCAGGTAAAACCGTTGCATTCAATTCATCCGCTTTGCCGCAGGCTATTGTTCACTGGAATGGTCTTCCGGAACACATCGTCAATATTCGTGATCCAGCTTCTTTTAGGACCGAAATAACAGCCATTTTTTCTAATTACTGACGCGTCAATAACTATTGTATAATGATGTTCTTATTGTTTGATGGTGAGTACTAACAGTCAGTTGGCATTGTGTAATGATGTTCTTACTGTTTAATGAGTACTAGCAGTCACTCAGCATTATATAATCATGTCATTCATGCTCCTGTTATTACCCTTATTTATGTAATCCCCCCCTCACACAATACTCCATGCTTGGAGCCTGTGAGGCAACGTGAATAAATAAATAAATAAATGAAAAACACCATGCCGCAAATCAAACATGATTTCTTTTCCTTGGGAACACATATCAGCTGCTCTAAAAGCAGGCGTTCATCCACAATTTGGCATCTAGGAACACATCATAAACATAGTTGTTAGGTTAAACGCAGATAAAAATACTCCATTCTCTTGACAGCAGTCCAGAGCTAAACGTGATGTAAGGTTTACTGAAAAACCGAAGCTTTAACAACAAACTTCGCTTTGACACGCAGGACTTTATCTGCATTCAAAAAAAAAAAGATATCTTTGCAAAGGAGAAGTTTCCAGCAAATCGTATTTTCACATGATAAGAAATATATTTTCATATAATTTATTTTTAGAACACAAATGTTCACATTGTTTCAGCAGCATTCTAAATGGTGCTACGGATGGGTATCGAAACACGTCCTGGCAGTTCCCTGCAATGTGGACTTATATGGTAAAAGGAAATTTTCATACCTTTATTGTAGCAGACGAAACATAAGCCGACCGTTGAGGCAAGAAGAATATCCCAATGCGGCATCAGTGGTCGGGGAGCCTTGTGTGCCGAACATATTTAAAAACTTGATCATTTCTCAGCCACAATCCTAAAGAATAAAATGCGATAGCATTTGGATTTTTTCCCATCCTAAAAAATTCAATTTTAATCCCTCTTTCAAAATTTTGGAACTAAGCCCAGCCTAGAAA